>NC_143395.1:422934544-423232201 GCF_052110815.1 Crocodylus siamensis | reverse complement strand
CAGCCACGTCCCTCACCTGCTGCGTCTCTTGCAGGCCACGGCAGCCCCAGCGTGGACACGTCATCTGTAGTGACCGTCCCCAAGCCCGCGACGCCCTCCCGCCTCTCCTTCTTCATGCGGCAGCAGAGTGCCGGTGGAGCGGAGGGGTTGGGCGCAGTGCCGCGCTCGCCTGGCTTGGCCTCGCCTGCCAGCAGCCCTGGCCACCGCCCGGCCCGCTGGGAGGAGGTGGCCGAGCTGGACGGCAACTACCTGGAGTACCTGCGCGACGCGCGGCTCAGCGTGGACCGCTGCGCCTGGGCCTGCCGCGTCTGGTCAGCCCCCTACGACGGTGAGCGGCCGGGCCCGGACAGCCTGGTGCCCATGCCCGCCCCCGCGCTGCCCATCAGCCCCGACCACTTTGGCCACGGCCCCCCCACCCCCCGGACTAAAAAGAGGGGCCTGCCCGAGGAGGCAGGGGGCTCGGCTGCTGGCCCTGGGGACAGCCAGCCTCTACCTGCCCCTGATGCCCGGGACCCTGGTGCCCTGGTGAACGGGGCAGCCGAATCGGGACGGCCCGGAGGAGGTGTGGAGGGCGCCGTGACGGTAAAGAAGGTGCGCCGGTGCCCCCCAGTCCGAGCGGGAGGCCCTGCCTGCTGAGAATGGGGCACCTCAGCCCCCAGCCCCGGGCTGGGAGGGCCCGTCTGTGGACTCGCTGCTGGATGAGCTGCTGGCCCGGGCGCCGGCTGAGCCCAACGGCGCTGGTTTGAGCATTGAGAGCTTCTCCGAGGAGCTGCGGGAGCTGGAGGCTGCCATGAGGAACGGTGGTGGGGGGCTGCCTCGGGCCCAGCTCCCTCCTCCCCACGCGGAGGAGGACGAGGCTGAAGACGAGGACGAGGCCTTTGCTGCCCCGCCGCGGCCTGCCGACCCTCTGGCCCAGGTGCTTGCCAGTCCCCCGCGGGCCCTGGGACCCCCACCCAGCCAGCCCTTCACAGGTGAGACCCCCGCCTCGTGGCTGGGACAGGGCTGGGGCGCTGGGTCCCGACTCGTCTGGGGCTGGGGTGGGAAGCGCTTCCCTGTGAGAGCAGGGGGGCTGTGGCGTAGAGGCGGGGGTGGGTGCGGGCCCCATCACAGCAGGGGTTCAAGGAGAGGCTGGGTGGGCACCGGTCAGGGATGATCTAGGTGCCGGGATGCCTGTGCTCGGCTGTGGGGATGTCCCAGGTCTGGGCTGTCTGGCTGCCCCCCTCTCCTGCTCCTTTTGTCGGGGGTTTTTAAGCCTCCCGCAGAGGTGCTGGCTCAGCCCAGGCTGGGGACGGGCTGGCCTGTGCCGATGCTTCTGCTGGCACCAACCCGCAGGGTCCCGGCTGGAGGGTCTCGCCCCTGTGCTCGGGATCTGACTGAAGCTGCCCTGGGGGTAGGAAGGGATTTCCCCCTGGCTCGGACTGGTGCCGACTGGGGGGGTTTTGCTTTTCTGCAGAGGTGGGGCACACCTCGGCCTGGGCTCTTGTGCGCACGTGGGTAACCTTCGGTAGAGGCAGGATGCTGGCTGTGGTTTCTGCAGGGCAGGGGTGGGGGCGATGCATGGGGCTGCGTCAGGGGCGACTGCGTCGTGCGGCTCTGCGGTCGCACGTGGGGTTTGTCTGCTCTGGGTTGGACGGGGCTGATCCTGCCTCGGGCCGGGGTTGGACCGGACGTGACCCCGCAGCTCCGTGACCGGATAGGGGTTCCCCTTGGATTAGGAGCACCCCCTTGCACTGGGGAGAGGCGCTTTGGTGGGGCAGGGCAGGCATGTGCACCCCATGATGGCACCCGCTCCCCGCAGGCCCCTTCGTGGCGGTGCTGTTCAGCAAGCTGGAGAACATGCTGCACAACTCCCTGTACGTCAACGTGCTGCTGACGGGGCTGGTGGCCCAGCTGGCCTGCTACCCCCAGCCCCTGCTGCGCTCCTTCCTGCTCAATGCCAACATGGTCTTCCAGCCCAGCGTCAAGTCCCTGCTGCAGGTACCGTGGGGCCAGCTGCAGGGGAGGGGGCAGCTCTGGGCAGGGGGTCCGGCAGTGCGAGGTCTGACACTGGCCCCCGCGCCTGGCAGGTGCTGGGCTCGGTGAAGAACAAGATCGAGAGCTTCGCAGCCGGACAGGACGACTTCCCCGCGCTGCTGCTCAAGGCCAAGAAGTACCTGATCGCCCGTGGCAAGCTGGACTGGGGGGACACCCCCAATGCCGCCCCCGCCCTGCGCCGCTCCGACACTCTTGGTGAGCCCGGGTGGGGCGGGGGGCTGTGGGTATCAGTGCTGCTAGCTTTGGACCTGGGGGGGGAGGGAGGAGAGTCCCCGGGGGGCTCCCCACCGTGGCCCGGCTGTGTGCGTGATGGCGCGGTGCAGCGTGTGTGCGTATGCCCGCGTGTGTGCAAGCGAGCGTGTGCGCGTCTGTGTACGTGTATGAAGTCGCAGGCGTGCGCTGGCATGCATGCTTGCGCGCGCACGTGCTTTGTGCGCGTCCGTGTTCACGCATGGACGCGGGGGCGTACGTGCGGTTCCGCGGCGCCCGGCCCCACCTGACGCGCCCCGTTGCCGCTCTGCCCGCAGTGAAGAGCCGGAAGCCGTCGCTGGGGGAGCTGCTGCTGCGGCACACGCAGAGCCCCACGCGGGCGCGAGCCGCGGCGCAGCTGGCGCTGCAGCAGGTGCGGGAGGGCCCGGTGCTGCAGGCGCTGGCGGGCGCCGGGCTGTTCCGCGGCGCAGCCGAGAAGCAAGGCGAGGCGCTGCGGGTCAAGAACGCCGTCTACTGCGCCGTCGTCTTCACCGAGTTCCTCAAGGAGCTGGCGGCGATCGCCCAGGCCCACGCCGTCACCTCGCCCTTCCTGCTGGAGCCGCCCGAGGAGTGACTGGCCGTGGCCGTGGCGGCCCGGGGGAGGGGGCCGCGCGGTCGGCCCTCCCTTTCTCCCCCCCGGCAGCGCCTCTTTTTAACTCGCCGCCAGGACGCCACGGACCTTTTTAATTTATTGGGATGAATGTTCGCGGAGGGCGCGGTGCAATACGGCCGCGGCCCCCTCCTGCCCCTCCCAGGCCTGATGCTGGCCACAGCCCACGAGCGCCTGCCCCGCCACCGGCCAGGCCGAGCGGAGCCCAGCCACGGGCGTGGTGCGCGCCCTGCCCGGCCGGAGCCGGGGACCACAGGGGCCAGGGGAGGAGGGCCAGGCCATGAGCGGGCTCGGGACTCCTGGGTCCTCTCCCTGCCCTGCAGCCGTGCCCCTGCCTCGCTTTCCCCGTCGGTGGGGTCACGGTCCCTCCACCTGCGGCGTGAGTGGGAAGCCGGCATCGTACCCCCCCCAGCGCTGGGGGGGACCGGGCACAGGGACCTGGTTGGGCCCTGGGGGCTGTCAGGGGGGCCCAGCTGCAGGCCAGGGACGGGCTGGGCTCTGCCCGGGCCCAGGGGCACCTGCCCCATCACCTCTAGGCAATCAGCAGCTGCCCCTGGGTCCTGCATGGGGGTGGTGCGGCATACCCTCCCCGGGGAATAAAGGACCTGCTTGGAGGCAGCCGCGTGCCTGGGTCTCGGTCTGCTCCGAGGGAGGCCCGGGGGACACGGCCGGGGGTGGGGCGTCCCGTGTTAGTGCGGCCGGGGGGGGGCCCTTCCCGCAGGACGCGGACGCGGCGCCGTGTGAAGTTGGCCTGTATTTCGGTGCCCATCCTGGTGCCGCGAGGGCTCAGGGGTCGCCGTCGGAGTCGGCGGCCAGGCTGTGCAGCAGGGGCAGCGACATGGAGTGCCGGTCAGGCTCCCTGCGGCGCCGGCGTGGCCACCAGGTCCGTGGCCGGCGCTGGGGGGGCTCGGCGGGGGCCGGGGGCAGGGGCCAGGCCAAGCGGGCGGCCAGGTCGCGGCCCAGCGGCTTCTGCGGCCCCAGGACGCCGTCGGGGCCCAGCGCCAGCTTGAGGCAGGCGAAGGCGAGGGGCCCGGGGCGTGCCAGGCGCTGGCTGCGGGCCACGCCGCCCTGCGTGACGGTGAGGACCAGGCTGGCGCAGCGCAGCACCTGGTGCACCACGTAGATGCTGCGCCGCGCCCGCAGCCAGGGCACGTCGGGCCGCAGCGCCACGCGGCCCGGCTCCAGCGCCGCGTCCGGCACCGCCTCGCGCCGCGCCCCGGCCAGCACCACGGCCACCTGCCGCGGCGCCCCGGCCACCAGGCGCGTCTCCTCGTGGCGCGCCTCGGCCCGCGGCCCCCGGGCCGGCCCGCAGCCCGCCAGCGCCTCGGCCCCCCGCGCCGCCAGCTTGTCCAGCCGGCCCGCGGGCACCAGCGCCCGCGCCCGCGCGCCCCGCTTCACCAGCACGGCCAGCAGGTCGTAGGGCGCCGCGCCCGCGCCCCACGGCGCCCGCGTCGCCACGGCCGCCGTGCCCAGGTGCCGCTCCGCCACCTGCGGGGGCGCGGGTCAGCGGGGGCGCGCGGGGGCCCGGCCCGGCCCGGCCCGGCCCGGCCCGGCCCGCGGCACCCCACCTTGTCCCGGATCAGCGCCCAGTGCGCGTCCGCCTCGGCCGGCTCCAGCGCGGGGGGGCCGCCCTCCGCCATGGCCCCGCGCCGCCCCGCGCCGTGCGCTCACAAAGCCGCGCCCGTCACCGCCGCGTCGGTCCCGCCCGCCCGCGTCGCCTCCCCGACGGCTCGCGCGGCGCGTCCCGCGGACAGGTGCGTGCCCCGGCCCCGCCCCGCGCCCCCGCCCCCCCTTGCTTCCCGCAGCCGCGGCCCGCGCGCCTGGGTCTCCCGCGCCCCGCCCCGGCCCGGCCCGGCACCGCTGCGGCCACGGCCCCCGGCATATGCCCCTTCGCGGGACGCCCGGGCCCGGGGTTTCGCCCCCCGCCCCGGGCGTTGCAGGGGGCAGTCCAGGCTCCAGCTCATCTAAAATTGATGCCAGCCGCAGGTCGGGTTTCGCAGCAGCTGCAACCGGAGCCGGTGGCAGGCTGGGGGGGCACGGGCACAGGCGCCATGCCCCGGAGTCGGCTGCCCCGGGCGCAGGGGTGCCTGCCGTACCCCCAGGCCCAGCCCAGAGGTGGCTGCATCTTGGCACAGGGGGACCTCATCCTACCCCCGAGCCCATGCCGGAGCTGGCCGCACCTGGGCATGGGGGGTCCCTGTGAAACCGCCAGGCCCAGCCCAGAGGTGGCACAGGGGGACCTCATCCTACCCCGAGCCTGTGCCGGAGCTGGCCGCACCTGGGCATGGGGGGTCCCTGTGAAACCGCCAGGCCCAGCCCAGAGGTGGCTGCATCTCTGCGGCCGTATGGTAGCCTCACTCGCGTCTCACTGTCCCCACAGGCCCCGGAGGATGGAGCCGGCGGAGCCGGAGGCGGTGGCGGAGCCGCGGGCGGTGCTGGCGGCGCTGGGCCGCGCCCAGGACTGGCTGGAGGCACTGGGGCGGCGGCAGGCGGGGGCGGCGGGGCGGGCGCGGCGCTCGCTGGAGCGGGCCCTGCTGGCCGTGCTGTGGCAGGAGCAGCGGGTGCGGGTGCAGGCCCAGGCCGAGCGCGGCCGGCTGCGCCGCGACCTGGCCGCCCTGCAGGCCGCCAACGACCGGGTGGCACGGGCGGGCGCGGCCGAAGCGGCGGAGCTGGCCCGGGGCCTGGCTGCCCTGAGCGCCGGCGTGCAGGCCCAGGCCGAGGCCCTGCTGCCCGCGGCGCTGTGCCAGGAGGCCGGCGCCCTGCTTGGCCGCGCCATGGGCCTGTCGCTGCGCTTCACCACGGCCCGCTTCGCCCCGCGGCAGGCCGCGCCCGTGCTGGGCGAGCTGCTGTGCGAGGAGGAGGTGCTGGGCGTTGCTGAAGGGGAGGCCGAGGCTGCCGCAGCCGGGAGCCCAGAGCCGCCGCGCGACCCCCAGCCGGGCCTGACCGCGGAGGAGCCGGCCGCGGAGCCGGACAGGGCCCCCGCCTCGCCCTACGCCGGCCCGGAGCCACCTCGCGAGGCGCCCGGCAGCCCGTGGGTGCGGGACGCGCTGGTCTGGGCGCAGGCCGTGCTGGTGCCCGAGGGCGACTCCGACAGCGCCGAGGAGCCCGAGCGCCCCGGTGCCGTGCCGGACCCCCGCCCGCCCGCGCCCGCTGTGGCGCCCGAGGCCTTGCCCCGCTGGGCTTCGGCCGACTGCCTGGGGCGGCCAGGGGCCGCCGTGCCGGCCTTGCTCAGCCGCAGCTGCCTGGAGCTGCCGGGGCAGGGCGAGCGCCGGGCCCGGCCCCTCTCCCCCTCCAGCAGCGCTCTCGCCGGGGGCCGCGGTGCAGGGGGCAACCTGGAGGGGCCCCGCGGCCTCGGGCCGGCAGTGCCCGGCACCCCTAGGCCGCGCCGGGCCGCGCCGGGCCGCGCCGCCGGGGAGCCGGGCCCCGTTGCCGACCGTCTGCTGGGGCAGCTGGGGCAGTACGGGAAGGGCCGCGGGGGCCTGGACCTGCCCCACGGGGTGCACGCGGGGCCGGGCGGGACGCTGTACGTGGTGGACTACGGCAACCGGCGCGTGCAGGTGGTGGAGGCGGGCGGCGGGCCGTGGCGCCAGGTGCCGCTGCGGGGCCGGGCCTACTTCGACGTGGCCGTGAGCGCGCGGGGGCTGCTGGCGCTCACCAACACCGGGGAGCGGGCCGTGGAGCTGTACAGCCCGCAGGGCGCCCTGCTGCAGGCGCTGGCCCTGCCCGCCGGCGCGGCGCCCCGCGGCATCGCGGCCGGCCCCTGCGGCGAGTTCCTGGTGGCCGACACCAAGCAGGGCGCGCTGCTCCGGCTGGCGCTGGGCCGGGCGGCGGGGCGGCGGCTGGAGCTGCGCGGCACCGTGCCCGGCTTCGACAAGCCGTACCTGGTGGCCGCCAGCGCCCGGGGGCAGGTGGCCGTGTCGGAGCGGGGCCTGGACGGCGGCTGCTGTGTGAAGGTGCTGGGCACCGACCTGCAGGTGCTGCGGGTGCTGGGGGCCCGCGGCGGCCCCCGCGGCGGCCCGCTGCTCTCCAGCCCCTGGGGCGTGTGCCTGGACGAGGCGGGCACCGTGCTGGTGGCCGACTGGGGCCGCGAGGCCCACAGCGTGCTGTGCTACCCGGCCACCGGGCCTGGCCGGGCCGTGGTGACGCGGGGGCTGAGCTCGCCGCGTGGGCTGGCGCTGCTGGGCGCCCGGCGGCTCGTGGTGGTGGACAGCATGCACAACTGCCTCAAGGTCTTCCAGTACCGCTGAGCCGGGCCTGGGGACGGGCGCCGTGGCCTTGCTCTGTGCTGTGTGAATAAAGCGCGCTGCCCCCAGGCCCTGCGTCTGTGCGCTGAGATGGGGCTGGGCTGGGGCAGGCGGGCCCGCCCTGATGGCAGTGTGCGACCCCCCGCCTATCAGGGGCCGGGGTCACTGGGCCCTGCCATGCCGCGGCGTGTGGCCGGACGGCCCGTGGCAGTGAGAGCACGCGCAGCCTCCTGGACTGGTGCAGCCGTGGGCGGGGGAGCGGGGGGCTGCGGGTCGGGAGCGAGGAGCACCACGGGTGGGGGGTCGGGAACGAGGGGCACCAGAGCCCGCCAGGCTCCTGCCCGCTCCAGTGCAGAGCTGGGAACCGGGAGGCGGCCCCCGCGCGGAGCTGCACGAGGGGACCACGGCACGGCACGGCTCCCCTGCTGCTCTCGGGCCCCTTAGGGACAGGGAGCCATGCCGGCCGCCAGGGGCCCCTCTGGGGCGCCTCCTTCTCTGTGGCTCTTTGCTGCTGCACGGGCCTGGGCCTGGCGCTCGCTTCAGAGCCAGCAACTCGCTGCTCCTCAGAGTGGGGCGGGAGAATGCTCCTGGGCGTTGCTAAGCAACTGTGTGGCCATAGGAACAGCAGCCGCAGCATCCCTGGGGGGCCAGGCCCGCAGAGCTTGCCCCAGGCCCCCCCGCGAAGCCCAGGGCCCTGGGCCGGGTGTCCCCCCGCCTCAGTCATCCTGGGGTCACCTGTAGGAGTGGGGCCGTGGGTGTGCATCCACGGGGTGGGGCCCTTGCAGGCCTCAGCTGCCTGGGGCCAGGAGGTGGCTTTCCCCTGGGCAGCTCCTCGCTTGCAGGCCAGGCCGCGCGTGGGGGCTGCCCTGCTGTGCGGAGCCCGGGTGTCCCGCCCTCAGCAGGGCGAGAGCCTGGAGGAGCTAGGAGCCCAGGCCCAGCAGGGTGGGAGTTGGGGGCAGGAGCCTGCCGGGGCAGGCCTTCGCAGGCAGGGGCTGCTAGGCACAGCAGTGGGTGCAGGGGGTCCGTTCCCAGCTCTTCCGCCGTTGAGCCCCTCCCTGCCCCTGCCTCAGTTTCCCCAGCTGTCCGGTGCAGACAACGCCGACCTCATGGCACAGGTGCGGGTGCGCTGGCCCTGTTCCCCCACCTGTGTGGTGTGACGAGACACGACGGCCCCGGCGTGGGTGGCATCACAGGCACGGTTCCCATTGCAGTGTGCAGGAGTTGCGCCGGGAGACCGGGTCTTTGCCCCGCTCTGGGGCAACTGCACTCAAGCGATAATTGCCTACTGCTGCTGCCAGCCCGGGGAGCCCGGAGCGCTCTGGGGTGTGTACACAGGCACACCGTGTGCGCATGCGTGTGTATGTGTGCGCCTGTGTGTACACATGCATCTGTGTTTTGTCAACGTGTCTATGCGCATGCGTGTTCCTGTGGGTGCATACGTGTGCCTGCACGCAGGTCCCAGCCTGCGCGCGGGGCTGGGCTGGAGCCGGGAGCTGCAAGGGTCGGCCGGATCAGCCGTCTCAGCAGCTGGCAGCCGGCACAAAGGATCCGACAGCAGGTGTCACCTGAGCTCCAGCTCCAGTCCGTAGCAGCCAGGGGCCTGGCCAGGGCCGGGGAGGAATGGAGGGGGGTGAGGAGGAAGGGGGCTCCCAGCTCCAGGGCTGCCCCAGCGCCTCTGCAAATGGGCAGGAAGGAACAACTGGCCTCACAGTGAGCACACACACATGTAATGATGCACACACCAATACACAGGGATCAGGGTTTGCATACAACCATTGACACCCATGGGGCCACGTGCCAATGCATGCAAAGGGGTCTGCACACAGCACATGGAGCCATGTGCCACTGCACGCAGCCAGGGGCTGCACACAGCCACGGATCCACACACCGATGTACACAGACACAGCACAGTGCAGACAGCCGTGCAGCCAGTGCACTCGGGGGCTGCACACATTACATGGAGCCACACACCAATACAGGCAGATGGGGCTGCACACAGCACATGAAGTCACAGAACAACATGCTAATGCACACAGCCAGGAGGCTGTACATGGCACATGGAGCCATGTGCCAATACGCGCTGAAGGGGCTGCACACAGCACTTGCAGCCACCGAGCCACATGCTGGGCCACAGAGAGGAGGCTGCACATGCCGCCACATGCCAGTACAGGCAGCTAGGGGTTGCACACAGCGCATGCATCCATGGCACCACCACATGCCAGTGTACAGAAAGAGCTGCACACAGTATATGCAGCCACAGAGCCACACACCAATGCACGCAGAAAGGGGACTGCAGTGCACACAGTACACAGAGCCACATGCCAATGCACACAGACGGGGCTGTACACAGCACGTGCAGCCATGGAGCCACACAGCAATGAATGCACACAAGGGGCTGCACACGGCACACGCAGCCACGGAGCTATTTGCCAGTACGTGCAGATGGGGCTGCGTGCAGCCACCAAGCACACACAGGTCCACGTGACAGTGCATGCCGATAGTGGGCTTCCACGTTGGCCACAGAAGGGCTTATTAATGCTGAAAACACAAACTTCCTGGAAATTCAGAAACCAGGCAGTGCTTCTGTTGAGCAACAAATCCAACCCAGAAACTATAAACAGGTGCAAGACCAGAACAAAACCTTAGTCGATATTGAAACCAATATCAAGGCATATGTCCAATACACAGACTAGGAGCGGTAGCAAGTTACTTGATCTAAGCAAAGCTGACAAGCGAGCAAATCTGTGTAGCCACTTGGTTGCAATCCCCAGTCACTCACTCCCTGGCTCCACTTCACTCTCAGATGCACTTATATAGGCATATTGCAACACCCTTTCCCACCAAATATCCACTCACTTGAGCAAGCTCCCTGCGGTTTTACGTTACCAAGCATGCGAGTATCTGGGCGAGCTGAGAACTGAAACTCCCGGTCTCCTCGAGGGGTTGAAGGGCTCTCTCTTTCTCCAGCCTTCCTCAGCTTAGATTATTGCACCTGTCTGAATGGCTGGATGAAACCTGCAGAAACCGAGCGTAACAAATCTTCGCCGACACTGCATGCAGCACGCGCAGCCGTGGAGCCACACGCTGATGCACGCAGATGGGCGCTGCACATAGCACACGCAGCCACGGAGCCACACATCCATGAGCGCAGACGGGGGGCGCTGGATGTGGCATGTGCAGCCACGGAGCCACACGCCGATGCATGCAGACAGGGCGCTCGAATCACAGTCCCTTCCCCAGCCTCCGCTCAGCCCCAGGGAGGAAAGCCACCAGATCCCATTGGGCTCCTGTCTCCTCCCTGCCCTTGGCTCCTCTGTCCTGGGGCAGACTCAGCCTACGGCTCTCTAGGAGGATCTCTTCTGCCCACGGGACATCCCACAGGTGCCTGAGTCCAGCCAGCAGCAACCATGAGAAACCCCAATGCGGGGGATGTTCCCAGAGGAGATGGTGGATCCCACTGCCTCCCTGTCCCAAATCTACCCTGCTCCACGGCCCCTGCGTCAGCACCCCCCAGCCCTGCTGCTGTTCCCGCTGCAGCTCCCAGACTCTTCACCCCCAGTGCAGCATCGGGGCCCCTCTGATACCCCGGGTGCTGACTGGGCCTATGTACTTGCACACAGGGCCTGGCCTCTTCCCTGCATTATCAGGAGGCCTGGGGTCAGTGGTGGTACGGGGCAGGATGCGGCCGGAGCACCCAGAGGGCACGCTTCCCCAGGCACAGCATCCTCAGCGCCTTCTCCTGGATCCGCTTGGTCTTGGCACTGGAGACCAGTGGGATAAGCGTGGCCGGCACCAGCAGGTAGATGTTGGCCAGGACGAGGTGGATGTGGTGGGGGATGCCGCAGCCAAAGCGGCGAGTGAGGCAGGAGAAGAGCCGGGGTGTGTAGACGGCTACGATGATGCCCACGTGGACCCCGCAGGTGCCAAGCACCTTGTGCCGGGGCCATTTCCTCAGCCTGCCAATAGCACCCGCGTCTGGGCTGTTCAGGGCAGACCTGCGAGGAGCAGCTTCTGTGGGTGGATCTAGGCTCATGATCTAGAAGTTCAGACTGGAGAAAGGGGCAATGCTGCCCCCGGGAGGGGTCTTCACCTGCACAAATCCATCACAAGGGACCGTAGGTGCACCTCGGACTTTGCAGGTGGTGAGGCGGCCTCATCTGCTATTGCACAACACACATTTCTCTCTGGGTAAAAAGACCCTGGCTTTCCTAATACGTGAGAGGCCCGGGGCTGGATTTTTTTTTGTTCAAGATGGGAACAAAACCAAACAGAGCTTCACTGGAATGAGTTCAAACTTGTCTGCAGGGCTGAGAACGAGGAGCTTTGTGAACAGACTGCAACAGGGCAGCACCAAGGAAGGTGCAGCAAAGGAAGTTGTGGTTGGATATTAGGAAAAACGTTTCTCACTAGGAATATAGTAAAGCACTGGAACAGGCTTTACCTCAGTGAGGGCTAAGGATGTGGTCATCATGGGGGACCTGAACTTCCCAGACATCTGCTGGGAGGAGCAGTCAGCCAAGTCTGACCGCTCACGTCGGTTCTTAGCCAGAGTGCAGGACCTCCATCTAACCCAGGAGGTGCACAGTCCCACCAGGGGAGACGCCTTGTTGGACCTGGTGCTGGCCACGGGTGACGACCTGGTGAGGGGGCTGCGGGTGATGGGCCACCTGGGAGACAGTGATCATCGCTTGCTGGAATTCACCATCCAGCGTAAGGTGGCAAAGGGCTGCAGCAAGGCAACAGCCCTAGACTTTAGGAGGGCTGACTTCAACAAGCTAAGGAGGATCGTTGGGGAAGCGCTGAGGACCCAGAGGGGAAGGGAGCCAGATGTCCAAGGTGAGTGGTTGCTCCTTAAGGAGACGATCCTCCATGCCCAAAGGGAGGTAATCCCAACAAGGGTCAAAGGGAGCAGGAGGGCACATAAACCCCCATGGCTCACTAAGAGCATCCGGGAATGTCTCCTTGCTAAAAGGGAGGCATACACCCAATGGAGGGATGGGGTCATCACCAAGAAGGACTATGTTACAGTCGCCCGAGGATGTAGGGGGGCAGTCAGGAGGGCCAAGGCAGAGATGGAGATAGGACTAGCTTCCCGGATTAAGGACAATAAGAAGTCCTTCTTCAAATACATAGGGGGTAAAAAGAGGGTCCCGGGTAATGTGGGGCCCCTGCAGGACACGATGGGCAACTTAGTCATCACGCCAGATGACAAAGCTAACATATTTAACGATTTCTTTGCCTCTGTCTTCCTAAGTAGGGACCAGTTCAGCCACCTCCCTGCTGGGCCCCCCTCGGGCCCCGAGAGAGACACGCCTGGGCCAGGGGTTAGCGAGGAGTTAGTTAGGGTACTTCTGGAGAGGCTGGACGTGTTCAAGTCCGCTGGTCCGGACGATCTTCACCCTAGGGCTCTACAGGAACTGGCCGAGGTCATTGCGGGACCCCTGGCGCGGCTCTATGAGCACTCGTGGTGCTCTGGCGAGGTGCCGGAGGACTGGAAGAGGGCCAATGTGGTCCCTGTCTTCAAAAAGGGAAAAAAGGAGGACCCGGGAAATTACAGGCCAGTTAGTCTTACCTCAATCCCGGGTAAGCTCTTTGAAAAAATTATCCTGGCACACATCCAGGAGGGCCCTGCGGGGGAATGCATGCTCAGGGGCAACCAACATGGGTTCATCAGTGGCAGGTCTTGTCAGACCAACCTGGTGGCCTTTTACGATCAGGTCACCAAATCATTAGACGCAGGGGTTGCTGTGGATGTAGTCTTTCTGGACTTCCGGAAGGCTTTCGACACTGTCTCTCACCCTGTCCTCATCAAAAAGCTGGGAGACTGTGGTGTCGATGCCCACACGGTCAAATGGGTCGCCAACTGGTTGGAGGGCCGCACCCAGAGGGTGGTAGTGGATGGGTTCTTCTCGACCTGGAAGGACGTGGGCAGTGGGGCTCCGCAGGGCTCGGTCCTCGGGCCCGCACTGTTCAACATCTTCATCAGTGACTTGGATGAGGGGGTAGAAAGCACCCTGTTCAAGTTTGCTGATGACACTAAGATGTGGGGGGATGTGGGTGCACTAGAAGGGTGCAATAGGCTACAAGCTGACCTTGACAGGTTGCAACGGTGGGTGGATGAGAATAGGATGGGGTTTAACACTGACAAGTGCAAGGTGTTGCACATGGGGAGGAAGAACTGGCACCACACTTACAGGTTGGGGAACTCCCCTCTTGCCAGCACGGAGACGGAAAAGGATCTTGGAGTCGTCATTGACTCCACGATGAACATGGGCCGGCAGTGTGGGGAGGCAGTCAAGAAGGCCAACCGTACCCTGTCATGCATCCACAGATGCATCTCGAGCAGGTCCAGGGAGGTGATCCTCCCCCTCTATGCGGCACTGGTCAGGCCGCAGCTGGAGGACTGCGTCCAGTTCTGGGCGCCGCGCTTCAAGAGGGACGTGGACGATATGGAAAGAGTCCAGAGGAGGCCACTCATATGATCAGGGGTCAGCAGGGCAGGCCTTATGAGGAGAGGCTACGGGACCTGAACCTGTTTAGCCTCCACAAGAGAAGGTTAAGGGGGGACCTTGTGGCCTGCTACAAACTGGTCAGGGGGGATCAGCAGGTATTGGGGGAGTCCCTGTTCCCCCGTGCGCTGCCAGGAGTGACCAGGAATAACGGTCACAAACTGGCGGAGGGTAAGTTTAGATTAGATATTAGGAGGCGCTACTTCACAGTCAGGGCGGCTAGGGCCTGGAACCGGCTTCCAGGGGAAGTGGTGCAGGCTCCTAGCCTGGGGATTTTTAAAAGGAAGTTAGATGAGCACCTTGCCGGGGTCATCTGACCCCGGTGCTCTTTCCTGCCAAGGCAGGGGGTCGGACTAGATGATCTTCCTAGGTCCCTTCCGACTCTAGCTACTATGAAACTATGAAACTAGGCTCCCCAGGGTGTATCTACATGAGACGCTAACTGCGCAGTGGCCTAATAACACTGCGCAGGAGCAAGCCGGGCAAAACCCATGCTAATATGCTAATACTGTGCAGTAGTATTAGGCTAATGTGCAAAAAACCCCCATGCACTGGCACTTCTGCACAGAAGCACGAGTTATTGCACATCGATTTAGCACTTAGTTATCCAAGTACTAAACTTAATTCACAGTAATGATGGCACATTGATGAATGTGTAGACACATCCCCAGAATGACAGTGGAGTCTCCATCCTCGGAGGTTTTGAAGATCCGGCTGGACAAAGCCTTGGCTGGGATGATGGAGTTGGGGCTGGTCCTGCTTGGAGCAGGGGGTTGGATTAAATGTGACCTCCTGAAGTCCCTTCAACCCTCCTTGCTATGATGTTATGTCTTGCTTGGTGGAACACAAGACCATTACCTGTGGAGTGAAGAGATCAGAAGGGCAGATGCCCACATGGCAGAAAGGACACCTGGAAGGATATCTCTTCCTTTTCCTCCAAAACGTCTGCCAGAGGCAGGACACAGGGCTGGACGGACCATGGGACTGAGCCAGCTGGCAGCACCCAGGGTCCTGTGGGAACCTGCAGCACTCCTTGCTGCACCCAATAAGATGATACAAGCCTTGGGGAAGCTGCTTTGCAATGAGAAGTTTTAGCAGCATGGTCTATGGGGCAGGGCGGAAGCCACGGGGCACAGGTAGGTGCAGGGGCGGAGGTGTCTGGGAGCCGACATCCTGGTGGGAACATGCCCGGCTGAAGCTGAAGGGAAGCCGACAAGCAGCAACTCACCATGGGCCAGGGTGGAGCCTGCATCACTTGAGGTCTTTAACACAGAGCTGGCTTGTAGGGTGGGCAGTGAGGACACTTCATACAGTTTGGAGGGGCTGTGAGCACTTGAGGGGGCAGGAGGAGGACACTGAAGTCTCATGCCAGGCAGGAGAGGCGGTCTGAAATACACAGGAGGGAAGTTAGGCCAGGGAAAGGGGAAAGTGGGTCCTCCTTGCACAAACATATGATGGGGACCATAGCGAATTTTGAAAGGGGGTTGATGGCATGATGCATCGCGATGGAGAACACAACGCAGTTTTCTCCAGTTCAAAAGAAACGAGAAGCTACACTGGGGGCCTTGGGCTGGACTCTGGCTTGTTCAGCTTCCAAAACCCCTGTACTGGAAAGTGCAGTTATTTGCCGTATCATCTATGATGTAGAAAAACACAACAAACAGAATCACACGCTGCTTCATTAGTCACTGGAAATAAATGTGCATCCCTTTCTGATCCAGAAAACGCTGTCCAGCCCTCTCAAGCTTCTGTACAGCACCTCCAGTGCTTCCCTGAACGTCATCTCCACCTGAGCTAGTGTTCACCTGCATTAACAGTAGCACACCTGAGTTTCATCGTTTCATAGTTTCTAGGGTCGGAAGGGACCTGAGCAGATCATCGAGTCCGACCCCTGAGCTGACAGAACAAGGAGCAATGGGTTCAATGAGGTTGGATATTTGGAAAAACTTTCTCACCAGGAGGGTAATGAAGCACGAGAACGAATTACTTAGATAGGTGGTGGAGTCTCCATCCTTGGAGGTGTTTAAGACCTGGTTAGACAAAGTTGTTGGGGCTGGTCCTACTTCGAGCAGAGGGTTGGACTAGATGTGTCCTCCCGAGGTCCCGTCCGACCCTCATTTTCTTGGTTTCTATGATTCTGTACCAAAGAGGAGCCCGGAGGAGGGGAACAAAAGTGATGATGAAGTCGCTGTAAGGCAAGATGAAGGGGAAGAGGTTGCAACTGCCAGAAAGAGGAGGGCAGGATGTGAAGCAATGACTCTACCCTTGAGCAATGTACAGTGTGGTCAGAGCTCAGGAAAGCGGTCTCCCCCCGTTAGTGCCGGGAGGTGGTGGAAGGAGAGCAAAATGCCCGAGGACAGTTGAGGTGGAGCTCAGTCAGGTTACGAAAGGAGCTCTGTGCCCTGGTGCCTGTAAGAGCTGTCGCTGGACTTGCTGAGCTATGAGGTCCCTTCCAGGCTGGGCCCTGCCTTTCTCCATCAAGAGCGGTTGGCCCCTGATGCAAACCAGCGCCCAGGGCCCCTTGTTGATCAGCAGCCAGGGGAAAGGAGAGGGTGAGATGGTGCAATGCCTGCAGATGGTGCCACCTTCCTGGGGCCAAACCGCCCTGGAGAGCAGGCGGTGAGGGGCTCTAGTTGGCCAGGGCGGAGGGCCGGAGGATTTATAGCTTGGCCGTGCTGGCCCCAGGGACCTCCCCTCCCTAGCCTAGGCTTTGCTGGGCTGGGGTGTTTGTGGCAGCAACTCAGTCTGCAGGAACCCCAGGTCCTCCCTGTGTGCCACAAGCTCAGACCCTGCAAGGGTAACACCGGCAAGAGACACAGGGCCCGCCAGGATAGTGGCAGGTGCAGGATTCAGGTGTGTCTGCTTCCCCCCACCACACACACAATGCAAATGCCTCCATTTCACTGACTTCCTTGCAGGTTGGGTTAATGTTAGCCTGGATTAGACCTGGGGTGCAGGTGCACTCAGTGTCTCCTTTGCAAATCAGGCCACTGGGGACCCAATGGACTCATGCGTAGATGACGACACACCATCAGGATCAGGCCTCAGCACCTAGAGACTCCCTTGGCTGGCTTCGAAGGGACCCAAAGAGGTCAGGTCCTTGGGGGGGATCGGTGAGCTCCTCTGCTCAGGACATGGAAGATATGGGGAGGAGATGATGGGGGGAAGTGAGACAGGCAGGGAGTGGGTCACAGGCCCCCGTCTTCCCTTTGTCTTGGTCCAAGACTTAGCACCTAACTCGGTGTGAGCACCACAGCGTGCTCCGCCTGGATCACATAATTATGAGCGGAGGGTGAAACGTGGCCTGAAGTGTAACGCTGCGGAAGTCAGACAACTGCAGAGTCACAGACAGAAATCAAGTGGGGAAGGACCTAGCCCAGCCCCCAGCCTGGAGTGGGATCAGCCCTGTCCACACTCTGGCAGGGCAGTCACTGCCCGGTGCCGCGCAGCGCCCACGGGTACAGAGCTGGAGCTTGAGGACACCTGCTCCAACGAACTGGAGACTCGGCGCTGGAAGAACGGCATTTCAGCTGAATTCCTGCTATGTTCAGACAGTTTCCAACACCATGCAAACTTTTCCTGCCCCCCACAATGCCTCGCTGTTTCTGCAGTCTCCGGGCCTGAGAATACCCTTTCCTGTGCTCCCAGCAAGCTTCCCAGCACACCAAGCTGTGCAGCGGGAGGGTATGAGGCTCTGTCCCTGGCCATCCCATGCTCTGCCCCACAGGTGACCGTGGGCCTGGACGGGATGTTAGATAGCCCCAGCCTGGACCAGCCCCTTTCAGGAGGCAGCCTACTATTGCCCCTGGATGAGGGTTTTGCCCATGGCAGCTGCAGAGCCCAAGCTGGGAGGTGGGGAATGGTTTCCAATGGGGCACCAGGACCTATTTTTGTGCCAAGCATCTGGAAACTAAATCCCTAATTCAGTGATTCTCACCTGGTGCCACAGGGATCACAGGGAACATCCCCTCGTGGGTTTGAAATGGGCTTAAAGATAGGAAATAACAAATGAGTATCAATAGGCAGTTTTCAGGATGGGAAGAGGTGAGACCGTGGGTGTTTAACACATTCATTAATGATACTAGATGAAAATAGGGATTTCTAAATGTAGGGCTACTAACATGAATAGGAAAAGAAAGTCAATAGGGATCTCTTATGACTATCTCTCCCTACACAAGAACCAGGAGTCATAAAATGAAATGTGTAAGCCATCATTCTGGGTTCAGGAAAGGGGCATCAGTCACTACTTGGAGCCTCTGCAAGTCAGGAGAGGGCTAGAGGAGGGTGAATGGCAGACGGCCCAGCCTGGATTAGGCTGCACTAGGGTGGGCTCCCCTCGGGAACGGGAAAGAGAGTGGGGGTGCGCGTGGGGTGCTGTCGGACAACTGTGGGGAAGGAAAGCAAAGCTTATCTCATCGATACGTACGAGCACCTGGTACAGTGCAATGAGTCATGGGCAGCCCCTAAGAGTAATACAAGGGAGGGACTCTATCCAAAGGGGCTGGAGCGTCAGAGATGTGAACACATGCCGGTGCCGGGCAATTCAGACCAGGGGCTTGTGTTTAAAGCCGTACAACTGCCAGAGTCAGACTACGTATAAAGGGATACCGTGGCAAATAATATAATGCGTAGTAACTTAGCGGTCGAGGATGGATGGAAGACTGTTCTTTACGAGGAATGGTTTTGTCCAAGATGACTTTTTTTTTTGGAGACTTCAGGGAGGAATCAGTGAGGATGTGGGGACTGGATTAAAAAATGGGCAGGGGTGATGTTCACAGAGTTCATAGAGAAGTGGGACTGGAAGGGACTTCCAGAGGTCACGTGTAGTCCAAGCCCTGCCTGAGGCAGGACCAGCCCTGTCCAAACCAGCCCAGAAAAGCCAAACTCTTTGTAAAACTACCCTCGAGCCTGATACAGCCGGCCCTGCCACAGGGAAAGCAGGGGGACCCCGGCAGCCAATCTCCTGATTCTGCAAAGGTTGTTAATAGACATTTGAGAGATCCCAGGCAAAGGCCATGGCCCCACTACAGAGCAAGGCAAAAGCCTCCCAGTCCAGACCAATCGGACCAGGGGGAAATCCCTTCCTGACCCCAGGTATGGTGATCAGTCTGACCCTGAGTGGAGGGGCAAGACCGTGTAGCCAGGACCCTCTGGGGTTGGTCCCAGCAGGAGCATTGGCACAGCCCAGTCCCCATCCCCAGTGCCTGTGGGGGAGGACACATGGAGCAGAAAGTTGTGGGGAGCAACCAGCAAAGCCCAGAAGCCTGGAAACTCCCCGTAGTAGCACAACAGGCATCACCATGCCTAGATCATCTTCCACCAGTTGCTTTTGATTAATATAGTTATGTTGTCATTTGGATGGAAATCAAGGAACACACGTGTTTCTCATGTATGTTCGCCTATGTGGAAGCAGCCCAAAGATCTGATGTGCATTGTTTTTGGTCAGAAACATATATCTTAAGGATTTTAGGATATTAATAGAAGCTATGAAGGGTCATGTGGCCCTTCCCCCTTGCATGAATGCAGAACAGAGCTTCTTGAATGATCCCCCACCAATCCTTCTCCAGCCTCTGCTTGGAAATCGCCAGAGGAGCGGGGAGTCTGCAACTTCCCTGGGTAGGATCTTCATTGCCTTGCTGCTTCAGCAGGACCATGGCGAGACTCTGGACAACATTGAGTATTTCCCATACCTTAAAAGCCATCTCTCGCAGAAGGGTGACATTGATGAAGAAATCCAACTTTGTTTCAAATGTGCAAGTGCAGCCTTCGGACACCTGAAGCAATGGGTGCTCAAAGATCACGACATCACCTCTGAAACCAAGCTCGTGGTTTATCGAGCAGTCGTGCTCCCCACCTTGCTGTACGCAGCTGAGATACGGACAATGCACAGGGGACATCTAAAGTTGTTGGGGAAGCATCATCGTCGCTGCCTGTGCAAGGTCCTGTGAATCCAGCGGGTAGACAGATGCACCAAAGTTAGCATCCTCCTGCAAGCAAACACTACAAGCATCGAGGTAATGATCATCTGACATCAACCTCGTTGGGCCAGCCACATCATCTGGATGTCCAACTCCAGACTCTGAAAGCAAGTCTTATTCTCCCAGATCAGCCAAGACGCATGCTCAAGAGGAGGGCAGAGAAAGCACTTGAGGATGTCCTCAAGGCCAACTTGAAAAATTCAACATCAGTATCAGTTTGTAGGAGACTATCACCCAGGACCGCCCCAAATAGAGGCAGAGTCTGCTGCAAGAATCGCAGTATTTTGTAACCTCATGACCACATCGGGAGATGGAAAAATGAGAGTGGTGGAAACAGCAGGTCATGGACTGAATGAAGAATTCAGCGCCACCCACCCCACGCAGAAACACGTGCGCGCTGCAGTAGAGCATGGCCTCATCAGCCATCTTCGTACACGCAGATAAGACAATCACGGAAGACAATCATCCTTGGACTGCTGAAGGGGAGCTCTAACAGGAAGGGTGTTTTCCTAAATCTACTTTCCTGTAATCAAAAGCTCTTGATCTGTCTCCTGCCCTTTGAGGCAAGCGTGTTTTCACTCATCCTTTGAATATTCAAACACCATGTTCATGTCCCTCCTTCACCTCCTTTTCTCCAGGCTAGACAAATCTAGTTCTCTCAAACTTTCTTTGTACCCTTTATCACTTTTTTTTGTCCACTTCTGTCCCCCATCCAGATTTTCTACATCTTTCTTAAAATGTGGACCTGCATGCAACCAGGACTGAGTCGAGTGCTCCTATCACCTCCTAGGTCTTATGTCTACCACTGCTATTGGATAGGCTTGCCAACCCTCTGGGATTGCCCTGGAGTCTCCAGAAAATAGATTTCATAGACATTAGGGCTGGAAGGGACCTCGGGAGATCATCGAGTCCAGCCCCCCGCCCCAGGGGCAGGAAGTCAGCTGGGGTCATAGGATCCCAGCAACATAAGCATCCAATTTACTCTTGAAGGTGTTCAATGTAGGTGCTTGAACCACCTCCACTGGCAGACTGTTCCAGACCTTGGGGGCTCGGACAGGAAAGAAATTCTTCCTTATGTCCAGCCTGAAACGGTCTTGCAGGAGTTTGTGACCGTTCGACCTCGTCATCCCTTGGGGCGCTCTGGTGAACAGACGTCCCCCCAGATCCTGGTGGTCACCCCTGATAAACTTATAGGTGGCCACCAGATCACCCCTGAGCCTGCGCTTTTCCAGGCTAAAGAGTCCCGTGGCTCTCAGCCTGTCATCGTAAGCTCTGTTTTCCTGACCTCTGATCATGCGCGTGGCTCTCCTCTGGACTCTCTCAAGCTTCTCCACATCCTTTTTGAATTGTGGAGCCCAAAACTGGATGCAGTACTCCATCTGCGGCCTCACCAAGGCCGAGCACAAGGGGAGAATGACGTCCCGGGATTTGCTCGAGAAGCATCTATGGATGCAAGCCAGCGTTTTGGTCGCTTTACTAGCCGCAGCATCGCTTTGCAGGCTCATGTTCATCTTGTGGTCAATGATGACCCCCAAGTCTCTTTCTTCTGTAGTGCTAACCAACGTAGCACTGCCGAGCCTATAAGGGTGCTGCAGGTTTTTCCTCCCAAGGTGGAGAACCTTGCATTTATCGGTGTTAAACACCATGAGGCTCTCATCTGCCCATTTGCTGAGCATGTCCAGGTCAGCCTGGATCACCCGCCTATCTTCTGGCGTGGATGCTTTGCCCCAAAGTTTGGTGTCATTGGCAAACTTGGCCAGTCCACTCCTGACTCCAAAGTCCACATCATTAATGAAGATGTTGAACAGGATGGGTCCCAGGACAGAGCCTTGAGGGACTCCACTGGTCACAGGGCACCATGATGAGTGACTGCCATCTATCACAACCCTCTGGGTCCGACCACGGAGCCAGTTTCCCAGCCAGCGGATCGTGGTGGAGCCAAGGCCACAACTGGGCAGTTT
Organism: Crocodylus siamensis; assembly: GCF_052110815.1. Classification (NCBI taxonomy): domain Eukaryota; kingdom Metazoa; phylum Chordata; order Crocodylia; family Crocodylidae; genus Crocodylus; species Crocodylus siamensis. The sequence continues at coordinate 423,210,616 of NC_143395.1, read as the reverse complement.
GGCCAAGAGGTGATCATGGGACACCAGATCAAAAGCTTTTTTGAAGTCAAGATATATGACATCAATCTCTTTTCCCTCATCCAGGTGATAGGTCACCTGGTCATAGAAGGAAATGAGATTGGTCAAACAAGACCTACCCGCAACAAACCCGTGCTGGCTATCCCTCAGGATGTTAGCCTGGGCCAGTCCCTCAAGGATGGCCTCCTTAATAAACTTTTCCAAGATCTTCCCCAGGATAGAAGTCAGGCTCATGGGCCTGTTGTTAGCCGGATCCACTCTCCTCCCTTTCTTGAAGATCGGCACCACATTGGCCTTCTTCCAGTCTTCGGGCACTACACCAGAGCGCCAGGAGTTTTCAAAGACCCGTGCCAGGGGCTGGGCTATGACGCTCGCCAGCTCCTCGAGTGCCCTGGGGTGCAGATTGTCAGGGCCGGCTGACTTGAAGGTATCCAGCCTCTCACGATGTTACTTCATGAGGTCAGTATTAATGGAGGGCAGGGGATCTCCCTCACCTGGATTTCCCTGTCCCGTAGCAGGCATGGGCATCCCGTGTGACTGATGAAAGACCAACGCAAAGTACCCATTTAATAGGTTGGCTTTTTCCTGGGCATCAGTTGTCAGTTGTCCCATCTGGTTCAGCAGGGATCCAATGTTGTCCTTGCTTTTCCTCCAGCTCCCCACATATCTGAAAAAGGACTTTTTATTGTCCTTGATGCCTAAAGCTAGTTGGAGTTCAGTTGCAGCCTTGACTTCCCTGGGTTGCTCCCTGCAGGACCGGACCAGTGCAGAATAATCCTCCTTGGAGATTAATCCCATCCTCCACCCTTTGTAGGCTTTCCTTTTTAGCCGCAGGAGGTCCGCTAGTTCCCTGGAGAGCCAGGGGGGCTGCTGTGACTTCTTGCTGCCTTTCCTCCGTGTTGGAATAGATTTAGCTTGTGCACTGAGGATCGCTTCCTTGAGAAGCAACCACTCTTCCTGAACTCCCATCTCCCTGGGGTCATGGTCCCTAAGGGCCTGACCGACAAGCCTCTTGAGCTTGTCAAAGTCGGCTTTTCTGAAGTCAAGGACTTCTGTGTTGCTGACTGACTTGCCAGCTTTACGGCGGATGGTGAAGGTGATCAGCTCGTGGTCGCTATCACCCAGCTTCCCATCGATCACTAGGTCGCCGATTAGGTCGTCCCCCATAGCCAGTACCAGGTCAAGCAGCGCTTTGCCTCTCGTTGGCCCATAGACTTCTTGAGTCAGGTAGAGGTCATCCACGCACGAGAGAAAGCTTTGCGCCCGCTCAGATTTTGCTGAGTGATCTTCCCACGAGATGTCCGGGTAATTGAAGTCACCCATGACAACCAAGGTCCTGGAGCAAGCGGCCTCAGTCAGTTCCCGGGCGAACTCCTGGTCAAGCTCAGGATGTTGAGTGGGAGGTCTGTAGTAGACTCCTACTGTTGTGTCCCCTGTGCCGTGTTCCCCACGAATTTTTACCCAGAGGGTCTCTAGCTGTCCATGCCCGTCGCCAACATCAGCTTGCAGGGACATGTAGCTTTCCTTAACATAGAGAGCTACACCCCCGCCCCTTTTGTCAACACGATCCCTCCTGTGCAGGGTATAGCCCTCTATACCCGTGGTCCAGTCATGGGTGGAGTCCCACCAGGTCTCCGTTATCCGAATGACATCATATTTCTTTGCACTGAGCAGGAGGACGAGCTCGTCCTGCTTGTTGCCCAGGCTCCTGGCATTAGTGTACAGGCAGGCACGTGTGCCCTTGGGGGCTCTTGCCTTGCTCACAGATTGTGTCAGGGCTGGGGCAGGGGTGGGGTCCCTTAAGTGCCTTGGTCCGCTGGCTTTGCAAGGGCCATTCAGCGGGCCAGCAGTGGCAGTAGTCTCCCTGTCCCCCAATGGACTTAGTTTAAAGCCCGGTGGAGCAGGTCAGCCAGGCTGGCTGAGAAGAGCCTCCTCCCCAGGGGAGCGAGGTGGAGGCCATCTCTTCCCAGCAGCTCGCTGCCTCTCTCTCCAAAGAGTGGGCTGTGGTCATGGAAGCCAAAGCCTTCCCGTGACACCAGCGCCGCAGTCTTTGGTTGACTACGTGGATCCTCCTCTCCCTCCTCAGCCCATGGCCCGAGACTGGGAGGATCGAGGAAAACACCACCTGAGCTCCCAGACCCCTAAGCCCCGCTCCCAACTCCCTGTAGCGCCTCATGACCTGGCTGGGGGTGCTCCGAGCCGTGTCATTGGTGCCCACGTGAATAAGGAGCATGGGGTAGTGGTCTGTGGGCCGGAGGAGCTGCGGGATCCTCTCCGCAATGTCTCGGATGCGGGCCCCCGGGAAGCAGAAGACTTCCCGGGCTAAGGGGTCGGGGTGGCAGATTGCCCCCTCAGTGCCCGCAGGATGGAGTCTCCCACAGCAAACACCTCACGTTTGGTCTTAGGGAGAGCGGGGCCGTAGCCGCCATTGAGCCCGTGTTGCCTGAGGGAGCTGGTGACTCCGCAGGCTCTGCCGGGGCTGCAAGAGGTGCGAACCTGTTGCTAAGCTCCGGCGGGGCAGGGGCCTTGGTGCGGCGGGCCTTGAGGCCCATGCCCCTGACTGGGCAGAGCGGGGGGTCCCGGAGTCCTCCCTTGTCCTGGAGGGAGACTGTGGTTGACCCTCCGGCTCCTGGGGGAGAAGGGCCTGGCAGGAGGAGTCAATCTCCTGCTCGCAGTCCCTGATGGCGCGCAGCCTATGGACTGTGGCCTGGAGCTGCTCCCGCTGGCGCGCCGTAGACCCCAGGAGGGAGCAGACCCCGCACGGGGGGGCGGCCATGCTCCCGGGCCCCAGAGCCTGGAAAAGGGACAGGCAGCCCCCGCAGCCAAGAGCCAGGGGCTCCGTCCGTGTGGAGTCTGGGACCACGGGCTCCGTCTGGGCGGCCATTTCTGAGGTGCCCGAGGTGTGGGGGGCGCAGGGCCTGAGGGGACCCTTGGGGTGTGGCGCGTGCCCATCCATGTCATGCCTCTGGTGGGCTGGCTATGGCTGGGACTGTCTGCCCTGGGGGGGCTCGCGGGCAGGGTCTTGGGCCCTCCTGCATGAACTCCGCACAGACAAGCGTGTCTGTTCGCGCAGCCTGGTCGCGTGGCTCCCTGGGGGGCTGGGCGTAGTAGGGGCCTGGGCCGGGGCTTGACCCCCTCCCGCTCCACGCAGCCTCCTCCTCCCACTCACTCAGGGGTTAACCCCTTCCCACCACGAGCCGCGCTTGCCTCTGCTGTGCTGGGGGTTGGCAGGGGGCTCGGCGGCTGCTGGGGGGTGTCTGGGGGGCTTCAGGGGAGCGGGGGCGCGGTGGGCTTTCACCCGCGCGTCTCTCGCCGCTCCAGAGCCTACCTGATATAAATCTCCAGGAGACTGCTGAGATTCACCTGGGAGATAAACGATAGGACGGTCATTAAAATAAATATTGGATGTAGAGTCTGATTTACACAGTAGTCCAGTGGGTTTTTACAATACCCACTACTGTATTACCCAGTTACAGTATTGGTATCACAGTAGTAGTAACGTGCATTTGCCTTCCGGATGTAAGGTCTGTGCACCATAATGCATAACCGAGATACACAAACACACGGGGCTGTTCACGCTGTGTGTTGTGGGCGCGCTGGTGTTCCAGAAATCTCCTGCGATCGATCCAGACAGAGCTGGCAACCCTACTGCTGGGGCAGCCCAACGTTTCATTTGATTTTTTTGACACTGTCCCTTTGCCGACTTGCGCTGAGTGCGTGATCCACCAAAGCCCACCCCGATCCTTCTCACCCTGCCACGGCCCAGCCCGTTCTCTCCCACTTTGCATAGGTGCGTTCATTTATTCTTCTCCGGGTCAGCACCGTACGTCGGTCTGCACTGAACTTCCCGCTTCTTCTAGCCCAGCTCTACCATCTGTCAAGGTCTTTTTGCCTCAGCAGCAAGGGCTTCTGTGCTGCCTTTCGCTTGCTCATCTACCTGCCTGTTCCATTTTGCTTCGGGCCCTTCAGCTTTTTTGTTCTCATGTGCTGCACTAACATGTCGTATATGTAGGGGAAGGCCTCCCTCTGCCATTACCCACAAAGTTTCTCAGTTATTATAGCTTTAAATATTTTTGCTTTGCTTTTTGAAGTTTTCTTTTTTCTACAGGGGTAGCTACTTGGTGCACCCCTCTACTACTATCTATGAATCGCAGTAGATAGCAATGGGTTTTGTATAGCCTGACCCTAGTAACAGTTCATAGTTGGCCACATTGACTACAGCGGCCAACTCAGCATACCGCGCGCTTTGGCCGTTTTTCTTCATTGTAAGCTGCTTACCGTCTTGAATTCGTACGGGAGCACTCCTCCAGGTGCGACCTTTGGCTGAGCCGTCAGTGAACCAGACTTCTACATCTTTTGATGTTTTCATGTCGGGTGAGAAGGGAGGTGCTTCCTTGATGGGAGATGGCTCATCAGAGCTGGTTGCATCTGGGTATATGTTGACCATGTTTTCTGTGACTTTTTCCACTCGTGCTGGACGTCCCTTTAGGGTTACCCGCTGTGCCTGACTTAAAATATAATAGATTTATTTCTGCACTGTTGTTTCTTGGGCCCTCCCTCCGGGCGGGAGGTGTTGGTCAGATAATGCCATTTTCAGGATAGGTACCGGGGTGGTTATGACAGTGGGTATCTCCCCTCTCAGGGCCTCTGTGGCTTCCAAAGCTGCTGCGGCTGCACACAGCATTTGTTTAGCAGGGTGTATCGGGCTTCGGCCCCCTTCCAGCCTCGGCTCCAAAACCCAAGGGACTTTCCCTCTGCCTTAGGTGTATCCCTCTGCCATAAGCTCCAGTGGGGCCCCCCGCTGGACACATTTCCATGGAGCCAGAGCTCCCCTTCTTGGTGTCGTGCTGCTAGGGAGGCGCGGATGGTTACCGCATCCTTGAGGGCCCGCATGGCATGTTGGTGCTCGGGGCTCCATTGCCACTGTGCTTTTTTTTTGCACAAGTTATACAAAGGCCGGGCCAACACACTAAACTCAGGGACATGCAGGCGCCAGAAATGAAGCGCTCCCAGCTGAGCTTGCAGCTTTTTTACATTATTGGAGGCAGGGGTATTTACCAGGCTTTGCAGCTCCTTAGCTGGTATGGTGGGTCCACCTTGCTGCTACTGGATTCCCAGGAATTCACGCTGGGGCCCAACTTCTTGGATCTTTTTGCTGGACAGCATGAATCTAAATGCCTGCACCTTCTCCTTTAGGGACTCAAAAGCACAAATGGTTAATTCTCGGTCTTGGCCTCCCACCATGACACCGTTGACATACTGCCAGACATGCACCTTCGGGTGGCTTAACTGGACTTCATGGACTACCGCAGCTAGCAGTCTATGGGCCAAGGTGGGGCTGTGCACCCAGCCCTGGGGTAGGACTGTGTAGGTGTACTGCTGTCCTAGCCATGTGAAGGCAAACAAAGGCCAGTGGTCTTCATGGACAGGAATAGCAAAGAACATGTCTTTAATGTCCACGGATCCCATCCACTGGGGTCCATAACACCCAATGTTTTCTGTTAATGCAGGCATGGAAGGAACTGCAGCTGTCAAGTGGTTGTCATTGGCATTCAGAGCTCTAAAGTCAATAGTTAATTGCCAATCCCCACTTGGTTTACGTACCGGCCACACCGGGTTGTTGTACGGAGAATGAGTCCGAATGATGGCTCCATCCTCCAGCTGCCGGTTGATGATGTCCTGGATGGGTTGTGTTGCCTCGGGGGTGTGCGGAATTGAGATCGGTGTACCCCCTTCACGGCTGGCAGGGTGAGCGGGGTTATAAAACATTGGGCTACTGCCGTCATCACGTCTTCTTGCTCGATTTTCTGGGCTGTGGCACAGCCCAAGTGCCAGGCTTCCTGTTTAAGAATACACTGCTGCCCTTGCAGCACATTTAGTCTCAGTAGGTTCGGCCCTCCCCGGAGCGTTACGGCGGCTGCTGTTAGTACGCAGCCCTTCGGCAAGGTGAATGTGGGTCGGACTAAATGCCTGGTCGTCCGGCACCTCCAACTCCTACTACCTGGTCGGGGGTCCCCCGTGCCCCTCTCCATTCTGCACGGTCCAAAACACATAGCTGGGCACCAGTGTCTAGTAGCATGTCAATCAATTTTTTTTTTCATTTAAACAAATCTTTGTAGGCACTTTGATTAAGGGGCTAATATTTTGTGTTACTGGTCCCCGATCCTCTACTGCCCCCACAATGTCTCCTTGCACGGGGGGCTGGGTCGGCCGGCACTCCTACTGCGGGGGATTGGGGGTGCCGAGGGCTCTGTTTTCTTCTCTTTTTTACCTTCACAGTGTTTGATCCATAACCCCTGCAAGACTGTGGTAGACAGTCTGTCAATTTGCTCTTTACTAAACCCCGCTGCCAGTAGCTCTCTCCACATTTGTGCCCGCGGGGCTTTGGGTTTTTCATTTCCCACTTTCCTGGATTTGGGAGTCATCTTTCTCGGGGGCCACTGCCATGGCCCTGGCAGTTTTTATCGGTTTGGGAAGCCCTGGCTTCTGCAAGATGGGCAGAAGCTATACTAGCCTCCGTATCGCATCTCTGACCGGATGAGTCACTTACTCTTGTTGCAGTGCCAGGAGAGCTGAAGTGCATTCGGTGGGCGATCTCCGGCAAAACTTTCTCCACATGGCCTCTGTTATTAATTCTTCATCTAATGTCTCCAGTTTCCTGCTTGAAGAATTTCTGTCAAAGACAGCCGGTAAAGACAATGGATGGCTTCCTCTAAATTAAGCCATGCTCACGGTGGGGGGTTAAACTCTTCTTCCATGTTACCATAACCTGCAGCAGCCGCTTGCATTGCAGCAGAAAACAGGGTAATATTTTGGTCCTGCCCGACCCACTGACCCAACTGGATTTCAGGGCGGAGGACCAACTGTGCTGCCTCAGTGTGACTTCCAGATACTGCTGAGGCTCCTTCACTACACATTCAAACTAATCACTCTATTATTGGCTCTCCTGGTTTAGCTTTATGTTGCTCTTGCAATTCTTTGATTTGTGTGCGAGTAAAAGACCGTGTCTCCGTCTGGGGATTTCCCCCTTATGGCTCTGCACAGGTCATCACCACTGGGAAGGTTTGAGTTAACCCTCCTCCCAAATTCCCTTGAACTGCTGGGGCATAAGGAGGTGGGATTTCACGGGCTTCTGCCGCAAGCCTCACATACTCATCATTCCCTGGCTTAGTTTCTGCAATTTCACCATACAGACTTTCACTCTCTGGGTCATCCTGCAGCTCAGTCTTTGGAATCCCGTTACAGAGACGCTGCCGAACCTTTTTGAGCGAAGGTTCAACTGATCGTGCCACTTGCACTTTCTGCTCAAGGGAGGCAATTGCCTGTGTGACTAGTACCTTTCCCTCTTGGCGTCCTAGTATCTCTAGCTGGTCTTGAGCTGTCCTTGCAGCTGTGCCCACGACAGAGCTAGAATCTTTCTTTTCTCTCCATTCACTTCCAAGCTGAGTTACTCGATTCTCTAGGGACTGAATCATTTGATGGAGCTGAGTGGCTTCCTCTGCTCTCAGTCTTGGGCAGGTTGCCAGCAGCCAAGACAGGCATCCCTTCCTCGGTTTGCCTTTCTGCACGGCAGTGAACGCAGCCCACTGACGGGGAACTGTGGCAGGGTCACTCCAGGCGGGTTTCAATCTCTCTTTAACCCACGCCGGATTCTTAATACTCGTAACCTCTCCTATTAAAGTAATCAGCGGGGCCCACCCCTCTGACTCTTTTACATTGTTCTCCTTCAAACTCTTTATCTTCGATCCTGCTCGTGACACCAAATTGTCACAGGCCAGCTGGGCACAGTGAGTATATCAATTTAGTTGCAGACTGACTGAGCACTGCAACTTTACTAGCCACTGGGCTTTTTGGTTCGGGATCGAGAAGGTGATGTTGGGAAGGAAAGAAATGACAAGTTTCACTTACAAAAAAGAATGAATTTTACTTATGACAACAAAAGATATAGTTTGCATATATAATAGTTAATAAGAAGGTTAAGCTAATAAGCAGACAACATAACAATACAGATTAAAATTGACAGTGATAATAAAACAGATAAAGAAATTAATCAAGAGTTCCCACTTGGTTAGTAACTTATCGGTAGTCCCTGGGTTAGAAGCTGCACGGCAAGTTGAACCAGCGAAGTCAGACGTCTCTGAACTGGGCTGCCCGAAGGATACTGGTGGAAGCCCCTCCGTCAGGATCTGGTCTCACTCTCACAGGGAGTAAGAGATATCCGCGGGGTACAGGACAGCAATGACCCTTCTGGTCCATCCTTCCCGAGCATTACTATGGCTTGTGTGTTATTTTATATTCTAACTATGCTAATTTATATATATATAGCTATTCATAATATTGCTTTACAGCTGTTATCCTATAGAGTTAAAAGGTGTTAAAATTATTATAATAAGTTGCTGCCCAAGCTTGGGTTTCTCTAATAAGCAAATTGCAACACAGCATTTTCAGGTTTAAAATTAACATTACCCCGCCTAAATCCAGCTCTTTGAAAACTCTCTGACTATGCTTTTTTGCGATGTCCTTTCTTGAAGTGTACTGGATAAGCTGGGCAGTTGAATCCAGTTTTTATCATCATCAAGGCTAAATTCTGAGCGAGAAAGAACTATTAGGTCAGCTAATTTCACAGCTAGAGCTTTGTCTTGGAGGCCTAGTCAGTCCCACACACAGTTACATTTGCGGGTTACAAAAATACAAGCTTCATATTAGACAAAAGTTCCAAGTGCCTCCAAGAAGCACAGATTTATTGCTTATTTATTTCTTTAGTTCTAGCCATCACACCCTTGGATGGAGCCCATCCAACCCCGCTGATTTAAACACATCCAGCCCCTCCAAGGGTCTCTTTACTAGGTCAGCACTGACGGTAGGTGGGCTGGTGTTTCTCCTGCTTCTGTCAGCAATGCATTTGTGAGATTTGGCTAGATCCATATTCAAGAATACAGAGGCAAACAACTTATTGAAGAGCTCTGCTTTGTCCCCCCTTATCTGTCACCAACTGCCCTTGTCTATCCTGTAGGGTTCCTATGCTGCCCTGCATCTTCTTTTTGCTCCCTATATAGCTGAAGGAGGACTTTTTGTTGTCCTTAATTTTTGTATACTCCTCCTTGGTAGCTACCTCCTGCTTCCACAGCATGTATGCCCCTTTTTTACCCTTAGGCTTTCCTGGATTTCCCTGTTTAGCCAGGAGGGCATCTTGGCCCCTTTGCCCCCTTTTCTATGCAGTACATCCCTGCTGGCTGCTAGTGACCAGCCTTTACAAGTGGACTTTAGAATTGAAACCAGGTCCCATCCATGGCCTCTGAGCATCTCTGAAGACTGTGCCAGGGTAGCAGTGTTACATCTAGAAAACATTTTACATATCTTTGGTTCTTTCTAAAGTCCAGTAGTCCACTGCGTTACCAGCTGGGTCTCCATGGAGCGCTGGGATGAAACATTAGGTCCCTTTATAAGTGAAGACCCGGAGCACCTGGTCCCGGATCTGCTTGGTCCTCACTCCATAGATGACGGGGTTCAGCATGGGAGGCACCAGGAGGTACAAGTTGGCAATAATAACGTGGATGTGCAGGGCTATGTAGTGGCTAAACCGGTGGGTGAGGAAGGAGAAGAGGGCTGGGATATAGAAGGCTAAAATGATGGAGATATGGGAGCCACAGGTGCTGAGGGCCTTGAGACGGGCATTGCTGGAAGGAAGCCTGAAAACAGCCCTGAGGATGAGGCTGTATGACAAGGTGATACAAAAACCATCCATGCCCGTCACTAAGACTATCACAAAGAGGCTGTAGTAGCTGTTGATGTGGATATCGGCACAGGCTTGCTTCGCCACGGCCATGTGCTCACAGTACGTGTGATGAATGACGTTGGTTCTGCAGTAAGGCCACCTCCTCACCAGGAAGGGGTGGGGGGCCAACAGCAAGGCCCCTCTAAGCAATGCAGCCAAGCCAACTTTTATCACAGCAGCACTGGTCAGGATGGAGGTGTGCCTCAGGGGATCGCAGATGGCCACATACCGATCCAACTCCATGGCCACTAAGATGCCCGACTCCACGGCTGTGAAGGAGTGAATGACGTACAGCTGGGCCATGCAGGCATTGAACTCGATCTCTGTGGAATTGAACCAGAAGATGCCGAGCATCTTGGGCAGGGTGGAGGTGGAGAGGACGAGGTCGGTGGCGGTCAGCATGCAGAGGAAGTAGGACATGGGCACGTGGAGGCTCGGCTCTGTCCGCACAATGAGCAGGATGGTGAAGTTCCCCGGGACAGCGAGGATGTACATGGCACAGAGAGGGATGGAGATCCAGATGTGGGCATCCTCCAGCCCTGGGATGCCCAGCAGGATGAAGGTGGAGGGGTTGGTGAAGACGGTCCCGTTGGCATCCAACATGGTATGAGGTTCAGCCTGAGGGTCTCTGGCATTTATTAAACCGCACTTCTTATAGGTACTCAGACTCTAGCATTGATGGCGTCAGGACAAATGCCTGCACGGAAAGATGAAGTCAATATTAGGAGAGATGAAGTCAGTATGAAGATTAGGTGTTAAATGCAAACGAAGAGGCTGTTTTGATGGCTGCACCAAACCTGTCTCTTCATCCACCGAAAGTGACATTTCGATTGTCCAGAGACATGGTTCTGTGAACGGATGACTCTACTAACCCCAACTCCAAGGTCTGTGTGCCATAAACCAATGATTCTTGCATACTACAATGTGGAAAAAGCCATTAAAAAGCATTCACCTGGACACCAGTTGTTCATTAATGGTCCTTAAAGCAACAACACTGAAACTCTGGGTAAAGCATCTCTGCTGTAGACATTATTCCCATTCCTCCCTGAAGCTTTTTCATACATAAGCTGCTCACAAGTTTCATGCACTGGAGTAGAAGATCAGAAGAGGCCCCTGAGTCATGGAGATCAGTCCCCTGTTGTCACAAACAATCGCATCAAACAGTCCCTTTTTTTTAAATGATGGAGATCCATCTGAAAGCTAGTTCCCTCACCGCTTTCATGGGAGGATGCTCCAGCACCTTACCGCTCTGATGCTCAGAAACTTTTATTTTCCAGCCTCTGTTTATTCGTGTATTCAGATATGAGAGTGGGGAAAATGTGTAAATAAAGCAAAAAATCCATAAAAACACCCCAAAACAAGAACATCTGACACCAACCTCAACAGCAGCAACAACTCCCCCCAAAAAACCCCATACTGAGACCTCTGCCTAAGCACCTACAAGGTAGAAACACCTAAACATCTACCCAAGAACGATTTGAATGCCATTGGTGACGCCTGAATGGAAGCACATTCTTAATTCACCATTATGGCCAAAATAATGGAAATGGCTGAATGCACAAAAAACAGGAAGCAAAAAACCCCCCAGTTATGCTAGGGGATAGGATGCAAATCTAAGCAGATCTGGACAAGCTGGAAAGGTGGGTGGAGTGGAACTGGATGCAGGATAAATGCAGAGTGCTTCATTTGGGGAGAAGTAACCAGTGACATGTATATAGGTTAGGAGGAGATGTCCTGGCCAGCATGATAGCTGAAAGGGACTTGGGGTTATGGCTGATCACAGGATGAACATGAGGCACCAGTGCGATGCTGCCGGCAACAGAGCTAATAGCATACAGGGATGCATTAGCCGATGCGTTGTGAGCAGGGTTAAGGAAGTGATACTTCCTCTCTACTCGGTGCTGGTGGGAGCCCAGCTGCCGTCCTGCGTCCAGTTCAAAGGAGACATGGAGAACCTTGAAAGGATCCAGAGAAGGGCCACAAGGACGATGAAGGGCCTGGAGGATGAACTTCAGGAGAGAAGACTAAGGGATGCAGTACTGTTCAGCCTGGGGAAGGGGAGACTGAGGGGAGACCTGGGGGCTGTCTATAAGCATGTAAGGGGGGAATATCAGGAGCTGGGAGAAAAACTATTCACTAGGGCACCCCAGGGGAGCACAAGGAGCAATGGCCATAAACTGTTAGAGGATGGTTTCACGCTGGATGCAAGGAAGAACTTCTTTACGGTCCGGATGCCCAGAATCTGGACTAGACTTCCCAAGGACGTGGTGAGTCCCCAACCTTGGAAGTTGTCAAGAGGAAACTGGATCATTTGATCTCAGCAGTACGCCTGCCCAGTGCAGGGGGTTGGATTCGATGATCTTTTCAAAGTCCCTTCCAGCCCTTAATTTCTATGATTTTTGTGAATAACTCGGAGAATATTGTAATGCCATAGTATGTGTTAGGGGAAAGACAGCTCTGGACGTACGGCTCAGTTTTGATCAGCTGCTAGCAAGAAGGATGTAGCAGACCTGGAGAAGATTTCAGGGGGAGGCTGTAGGTATTCTTAGTGTATGGACAAACCTGCCTCTTAAGTGCTTGAAAAGGGGAGCAGGTGCCGTAGCTCAGGTACGTGGATCAGCTCTTAGGACATAACTGTTATGTCTGCACAATTGTGTAGTGACACAAGTTAGTTACGTGACCTTGACACACATGAATGAAGCGTGCCTCTGGAGGCTGGGGGGGCACGGCGACTGCCTACAGGCAGCGGGGACATGGTGGTGGTGAGCGGGGAGCTCCCGGAGGTGGCCGTGGCAGCATCGGTGGTGAAGGGAGCGGGTGGGCAGCGCTGACCAGCGATCGGGGACCACCTGCAGATGCTGCCGGCAGTGTTGGCGGTGGCCAGCGGCATTCGGTGATGGCCCGTGGACACATCTAGTGGTGCTGGCAGCGGAGGGGGCGGGGATGGCGAGCGGTGACCGCCCACAGGCACCACCGGCAGCATCGGCAACGCTTCTGTCGGGGGTGCACCGCCGATCTCAGGGGGTGCACGTGCACCTGTGTGCATCCCCTCTGCATCACCGATGCTGACACGGACTCTGAATGCACCAGGGCTAAAGGAATAGCAGGTGTGCGATACTTGCATTGCTACAAAATCATACAGTTGTACTGGACAGGCTTATACCAATCTCTTTGACATCAGTGCAGTCATTAGATTGATTAATATCCCTTGGGACCTGGAAAGACTGCTGAAAAATCTGGCACAATTTGGTAGATTTTGGTAGGAGCCAGCAGAACTTCTCTTGGAAGCTGGTTTCAGACCCTAGCTGCCCTGACCATGAAGTCGCGCCTCTTGATGTCTAACCTGAATGTACCCTCTGCCAGCTTGTGACCGCTATTCCTGCTCACTCCTGGCAGTGCTCGGGGGAACAGGGACTCCCCCAGTGCCTGCTGATCCCCCCTGACCAGTTTGTAACAGGCTACTAGATCCCCCTCGGCCTTCTCCTGTGGAGGCTGAACAGGTTCAGGTCCCGTTGCCTGTCCTCGTACGGCCTGCCCTGCTGCCCCCTAATCATGTGAGTGGCCTCCTCTGGACCCTCTCCATGCTGTCCACGTCCCTCCTGCAGTGCGGCGCCCAGAACTGGATGCAGTCCTCCAGCTGCGGCCTGACCAGTGCCGCATGGAGGGGGAGGATCACCTCCCTGGACCTGCTCGAGATGCATCTGTGGATGCAGGACAAGGTGCGGTTGGCCTTCCTGACTGCCTCCCCACACTGCCGGCCCATGCTCATCTTGGAGTCAGTGATGACCCCCAGATCCTTTTCTGCCTCTGCACTGACGAGAAGGGAGTTCCCCAGCCTGTAGGTATGGTGCTGGCTCTTCCTCCCGAGGTGCAGCACCTTGCACTTGTCTGTGTCGAATCCCATCCTGTTCTCATCCGCCCACCCCTGTAACCTGTCTAGGGCCGATAGCAGCCTTTCTTCCCTTCTAGCGTGCCCACGTCCCCCCACATCTCAGTGTCATCAGCAAATTTGAACAGGTGCTTTTTACCCCCTCGTCCAAGTCACTGATGAAGATGTTGAACAGTGCGGGCCCGGGGACCGAGCCCCGGGGGGACCCCACTGCCCACGTCCTTCCAGGGCGAACATGACCCATCCACCACCGCTCTCTGGGTGCGGCCCTCCCGCCAGTCGGCGACACGTCTGACTGTGCGGGTGTCTACACCACAGCCCCCAGTTTCTTAATGAGAATGGGGTGAGAGACGGTGTCAAAGGCCTCCGAAAGTCCAGGAAGACGATGTCCGCTGCTACCCCTGCGTCTAAGGATTTGGTGACTTGGTCGTAAAAGGCCACCAGGTTGATCTGACAGGACCTGCCACTGATGAACCCGTGTTGGTTGCCCCTAAGCATGCTGTCCCCAGCTGGCCCCTCCTGGATGTGTGCCAGGATAATTCTCTCAAAAAGCTTGGCTAGGATCGAGGTGAGACTGACTGGCCTATAGTTTCCCGGGTCCTCCTTCCTCCCCTTTTTGAAGATGGGAACCACGTTGGCCTCTTCCAGTCCTCTGGCCCCACACCAGAGCACCTCGAGTGCTCGTACAGCCGTGCCAGGGGTCCCACAATGACCTCAGCCATTTCCCTCAGCACTCGGGGGTGGAGATCGTCTGGACCCGCTGATTTAAATACGTCCAGTATTTAACATGAACAAACAGGGAATGATCCTAGCAACCAAAATTTTGGAAGCATCAAAACATTATCTATCTATTTATCTATCTGGTTCTTCAAAATTGTTCTCAGCTTTGGGAAAGATCTATGACAAGTAGAGCTCAGTGGGAAGAAAATTAGAAAGAAAAGGTGAATGGAAATCGACAGTTCTTTAAGAAGAATTTTAGATGCCTAGAATACCATAATTCTGCAATTAAATAAGAGGAAACCTTTTTTTAGAAGCTTGTTATGTCTAGTTGGCAGCTGGTATCAAGTGGAGTGCCCCAGGGATCACTCCTGGGGTTGGGTTTTATTCAAAATGTTCATTAACAATCTAGGAGATGGGATGCAGTGCACCCTCAGCAAGTCTGCAGATGACACCAAGCTGGGGGGGGGAAGGGGTGTAGCAGATACACTGGAGCCAGGGGGAGGGTTAGGATTCAGCCAGACCTAGATAAACTGGAAGATTGGGCTAAAAGAAATCTCATGAGGTTCAACAAGGGTAAGTGCAAAGTCCTGCACTTAGCAGGGAGCGATCTCCTGCACCGGGGCAGGCTTGTGGGGGCAGGATGGGCTGGGCAGCAGCTCTGTAGACAAAGACCTGGGGGTGACAGGGGACAAGAAGCTGAACAGGAGCCGGCAGTGTGATCAAGGACAGTGATTCTTCCCCTCTATTTGGCACTGGGGAGGTCACATCTGGAGTCCGGTGTCCAGTTGTGGCCCCCACTACAGAAAGGATGTGGACATGATTCGGGGCCCGGGGGACAGGACTGGTGAGGAGAGGCTGAGGGAGCTGGGCTGATTTAGTCGGGAGAAGAGAAGACTGAGGGGGATTGAATAGCAGCCTTCATGTCCCTGCAGGGAGGTTGCAAAGAGGATGGAGTTGGGCTGGTCTCAGTGGGGGCAGATGACAGGACAAGCAGCAATGGGCTCAAGTTGCAGCAAGGGAGGTTTAGGCTGGATATTAGGAAAAATTTTCTCACTAGGAGGGTTGGTGAAGCATTGGAATGGGTTACTTAGAGATGTGGAGTCTCCATCCTTGGAGATTTTTAAGGCTCAACTTGACAAAGCCTTTGCTGGGATGATGTAGTTGGGGCTGGTCCTGCTTGAAGCAGGGGGATGGACTAGATGTGACCTCCTGAGGTCCCTTCCAGCCCTCATTTTTTGTGATTCTATTATTCTGGTTCAGTGGCAAAGAGTAGGCAGTGATTAGAAAGAAAAAACAATAGTTACTAGGCAAGGAAACAGGAATACAGAAATGAGTATAAAGTTAAATTTATGAAGTGTAGAAAATTGATAAGGGAATTCAAGGACATCAGGGAAATATCTCTTAGTGGCAGGGCTAGTGGGGGACAGACACTATATGGAGGAGACTTGAAGTTCCTTTAATTAAAAAGTAAAAACTATTATTGAACTGCTTTCCCAAGCCAGTGGGAAAATTATAGGGAAATGCTCCTGACATATTTGGATGAACACTTACTCCCAAGGGGATACTGGGAACAAGCAGAGAGCCTCTAAAGCATGAAAAAAGGGAAATATTAGCAAAGAAAGCTGCATCATGGAGGTCAGAAGGTATTGGGATAAGGCAAGAATTGCCCAATGATAAGTTGAGTTGCTTCATTCAGTGGAGACCAACAGCAGAAGCTTCTTTAGCCATTGCAAGAAAAAGAAAACAATGGGAAAAAGAAGAGGGGTTGCTGGGCAGCGAGTATGGGTAGAAATAAAGGATGTTATGGGTATGGCCCCAAAACTTCATGAATCTAGCCTCCGCTTTCAACTCCAGTGCAGGGCATGAGGAGGTGGGAGTGGGATGCGTGATAACAGAGAACAAAGTGACTGAATAGCAGGTGACAATGAATAGTGCTGAGAAGGCAAAGGTTGAGCCGGTGGGACTTTCTTAGTGGAGTTTCTCTAGGATTTACCTTGGGAGTAGTCATAGCTAATATTTTTATAGCGAATGTTACACATAAGAAGAGTGCACCAATGATGTGCTTTCTCTTCTCTAGGGCAGCCTTTTAAATAGTTGAATACTACACTTAATCCTTAATCCTTTCACCATCTTAATCTTAATGCTTAATCCTTTCACGCGGGACTGACACACTTAGAAATCATTATCAAGAAGAGGAGGTTGCAATGGCTCGGCCACATCAGAAGAATGGGAGAAGACCACATCCCCGAGAATATTGGTCTAGTGAGATTTGAGATGGCTCTAGAAAGAGGGTTGCCCTCTATGGTGGTATCACAACACGTGCACAAGCGATACGAAGTCGTCCAATATAGAAAGCAGGGAGGAGCGCGCAGAATCCCAGCCAGGATTTTTGCCTGTGCAAGGTCTAAGTAAAACGTGAACTGAGGCCTGAAGGTCTGGCCTGGAAAGTGAGCATTTATAGCACCCATTGGCCGATGGGTCCAGCCTGCCAATGCATTGCAGTTGTCTGGTGGGGGAGGGTACCCACTGGGAAGAGTGAGGGGAGGTATTGGCTAGATAGACTGGAGCAAAATCTGCCCCTCTGGAAATTACGCTGAGATCTCAAAGGCCATGCACAGAAAAACAGACCCTGTAATTGCTTGGTAACCCACCCTGCCTGTATTGCAGTGGACAGGTTATCCCAGCAAGCTCTCGAGCAGGGCGCAGGGTACCTGGGAGTTCTTCCTTGGGAGTCCCCTTCATGCAACTGCATCACACCCATCCTCTCCCTCCTCTGCTCTGTCCAGGCTTTGCAAATACCTGCTATGCTGCCAGGCCAAGCAGGGGCTGTGCTCCAGGCAGGAAGGATCGTGGTTGCTATATAGCCCTGTGTGATCCCACTGGGGCCCCTGACAGCTAGGGAAATAGCTGATGTTTGCATGTACACAGATCAGAGGCAGGACACTGGCCAGCCAGCACCTCTCCTGCCATGTCCGTGCCCGGGAGTAAACCCTGATGATGGATCTGGCCCCTTCCCAAAGAGAAGGGAACTCCCTGAGCTGCCTACCTAGTCAGAGAGGACTAGGTCTCTGGATCTTCATGTTGATCTCAAAATTGTAACAGTCATGGGGAAGTAGACAGACATCCATGAGTCCCTGAGCGCCCGGAGAGATGGATAGATCCGTCCATCTGGGGAAAAGACATGGGAGAATAGACACAATCCCATTCTGCAAACGCATGAAGGGCTGATACTAAGGGATGCGGGATTCTCCTTAGTAACACAAGCAATGCTCCATTGCACTTTTCACCCAAAGAGCTTTATGCCCTTGCAAAGGGAAGACCCCACCAAGAGATCTCCAAGACACATCTGGGCAGTGCAGCCAAAGGGAGAAGTGGTAGTGTCTGCAGAAAGGGGACAATGGGCTCAGGCTGTGGTAGGGACAGGTGTTGAGGGTTGGGGGAAGCGTGGAGACCAGTCAGGACAGTTGAAGACTTTCTGCCTCACCAGCTGAATCCTGGGTTTTCCAACCTGGCTGGTGCATGTATAATGCACCATGTATAATGGAAATGCCGTGAGAGCTTGCACAGAATACAAGCCAAACGGAAGTAGGATGCAATCATGCATGCCTGCATCACTTCCAGATGTTCACTGTTACTAAGGCAATAACCCAGTCCAGATGTAGCACTGATTTTTCATGGCAGGTGGCTCTGAATCTGTCATGCTGCTGCTTCCAGCTGAACCAAGGGAGCTTCTGGGTGGAGCAAGCCGAGACTCTGCAGCCTTGAAGAACACGGGACTAGAAACTGCATCAAGGTGGACAAAACTCCCCCCAGTCCAGACCAGTCTGACTGGGGGGGTGGGAAATTCTTTCCTGACCTCAAATATAGTGATTAGCCTGAGCCTGAGCAGAGGGGCAAGACCCTCTAGCCAGGACCCCCTGGAGTTGCTCCCAGCAGGAGCATTCGCACAGCCCAGTCCCGCCCCCTCCCCCCCCCCCCCCCCCAGCTTGGGCTCCAGCCAGCACCCAGTGTCACTGAGGGAGGCTTAAAAACAAAATCAGCACAAGAAACTGCACCTGATGCTCAAAAGACTAGTGCTTTAAACATTTAAAATATATCACATTTACCCAAAGAACCATGTCTGCCTACGACCTTAGACCACCACGGCTACAACCAACAACCCCAAAACATGGAAGATGCTGCATTTTGCCATTTGAAATGGAAACTTCACAACATAAAGATGCCTGAAGAAGGGTTTCTGTGCCTGCAAGCTTGCAAAGAACAATTTTCCCAACTATTTGTTGGGAATGTTTGTTCACCAGAGCGCCCCAAGGGATGATGAGGTTGAATGGTCATTGTGGCGGGCCAGTAGGGGGCGCTCCTTTGTTGAGCCGCCCACCTCCCTGCGCCCGACCCCCTGCCAGGCTCCGAGCGCCTCCCCGGGGCGCCTCATGCTGGGCCGACCCCTCTCCCGGAGCACACTCGCTAGTCTGGGGGTAACGTGCCGCCACCACCCCGAGAAGGGACTGTCTCAGCCCTGTGTCCTCGGGGAAACACAGGCCTAATAGTCCGACGGGTACTCGACCCAGCACCTCCCTAAGTCAGGGGGGCAAGAAGTAAAGTCTCCCTTAGTCCGCAGACCCAAGGGGTCTCTTAGGCATAATTTAGACCCACCCCTCAATAAGTCTCCCACACTGGTCACAAAGGAGAACCTTATTGATTACCGGGGTAGGGGAAACTAGGGGACAGGGTTGAGCAATATCTTAGAAATCCTAGAGAGCAAGCAGTGTGGCTGAGGTAGCCTTTTGATCACGCATCTCTGTTACTGCCAGCTAGATATCTAATCCGATTGAGTAGCTTACTCACAAGCATCTTCCAGAGGCTGGCTGAGTTTCCCCTCTGGGGTCTGGGGGTGAGAGAGAGCTGGGTCCCGATGGCAAGGCTTCTCCGTCTCCCCTGCTTGGCTGCTGCTTCCCCTCATGGCCGAAGAGAGAAGAGCGAGCCTCCTTCCCCCCCCAACCTATATAGCCCCCGTGACCTCATTCCCCTGGGCCAGTGGAGGCCAGCCCCGGTTGGCTGTCAGCCAGCCAATTTGAAATGCATCACCTGTTACCGGGCAGATTCCAGCTCCCCAGGTAGAAACCCCCCACCCAGGTCATTGATGCCAGTCCCGTAGGCAGAGGGAGCAGGTCCCCCCTCCCTCAGGACTGCAGCCAGCTCCGGTTACCTAAAGAGACTGGCCAGGGTGGGGTCCCCTGCCTGCTGGCCCACCCTAATCAAACGGTTGCTGCTCAGAGATTTTAGTCAGTGTCACAGGGCAGAGATTTTGGGGAGAAACAAGGTGGCTTTCCGCCACAGTCATAAACTACTGCGAGACTGTTTCAGGCTGGACGTAAGGAAGAATATCTTTACTGTCCGAGCCCCCAAGCCTGGAACAGTCTGCCAGCGGAGGTGGTTCAAGCACCTACATTGAACACCTTCAAGAGCAAATTGGATGCTTATCTTGCTGGGATCCTATGACCCCAGCTGACTTCCTGCCCTTTGGGCAGGGGGCTGGACTCGATGATCTCCCGAGGTCCCTTCCAGCCCTTATGTCTATGAAATCTATGAAATCTAGTTGGTCTAATAAAGGATATCACATTTACCGAAAGAACCTTGTCCATCTATGTCCTTGGACTGACACGGCTATAACCAACGCACCTTAGAAATTTAAAAAATCAAATCTTTGCAATTTTTCTTATCAGCGATTTATGTATAAGCATTTCAATGTTCGCCTTCTGAATACCTAATCCAAGCACATCCAAACATGCAGTGATTGCAGTTTCAGGAGGTCTGGAGAGCAGATGGAGGAGGTTGCTGACAAGTGTTGGAATAACATGGAGTTCCCTGAGGACCCCTTGGGAATTCACCACTGGTTTCATCCATATGGGATAAGTCTGGAGTCACGGCTGCTCGTTTCCTCCCTGGCATTCCAGGAGCTGTGCAATCAGTGACTATGCAATCATCCTCTTTTTGGGAGAGAACTGTGTTTCTTTCGGTGACATTGTTTTTAAATCAAATTCTTCTTTCTCGTATTACGTCTTCAATCTTCTCTCTTTTTTTTGGTTGCATTTCTTCATAGGCATTTGGCATGTGTTCAATTCCTTTAGCAACGTGCAGCACTTCCTTTTGCAGGCATGTGTTCACGGAGGCAGAAAACTTTCAAAATCATTCTCATAACTTCAGTTAAGACCTGTCAAAGTAAGAGAAAATATTCGTAGAACCAACAAACCCAGTGTTTTGGAGGGGTCTCAAAATGTCTCGTACAATGCTTGCAGTAGGGAGGCCGCTCCAATCGGTCTTGCCTTCAATAGAGTTGTTTGAAACAGGGAACACATTTTCTACAACTGCAACAACCTTTTTAGTGTCGTGTTTCAGACGGAAGAAATTGACGTCATTATTTTTCCGGCCATCTCCAAGAATATCTCCAGCACCGTGCTCTTCGTACAGGCAATTATTTCATTCAGAGTCTCAGTGGAGGTGAGCGGCGCATTTCTTGAATGGTTTTTCAAAGGACTCTTGAACTCTGGGTCTCATCCCACAATAAGACTTAATTAAATAGGTTGATGAAAATTCTCTCTGAGTCATTCAGGGTGAGATGAGTCATTAAGGGTAAGTCCTTACAGTTTATAATATTTTGATCTTCTCTCAGACCAACCTGTTTATAGCAGAAAATTGGATTTCATAGACATTAGACATTAGGGGCTGGAAGGGACCTCACAAGCTCATCGAGTCCAGCCCCCCAAATATTTTTTTTATTTGTTTTTGCTTTTTTCAATATTTTTGTTCTTTAGCAGGGCTAAAGATGGGCACTGTATTAGCCCTTTCCAGCTTTTGTCTGAAATAATCTTGGTACTTCATGCAAAAAAGAAATAGGTACCTAGCAGGATGAGTGCAGGAATGGACAGCTACCCCTACAAGAGAAATATAGGAGAATTAGGCTTTCTTTAGCCCCAAAAAAAAAGAAACCAAAAGATTTTAATTTCTATCTATAAATGAAGTCATTGAACCATTTATTGACCAAAAAAAGAACCTAAGAGTTATCAGGTTCAACCCCCTGCATGAACACGGAGGTGCTGTTCCCAAACTATCCCTGACCAGTGCGTATCCAAACTCCTCTTGAAAACCTCCAGTGAAAGCGATTCCACAACTTCCCGGGGCAGCTGATTGCACTGCTCGAATAGCAAGGAAGTGTTTTTGGAGAGAGGAGAAAGGCAAGCGGGGAAGGAATCCCCGGGGGAGAGAAGAACTAATATAAAGGACACGGCTGGCACACAAATACACATTTATAAACTGGCCACAAAATAAATTTTAGGCTGGAATCTAGAAGAAAGTTTTGAACCCACAAGCCTGGAAAAGCCGTCAGTGGTCGTATTGGAAGTGATACCCTCACTCGTATGCCAGCGAGGTCATTCAGTTTATGAAAGGTCGATGGCTTTCATAAGCACATGAGGGCTAGTGGTTGCAGGAAACTAGATGCAATGGACCTTCCAGGTTTCTACAACATAGACACCTTCTTCTTAGATAGAACTATGTGTGCAGGCAATATTTACTTTGCCTATTAAGCTTCATCGTTACATAGAGCCTTGCCGATGATCATTATTTTCTTGGCATGCCTTACCACTTCAAGACTTAATTCGGTGACTATCCCTGTGGTGAACACTTCATAGTTTCATGGTTTCATAGTTTGTAGGGTC
This sequence comes from Crocodylus siamensis, assembly GCF_052110815.1. NCBI lineage: Eukaryota > Metazoa > Chordata > Crocodylia > Crocodylidae > Crocodylus > Crocodylus siamensis. The sequence goes on along the minus strand of NC_143395.1, from coordinate 423,188,499 downwards.
AGAAGGACCTGAGCAGATCATAGAGTCTGACCCCCTGCCATGGCAGGAAAGAGTACGGGGGTCAAATGACCCCAGCAAGGTGTTCATCTAACCTCCTCTTAAAGCCCCCCAGGGCAGGAGCCAGCACCACTTCTCTTGGAAGTTGGTTCCAGACCCTAGCCGCCCTGACTGTGAAGTCGCGCCTCCTGATATCTAGCCTAAACCTACCCTCTGCCAGCTTGTGACCGTTATTCCTGGTCACCCCTGGCGGTGCTCGGGGGAACGGGGACTTCCCCAATGCCTGCTGATCCCCCCCGACTAGTTTGTAACAGGCCACGAGATCCCCCCTCAGCCTTCTCTTGTGGAGGCTGAACAGGTTCAGGTCCCGCAGCCTCTCCTCGTAGGGCCTGCCCTGCTGCCCCGTGACCATGTGGGTGGCCTCCTCTGGACCCTCTCCATGCTGTCCACGTCCCTCCTGCAGTGCGGCGCCCAGAACTGGACTCAGTCCTCCAGCTGCGGCCTGACCAGTGCCGCATAGAGGGGGAGGGTCACCCCCCTGGACCTGCTTGAGATGCATCTGTGGATGCGCGACAAGGTGTGATTGGCCTTCCTGACCGCGTCCCCACACTGCCGGCCCATGTTCATCTTGGAGTCAGTGATGACCCCCAGATCCCTTTCCGCCTCCGTGCTGACAAGAGGGGAGTTCCCCAGCCTGTAGGCATGGTGCTGGTTCTTCCTCCCCAGGTGTATCACCTTGCACTTGTCAGTGTTGAATCCCATCCTATTCTCATCCGCCCACCCCTGTAACCTGTCTAGGTCCAATTGCAGCCTATTCCTCCCTTCCAGTGTGCCCACGTCCCCCCACATCTTAGTGCCATCAGCAAATTTGAACAGGTGCTTTTTACCCCCTCGTCCAAATCGCTGATGAAGATGTTGAACAGTGCGGGCCCGAGGACCGAGCCCTGCGGAGCCCCACTGCCCACGTCCCTCCAGGCTGAGAAGGACCCATCCACCACCACGCTCTGGGTGCGGCCCTCCCGCCAGTTGGCGACCCATTGGACCGTGTGGGTGTCGACACCACAGCCCCCAGTTTATTAATGAGAACGGGGTGAGAGACAGTGTTGAAAGCCTTCCGGAAGTCCAGGAAGACGATGTCCACTGCTCTCCCTGCGTCTAAGGATTTGGTGATCTGATCGTAAAAGGCCAGATCTTCTCTTGGAACCAACCTGTTTATAGCAGAAAATTGGATTTCATAGACATTAGACATTAGGGGCTGGAAGGGACCTCACAAGCTCATCGAGTCCAGCCCCCCAAATATTTTTTTTATTTGTTTTTGCTTTTTTCAATATTTTTGTTCTTTAGCAGGGCTAAAGATGGGCACTGTATTAGCCCTTTCCAGCTTTTGTCTGAAATAATCTTGGTACTTCATGTGCCAGGATAACTCTTAAAAAGCTTGTCCAGGATCGAGGTGAGACTGACTGGCCTATAGTTTCCCGGGTCCTCCTTCCTCCCCTTTTTGAAGATGGGAACCACGTTGGCCTCTTCCAGTCCTCTGGCACCACACCAGAGCACCACGAGTGCTCGTACAGCCGTGCCAGGGTCCCATAATGACCGCAGCCGATTCCCTCAGGACTCAGGGGTGGAGATCGTCCAGACCCGCTGATTTGAACACGTCCAGTCCCGCCAGACACTCCCTGACTAGATCCGCCCTGACCCTGGGCCTGGGTGCGCCTCCCCTGGGGCCTGAGGGGGACCTGGTGGGGGGGTGATCCGGTCCCTGCTCAGGAAAATGGAGGCAAAGAAATCATTAAATAGGTTAGCTTTGTCGTCTGGTGTGACGACCAGATTTCCTAGCGTGTCCTGCAGGGGCCCCACGTTACTCGGTACCTTCTTTTTTCCCCCCATGTATTTAAAAAAGGACTTCTTGTTGTCCTTGATCCGGGTCGCTAGTCCCAGTCCCATCTCCACCTTGGCCTTCCTGACCCCCCCTGCAGCCCCGAGCAGCCTCAGTGTAGTCCTCCCTGGGGGTGGCCCCTCCCTGCCATTCGGTGTGCGCCTCCCTTTCAGCTAGGAGACGTTCCCGGATGCTTTTGGTGAGCCATAGGAGCTTTTGTGCCCTCCTGCTCCCTTTGATCCTCATTGGGATTACCTCCCTTTGGGCTTGGAGGATCGTCTCCTGAAGGAGCGACCACTCTCCTTGGACACCTGCCTCCCCCCCATTTGAATGGGATTTGATCTTTCAGGTTGAAATCCAGCCTGCTCTTCCCTTCCCTTTGCTTCTTCTGAGCAGACAGGACTGCGAACATTATCTATTTCACTCAGAGAACAACAATGCCTCTCTGGCTGCTGCAATTATTTATTCCACCTTTCTTTGGTATTTTGTTAATCCCATTTTCCTGTTGTTTTGGAAGATTTGCCTGATCCTGTACATGGAGGTGTGAAATCATATTACCGCCTAGTAGCTTCTCCCAGTGACTGTAACAACCACTTTTGTGCAACCAACTGAGTTATTCCTCTAGTTCGTATGACAGGGTTTTGCACATTGGAGACTGGGGGGAGGGAGGGGCACAGTGGCAGTAGTGAGTGGAAGGGCATCTGTCCCTGGATACAGTAAATGTGTTGGGATGTGTTCTGGGGACTGGAGCATGGGATGAGATTTGTCCATCAGTCAATCTCTTTTGAACAAAGCATCCACACCCTATGGAAACACTGGAGAGACCTTGGTGTAGACAATTCTGAGCACACTTTCCTGGATCTTTTTGGTCATGACTCCATAGATGATGGGGTTCATCATGGGTGGAACGAGGACATAAATGTTGGCTACAATAATGTGAACGTGCGGGGCCACCCTGTGACCAAAGCGGTGGGTCAGGAAGGAGAAGAAAGCTGGTGTGTAAGAAACCAGGATGACGCAGACGTGGGAGCTGCAGGTGCCCAGGGACTTGAGACGTGCCTCCTTGGAGGGCAGCTTGAAAACTGTGCGTAGGATCAGGATATACGACATGATGATGAGGACCAAATCTATCCCCCCGGTGAGGAAGGCGACAGTCAGGCTGTAGGCTCTCCTGGATGACGTGTCTGCACAGGCCAGTTTGGCCAGAGCCATGAACTCGCAGTAGGTGTGAGCGATGACGTTGGTCCTGCAGTACGGGAGCCACTTCAGCAGGAAGGGGTGCGGGCCCAGCAGCACGGCCCCTCTCACCACCACCCCCAGCCCGATCTTGGCAATGACCCTGTTGGTGAGGATGGCCGAGTGTCTCAGAGGGTTACATATGGCCACGTAGCGATCAAAGGCCATGGCTAGAAAGAACCCAGACTCCATGGTGGAAAAGGAATGGATGAAGAATATCTGAGTTAGGCAAGCATTGATGGTGATATTCCTGTTGTTAAACCAGAAGATGGTGAGGATTTTGGGCAAGGTGCTGGTAGATACAACCAGGTCAGCAATTGCCAGCATGCACAGGAAAAGGTACATGGGCTGGTGGAGACTTGGCTCAGTCTTGATAATAACCAGGAGGACACAGTTCCCTAAGAGAGAGAGGAGGTAGACGGTGCAGAAGGGGATGGAGATCCAGATGTGTGCAACCTCCAGCCCTGGGATACCGATGAGGATGAAGGTGGAGGGATGGAGGAAGGTCACGTTGTGGATGGCCATGGTAGGGAAAGTTGGATTTTTCAATTATTCTACATGGCTTCTTCCTGTCCCTATAAATGGAAATAATAATAATAATAATAACAAGAACAAATCTTAGAGTCATAGAATCACAGACAAGGAGGGTTAGAAGGGACCTCAGGTGGTCACATCTAGTCCAACCCCCTGCTCAAAGTCGGGCCACCCCCAACTACATCATCCCAGCCAAGTCTTAAAAACCTCCAAGGATGGATCTTCCACCACCCCCTTGGGTAACCTGTTCCACTGTTTTGTTACACTCCTTGTGAGAAAGTTTTTCCTAATAGCCAACCTCAACTTTCCTTGCTGCACTTGAGCCCATTGCTCCTTGTCCTGTCACCTGCCCCCACTGAGAACAGCCCAGCTCCATCCTCTTTGCAGCCCCCCTGCAGGGAGTTAAAAGCTGCTATCAAATCCCCCCTCAGCAACGAGGGGCAGGGGGTCGGACTAGATGATCTACTCAGGTCCCTTCCGACCCTAGAAACTATGAAACTATGAAACCAGGGAAGAGTTCAAGGGGATTTATAAGTCACTGACTAGCCATGTTAGACACTGGATTAAAGTCACCGTCAACTGAAAAATAGACTTTAGACCTTGGCTTTTAAAGTCATGACCCCTTAATTTATATTTTGTTCCTAAACTGAGTGGAGGAAGTCCATCTATAAATGCAGCTTTCCTAATCTAAAGGTGCAAACTGAAACAAAGCCTTTCTTAAGGCCCCAAACCAAGTTCTAAGCTTTAAAAAATGCTGTCAAAGTCCAGCAGCTGGGTGGGGATTATCCAGTCTATTGCACTGAGTACGGCATGTTTGATTACCTGTCCCTGGGGGCATTTTTTGCATGCATTTGACTGGTAAAAGCACATAGCATCCTTGGATAGAATAGGTCTGTTCTCTCAAGACTCAGGTGGCTGAACCGGAGCAGCTAAGGGGGACAGAGAGGTTCACAGATGATGCTTTCATAAGAACATAAGAATTGCCATTGACTGGGTGAGACCACAGGTCCATGTTGCCCAGTCTTTTGTGTCATGCAGTGGCAGACAGGACATAATGAAAGGGAGAGTGAACGGGTCTGCCCAGTTTTTTGCCCATTCCTCTCACACTTGCAGCCTCCAGCATTTAAGGTCAAGCAGTCCCACCTCCATGAGAGCACCCCTGTGAGTCACTAAGAAGGCTGAGGGTCTCAGGGAAGAAGGGAGTAGCTCCCTTAGGTGGGACTGACCTTCCCGCTGATATTATGGAGACAGTTTAGCCTTTGATGCTTGACAAGACTGACAGCGGTCCATTAGGTCCCGCCGAGCCTAGTTTTGTCATGAGTGCATCTACAGAGTTCACATGCCCACGTACAAGCGATGTCATTATTATGTAACTTGTTTTTTTTCAAAGAGTCTGAGAAAATGTCTTACTGGTGCACATCCCACCCCTATCTGAAGCAGGACAGTACAAGAGAGTGAGGGTAGATAGATACGGAGAAGACTGAAAACAGTATGTTTATAAAAACTAGAAACCTGTTGATGAAAAGCAAAAACTTACCCAGCTGGTGACTATATGACTAAAGGACTATAAATATCACCAACTTAAAAAAAATAATTGTCTTCTCTTCCCTGGTCCTGATGCTGTCCGAAGACTGAAAACATCTGATCTCCCTTCAAGGAAAGAGCCTGCTCTGTGACACCGGGCCATTTGGCAGAGAAGTATATTCATAGGACTGGTAATATACATATATAATCAAATTGCTTGCTAGCTAAAAATGATGTGTCTGTGAACATCAGTAGTTGATATTCTGTAATGCTCAATAAACTGATTTAATAAGGAACTAAAGGACTCAGAGGTCAGGAAAACAGATCTTACGATGACAGGCTGAGAGACATGGGACTCTTTAGCCTGGAAAAGCGCAGGCTCAGGGGTGATCTGATGGCCACCTATAAGTTTCTCGGGGTGACCACCAGGATCTGGGGGAACGTCTGTTCACCAGAGCGCCCCGAGGGATGACGAGGTCGAATGGTCACAAACTCCTGCAAGACCGCTTCAGGCTGGACATGAGGAAGAATTTCTTTACTGTCCAAGCCCCCAAGGTCTGGAACAGCCTGCCAGCGGAGGTGGTTCAAGCACCTACATTGAACACCTTCAAGAGTAAATTGGATGCTTATCTTGCTGGGATCCTGTGACCCCAGCTGACTACCTGCCCTTTGGGCAGGGGGCTGGACTCGATGATCCCCCGAGGTCCCTTCCAGCCATAATGTCTATGAAATCTATGAAATCTATGACTCCTGTTTGGAGAAAGTATAAAGATTCTTGTTTGGAGAAACATTAAAAAGGATTCTCATTTGGAGAAAGATGAAAGCACATTTTTAAGGCACTATTGAGCCTGCTTGCTTGCTCTCCATTTGGGAAAACAACCAGTTTCTCTCTGGTCCTTAAGGCAAGGTGACACTATCACAACGTCCTCTTGCACTGAGGATATTCCTTCAAGGGAGGGGACCCCTCAGGCTACAAAGAAGCAGGCTGTGGTAGTGGGCAAGTGGTCATTAGGCACACGGAGATCTGGCTTCGTGACATCGAGGAGGACTGCAGGTGACCCACCTGCCAGGGCCAAAGGCAGTGGGTGCCACGAGATGTGTAGACAGGTTGCTCTGCTGTGCAGGGTTGTAGCTGCTGGTGACGGTGGTCTACGCAGATACCAGCAACACAGGGAAGTGTCCTCCTCTGCCTGCCCTGTGTCTCGTAGGGGCAGTCCTTCCTTTGGGTGGTCAATCCAGCCTCTCTTCCCAGCAATCACTTCACCCAAGAAAAGCAAATCTTTCAGACTAGTTGAGCTTGCTTCCCCACCCCCCTCTTCTGCAAAGTCTCTTTGCACAGAGCAACAGCAGGATCCCCGTTGAGAGCGAATCGGTCCGGCTGCAGCGACTCCAGCTGTGCAGGAGACGGCCGGTTTGAGCTCGGCACGTGCTGGAGAGCAGTGCTGCAGTTCTCGCTGTTTAGAGCAAGGGCTGGGCAGATGTTACTCCACAAGGGACCTCAGGACCTCTGATTCAGCTGAGAAAAGTCTAAAATCTCAGCCAGAAAAACAGCTCCTTGTAAGGTACCAGCCTGCGGTTCCTATTGTCCTGGAACCATAGACAATGAGGGTTGGGAGGGACGTCAGGAGGTTGCATCTAATCCACCCCCTGCTCCGAGCAGGACCTGCCCCAACTGCATCATCCCAGCCAAGGCTTGGTCTACCCGGCTCTTAAACACCTCCAAGGATGGAGAGTCCACCAGCTTTCTGGGCAGCCTGTTCCGGTGCTTTACGACCCTCCTGGTGAGAAAGTTTTTCCTAATATCCAGCTTGTCCACAGGAAGATGTGCCTCCCATTCACTAAATTACCAAGATCCACATGTTTCAGATTAGTGCTGGTCATGACAACAGCTGTCACTGGGGCTGCCGGTCACTCTCATGATGGGAGAGGGACTCAGGCGGCATCTGGGCACTAAGGCGGCTTGAACATTAGTCTTGGGAACATTAGCACTGATGTCCAGACACAGGGGGAGATTTACAGTGAGCTCACAGGGGTTGGGAGATGTGCATACCCTGCAGGGGAGCTGGCTCGCAGCAGAGAGTGTAGTACAGAGACCCTGACCCCTACATTGATTTAGGGGTCCTTGGTGGGCCCGAGAGATGGGGCTGCTACTTCGCCCTTCAACCCCAGTGCCTTGCAGTGCCAGCCATCATCCAGACCTTCCTTGACTACATGAGATAACAGACAGATGCAGGGTGAGGTAGGCTGCAAGGCAACGTGGGTCACCCTGATGGGAAATGACCGTAGTTCATCAGCAGCTGAGGGAGTGTCAAGTGTTTTGGGGACAGTTTCCAGGTGGATTCCCATGACAATGCACTGAGAAAAAGGAGGAGAAAAGCTCCCAGCCAAATGATCTGCCCGGCTGGGTGTAACCGTAGCCCTGGGCTCCAGGGGTATCTATGCTAGAGGAACTTTGGCCCTTGTAAGAGCAGGGTGCTCCTGGATAAGGTTGCAGCCCATCAGCAAGCCAACCCCCCTGCACAGGACATCCAGCGTCTTGGCCACGATGGGGAGCTGGGGGAACTCCAGGGTGTGCAGAAGGGCCTGGGAAATGGGCGCTGACTTGACATGCCCCAGCATCAGGGGTTCATTGACAGGACCTATCTCCTGCCAGAGTCTGGAAGAAAAGCTTTGCCCTCACTGATGGGTCTGGCCCCTTCCCTGCAGTTTGGAGGCTGTTCCTGGGGGTCTCCCGGTCTGAGTGTCCTTTCTCTCCACCAGCTTCCCAAACGCATGTGACGCTCCGCGCTGTCTCCCCGAGCTGGAACTTACCCCGTCTGAGCTCTCCGACCTCAAGAGCTCTTGGTCCAGCTGGGAGCCCCTTACCTGGGCCAGCTTTGTGCTCCCTCTGGGCTATCACATGGGCCAGGTGAGGATAACAGGAGGGAGCCCTTCACCCAAAGCCCTGCACTGCCGCCATGGCTGGGAGGCATGCGGAGAGGAGCGCTGTGCATGGAGGTTTATAGCCTGTGGTGTGCAGACACGGCGCGGCTCCTTGCTCCCCCGGGAGCCCCCGGCTCAGCTGAGAGATGGGAAGCAACAACTAAGCTCCTGCTTCTCTCCACCCCTTACTGCATGCGGCCGGGAGGCAGCTGGGGTCAGCGACCCTGCAGGGCAAACACGCAAAAGGGTAACTCTCATCGGTACAAAGGAGACCCCCCAAGCAAACCATTAGCTGCCAGAGAGGCCCTGCTGGGCAGTGTCAGTTAATCCATGGGGTTCAAGGTCCTTCCCTGGCCTCCCTCTTTCCGGGGTCCCCTTCAGTCATATAACTCTTCCATACTGAGCCCCTGTCCTATGAAAAGCTTGAAGGTGAACGGGAATTTTTTTTCTCTAGCATAGGCTGTAGGGGATGGAGCTGGGCTGGTCTCAGTGGGGGCAGATGACAGGACAAGGAGCAATGGGCTCAGGCTGCAGCAAGGGAAGGTGAGGTTGGGTATTAGGAAAAACTTTCTCACAAGGAGGGTGGTGAAGCACTGGGATAGGCCCCGCAGAGAGGTGGTGCAGTCTGCATCCTTGGACTAAGGACAACTTGCAGCCAAGGTCATGTGGCAGGTCTTTGCTGGCATTACTATCTCTGAGCAAGTGACTGGGGCCAAATCCTCAGCTAATGGATATGTGCACAGCTCTATGGTGGCCAGTGGAGATCCCTTACTCTAGAGACACTAACAAAGTGAGAGTTAGGCTTCATGCACTATAGCATGGTTGTGTTAGCCAGGGCTTGCAGACCCTAGGTAGGTAGGAGGTGGCTGGGAACACCAAGAGGAGGCCTTGGCAAGCTCCTTGGTTGTGCCACAGTTTCCCTAGGTGTAAAGCAAGGGATAACTCTTGGGCACCGTGGATTATAAAGAACTGAGAGATGAGGAAGTCTATGTCTGGGTTCACATCTCACGATGAGGCTATGCCTTAGAGACAAAGAATCATTTCATAGACTTCATAGACATCAGGGCTGGAAGGGACCTCGGGAGATCATCGAGTCCAGCCCCCTGCCCAAAGGGCAGGAAGTCAGCTGGGGTCATAGGGTCATGGGCAACAAGGGCTGGCAGGGACCTCAGGAGGTCACATTACTCCAGCCCCTGCTCCTTGCAGGACCAGCCCCCACTGCATCATCCCAGCCAAGGCTTTGTCTAGCTAGGTCTTAAAAACCTCCAAGGATGGAGAGTCCACCACCTCTCTGGGGAGCCTGCTCCAGTGCTTCACCCTCCTAGTGAGAACGTTTTCCCTCGTATCCAACCTCAACTTCCCTTGCTGCAGCTTGAGCCCATTGCTCCTTGTCCTGCCATCTTCCCCCACTGAGACCAGCCCAGCTCCATCCCCTTTGCAGCCCCCCTGCAGGGAGGTGTACGCTGCTATTCAACCCCCCTCGGTCTTCTCTTCTCCTGACTAAATCAGCCCAGCTCCTTCAACCTCTCCTCACCAGTCCTGTCCCCCAGCCCCACAACCATTTGTGTCGCCCTCAGCTGGACTCTCTGCAACTTGCCCACATTGTTTCTGGAGTGGGGGACCCACAACCAGATACAAGACTCCTGAAATGGCCTCTCCAGTGTTGAATAGAGGGAAATAATCACTTCCCTCCATCTGCTGGCACTGCTCCTACCAGTGCAGCACAGGATGCCAGTAGCCATCTTGGCAACAAGGGCACACTGCCGGCTCCTGTCCATCTTCTTGTCCCCTGTCCCCCTAGGTCCTTTTCTGCAGAGCTGCTGCCCAGCCAGTCAGCCCCAGACTGCACCAGGGCCTTGTCGTGTGCAGGTTGTGTGATGAACTCAACTACTTTCAAACCTGAGGGGTTTTAGTAGCCTCCTGAGCCAGCCGCTGTTGTAAAGCTCAGGGCATTTTCTCACGTTCCGGCTAAAGACAGGACACCTCACTCTTTTTTAGTCCATTGCTGTTACACTTTACACAGATTTGGAGCTGCCTTCTGGGGTTTTGGGGCCTAGTGGAAAACTTAATTCACCAAAGGGGAAGTGATAGGACATGATGGTTTAGATTGGGATGCTCCTCCCTTGAGCAGGTGGTAGGAGTAGATGTGACCTCAAGCCCAATTCTCCTACGATTCTGAAGTAAAAGCAGTAACTGCACAGTGCTCCCAAACAGCGGCCTGTGTGAGAACCCCCTTTAAAAGCAGCAGGTACTCCCTGTTCTCAAACCACTGCAAATAACTTAATACACACTAAACCATGGTCCTATCATGTGTGGCTGGCGACCTCCACCACAGCTTTGCTTAGATGGCTACACCTCAAAGACAGACAAACAGAAGGAATAAGGGGATGGGTGGATAGATGGATGGATGTCTGGCTGGCTGGCTGGCTGGATGTTTGGGTCTGTGGATGGATGGATGTTTGGATGGATGGATGTGTGGATGCATGGATGGATGGATGGATGCTGAGTGGCAGACGGTCTCCCGTGCCAGGGCTATTAACCATGTTGCGGCACCAGTTTCTCTTGAGAACAGGTACGAGGCCCTGGCAGCCCTGGAGGAGGAGGGGGCAGTGGAAGATACCAGGGAGGAGACTCTGCGCACACAATGTCCTGTGCGGGCGGCGGGAGTCAAGAGGCCCAAGAGGAGGAAGCGTCGCATCATCGTGATTGGTGACTCCATCCTGAGAGGTACGGAGGGCCCCATCTGTCGCCAGGATCCCTCAGCACGTGAGGTCTACTGCCTGCCCGGAGCGAAGATTCAGGATGTGAAGGGGATGCTCCAGTCCATCATCCAGCCCACCGATTATTACCCCATGGTCCTTGTCCATGTGGGTACTAACGATGCGGCCAGGAGAGCCCCTGATCGCCTGATGGAGGACTACCATGCTCTGGGAGGCGTGCTGAGGGAGATGGGCGCACAGGCGGTCTTCTCTTCCATCCTGCCAGTGAGCGGTCGAGGCAGACGCCACGAGATGTGCATCGCGGAGACCAACTGGAGGCTACAGGAATGGTGCTTCGAGGCGGGCTTTGGCTTCCTCAGCCATGACCGGCACATCGTGATGAGAGACATGCTGGGATGGGATGGGCTCCACCTTTCCCCTAAAGGTGGGCATGTGTTCTCTTCCAGGTTGGTGAACCTCCTTCGGCGGGCTTTAAACTAGGCTCGTCGGGGGAGGGGGAAGATGAGGGCGGAGGAGACGATGAACTACCAGGCCCAGCAACAGCCAGCGAGCCCAGACCAATGGACAAAAGGGAGAAACAGGTAAGTGATGGGGGACGGGGCATTGCTGAGACTAGGGGGTCAGTGGGCACTACCGTTGGAGGCCTCAAATGCCTCTACACGAATGCTCGAAGTATGGGGAAGAAGCAGGAGGAACTCGCCCTCCTCCTAGCTGTCACCAGCCCTGACATAGTGGGGATCACAGAAACGTGGTGGGACTCATCGCATGACTGGGCAGTGAGTGTCAAGGGCTATAGGCTGTACAGGAGGGACAGGATAGGAAGGAAAGGTGGAGGAGTAGCACTCTACATCAAGGAGGAATATACTTCCTCGTTAATTAGCATGGGGGTAGAGGGGGGGCACTCTGAGGTGCTCTGGGTTAGAGTAAAAGGCAGTCCAGGGGAGAGAGACTTAACGGTGGGAGTCTACTATAGACCTCCCAACCAGGGAGAAGAGCTCGACCAGGAATTCTTAGGTCAGCTTACAGAGGCAGTGAGGGCTAAGGACGTGGTCATCATGGGGGACCTGAACTTCCCAGACATCTGCTGGGAGGAGCAGTCAGCCAAGTCTGACCGCTCACGTCGGTTCTTAGCCAGAGTGCAGGACCTCCATCTAACCCAGGAGGTGCACAGTCCCACCAGGGGAGACGCCTTGTTGGACCTGGTGCTGGCCACGGGTGATGACCTGGTGAGGGGGCTGCGGGTGATGGGCCACCTGGGAGACAGTGATCATCGCTTGCTGGAATTCACCATCCAGCGTAAGGTGGCAAAGGGCTGCAGCAAGGCAACAGCCCTAGACTTTAGGGGGGCTGACTTCAACAAGCTAAGGAGGATCGTTGGGGAAGCGCTGAGGACCCAGAGGGGAAGGGAGCCAGATGTCCAAGGTGAGTGGTTGCTCCTTAAGGAGACGATCCTCCATGCCCAAAGGGAGGTAATCCCAACAAGGGTCAAAGGGAGCAGGAGGGCACATAAACCCCCATGGCTCACTAGGAGCATCCGGGAATGTCTCCTTGCTAAAAGGGAGGCATACACCCAATGGAGGGATGGGGTCATCACCAAGAAGGACTATGTTACAGTCGCCCGAGGATGTAGGGGGGCAGTCAGGAGGGCCAAGGCAGAGATGGAGATAGGACTAGCTTCCCGGATTAAGGACAATAAGAAGTCCTTCTTCAAATACATAGGGGGTAAAAAGAGGGTCCCGGGTAATGTGGGGCCCCTGCAGGACACGATGGGCAACTTAGTCGTCATGCCAGACGACAAAGCTAACATATTTAACGATTTCTTTGCCTCTGTCTTCCTAAGTAGGGACCAGTTCAGCCACCTCCCTGCTGGGCCCCCCTCGGGCCCCGAGAGAGACACGCCTGGGCCAGGGGTTAGCGAGGAGTTAGTTAGGGTACTTCTGGAGAGGCTGGACGTGTTCAAGTCCGCTGGTCCGGACGATCTTCACCCTAGGGCTCTACAGGAACTGGCCGAGGTCATTGCGGGACCCCTGGCGCGGCTCTATGAGCACTCGTGGTGCTCTGGCGAGGTGCCGGAGGACTGGAAGAGGGCCAATGTGGTCCCTATCTTCAAAAAGGGAAAAAAAGAGGACCCGGGAAATTACTGGCCAGTTAGTCTGACCTCAATCCCGGGTAAGCTCTTTGAAAAAATTATCCTGGCACGCATCCAGGAGGGCCTTGCGGGGGAATGCATGCTCAGGGGCAACCAACATGGGTTCATCAGTGGCAGGTCTTGTCAGACCAACCTGGTGGCCTTTTACGATCAGGTCACCAAATCATTAGACGCAGGGGTTGCTGTGGATGTAGTCTTTCTGGACTTCCGGAAGGCTTTCGACACTGTCTCTCACCCTGTCCTCATCAAAAAGCTGGGAGACTGTGGTGTCGATGCCCACACGGTCAAATGGGTCGCCAACTGGTTGGAGGGCCGCACCCAGAGGGTGGTAGTGGATGGGTTCTTCTCGACCTGGAAGGACGTGGGCAGTGGGGCTCCGCAGGGCTCGGTCCTCGGGCCCGCACTGTTCAACATCTTCATCAGTGACTTGGATGAGGGGGTAGAAAGCACCCTGTTCAAGTTTGCTGATGACACTAAGATGTGGGGGGATGTGGGTGCACTAGAAGGGTGTAATAGGCTACAAGCTGACCTTGACAGGTTGCAACGGTGGGCGGATGAGAATAGGATGGGGTTTAACACTGATAAGTGCAAGGTGTTGCACATGGGGAGGAAGAACCGGCACCACACTTACAGGTTGGGGAACTCCCCTCTTGCCAGCACGGAGACGGAAAAGGATCTTGGAGTCGTCATTGACTCCACGATGAACATGGGCCGGCAGTGTGGGGAGGCAGTCAAGAAGGCCAACCGTACCCTGTCATGCATCCACAGATGCATCTCGAGCAGGTCCAGGGAGGTGATCCTCCCCCTCTATGCGGCACTGGTCAGGCCGCAGCTGGAGTACTGCGTCCAGTTCTGGGCGCCACACTTCAAGAGGGACGTGGACGATATGGAAAGAGTTCAGAGGAGGGCCACTCGTATGATCAGGGGTCAGCAGGGCAGGCCTTATGAGGAGAGGCTACGGGACCTGAACCTGTTTAGCCTCCACAAGAGAAGGTTAAGGGGGGACCTTGTGGCCTGCTACAAACTGGTCAGGGGGGATCAGCAGGTATTGGGGGAGTCCCTGTTCCCCCGTGCGCTGCCAGGAGTGACCAGGAATAACGGTCACAAACTGGCGGAGGGTAAGTTTAGATTAGATATTAGGAGGCGCTACTTCACAGTCAGGGCGGCTAGAGCCTGGAACCGGCTTCCAGGGGAAGTGGTGCAGGCTCCTAGCCTGGGGATTTTTAAAAGGAAGTTAGATGAGCACCTTGCCGGGGTCATCTGACCCCGGGGCTCTTTCCTGCCAAGGCAGGGGGTCGGACTAGATGATCTACCTAGGTCCCTTCCGACTCTAGCTACTATGAAACTATGAAACTATGGATGTTTGGATGCATGTGTGGCAGAAAGCCACCTTGATTTCTCCCCAAAATCTCTGCCCTGTGACAATGTGAATAAATCTCTGTTCTGTGACCATTTCATAGATTTCAGAGATTTCATAGACATCAGGGCTGGAAGGGACCTCGGGAGATCATCGAGTCCAGCCCCCCGCCCAAAGGGCAGGAAGTCAGCTGGGGTCACAGGATCCCAGCAAGATAAGCATCCAATTTGCTCTTGAAGGTGTTCAGTGTAGGTGCTTGAACCACCTCCGCTGGCAGGCTGTTCCAGACCTTGGGGGCTCGGACAGGAAAGAAATTCTTCCTTATGTCCAGCCTGAAACGGTCTTGCAGGAGTTTGGGACCGTTCGACCTCGTCATCCCTTGGGGCGCTCTGGTGAACAGATGTTCCCCCAGATCCTGGTGGTCACCCCTGATAAACTTGTAGGTGGCCATCAGATCACCCCTGAGCCTGCGCTTTTCCAGGCTAAAGAGTCCCATGGCTCTCAGCCTGTCATCGTAAGATCTGTTTTCCTGACCTCTGATCATGCGCGTGGCTCTCCTCTGGATTCTCTCAAGCTTCTCCACATCCTTTTTGAATTGTGGAGCCCAAAACTGGACGCAGTACTCCAGCTGCGGCCTCACGAAGGCCGAGTAGAAGGGGAGAATGACGTCCCGGGATTTGCTCGAGAAGCTTCTATGGATGCACACCAGCATTTTGGTCGCTGTACTCGCCGCAGCATCGCATTGCAGGCTTATGTTCATCTTGTGGTCAATGATGACCCCCAAGTCCCTTTCTTCTGTAGTGCTATCCAACGTAGCACTGCCGAGCCTATAAGGATGCTGCAGGTTTTTCCTCCCGAGGTGGAGAACCTTGCATTTTTCGGTGTTAAACACCATCAGGTTCTCATCTGCCCATTTGCTGAGCTTGTCCAGGTCAGCCTGGATCACTCGCCTATCTTCTGGCGTGGATGCTTTGCCCCAAAGTTTGGTGTCATTGGCAATTAGGATGAGCCCAGCAGAGGAAACACACGTCAGCCTGTCTCTTTAGGTAACCTGAGCTGGCTGCATTCCTGAGGGAGGGGGGAAACCTGCTTCCTTTGCAGACGTGACTGGCATCCGCCACCTGGGTGGGGGCATCTACCTGGTGGGCTGGAGTCTGCCCAGCAACTAGTGATGTATTTCAAATTGGTTGGCCGACAGCCAACTGGGGCTGGCCTCCGCTGGACCAGGTGAATGAGGTCACAGGGGCTGTATAAATTAAGACTGCCTAGGAGGAGGAGCAGCAGCCATGCGGGGGACACCAAGAAGCTTTACCATCTGAAACTAGCTCTCTCCCCAAAAACTCATGACCTAGAAATGGCCTGCCTCCAAAGGAAAACTTCACCGGCCTTTGGAAGACGCTTGTGAGTAAGCTACTCAAGATCTGGTTAGATATCTAGCTGGCAGTAACTCAGATGCGTGATCAAAAGGCTACCACAGCCACACTGTTTGCTCTTTAGGATTTCTAAGATATTGCTCAACCCTGTACCCTAGTTTCCCCTACCCCCTGTAATCAATACAGTTCTCCTTTATGACCGGCGTAGGAGACTTATTGAGGGGTGGGTCTAAATTATGCCTAAGAGACCCCTTAGGTCTGCAGACTAAGGGAGACTTTACTTTTTGCCCCCTTACTTGGGGAAGTGCCCCAAGTGCCTGTACTGGGTCGAGTACCCGTAGGACTTTAGGCCTGTGTTTCCCCAAGGACACTGGGCCGAGACAGTCCCTCCTCGGGGTGGTGGCAGCTACGTTACCCCCAGGCTAGCGAGTGTGCTCCAGGAAGGGGTCAGCTGGACGTAAGGTGCCCAGGGAGGTGCTCGGAGCCTGGCAGGTGGTCGGATGCAGGGAGGTGGGCGGCTCAACGCAGGAGCATCCCCTACTGGCCCACCACACATGGTGGTAGAGGCGGGATCTGAATACCCTGCTGTTTTACTGGCATAATTTGGGAAAAGTAATAGAGTCACTGAAATCCCTTGAACAAACAATTTCTAATTTGGCATCGGGTAGACTGGATAGTGTAGACAGGCAGGATGGCGGACCGGTATGTCCAAATGACCGTGCCTGAACTAAAAGAACAGGTGAAAGAGAGAGGCCTTCATGTGAAGAAAGGGCTAAAGAAGGAGGAACTGATTAAACTCCTGAGCGACACTGACTCAGCCCCAGAGCAACCTTCACGCACACCAATTCCTGAGTCCTCCCCAGAATCACAGCACCGCATGCCAAGTCCACAGTCCTCAGAGGGATCAACCCCTACGGAGGAGCGCTGGAGGTACCAGATGCGGCTAGAAGCTGAAGAGCAGGAGCGGGAGCGAGAGAGCAAGCTCAAGCATGAGCTAGAGTTGAAAAAGATGGAGCTGGAGGCACAGCTGGAGCTGAAAAAGACGGAGCTGACGGAGAAGACAGCACAGCGTGAGGCTGAAGAGGTGAGGCTCAAGTGCGAGGTGGAGGCCCAAGAGGCAAGGCTCAAGTGCGAGCCCACAACCGGAGAAGTCAATGGCTGATTATGTGGCCTTGGTGTGGGATGCTTTCCTTAAAGGGGTAGGGGGAGCCAAGGCTGACACTGCCGAGAAATTGCACCAACTCATGGCACTGGACCAATTTTATTATTGCTGTCTGAGAGAGATTAAAACCCTAGTCAAGGAAAGGGGCCCTAAAACCATTCAAGAGGCCGCCGAAATTGCGGATCAGCTGTTGCTAAATTGTGAGGGGCCAGACAAGAAGCCTCCCCACTCTGGAAAGGAACATAAAGGGGTCCAAAGAGGGGGGAAGGGTGGGCCAGGTCCAAAAGGGGAAAAGGGGCCATCCCAGACCCAGCGTAAGGAGGCCCCTGATTTGACCAAACCTTGCAATATGGAAAAAGAGGGGGTGCTATAACTGCGGGGAGCCGGGCCACATCAAACTCAGCTGCCCAAAGTTAAGCAACAAACCCCAGCCCGTCAGACATGCAACAGCTGTACGCAGTGAGGGGGGAGGCCCGAGCCCCTCTGAGGGGCGTGCCTGTTGCTGCAGGATCACAAACCCGGAGGAGGTGATGGCCCCCCACCGGACCAAGATAACGGTCAATGGGAGAACCCTTATTGGGGAACTGGACACGGGGTCCAGCGTGACATTAATCGATGCCAACCTAGTTTCACCTGCAGATATGATCCCATGGAGGACCCTTATCATTCACAGGGTGGGGTCTCCGCCATTGAGGTACAGGTAACTCGTTCACCCATCGAGAGGAGAGGCTGCGTGATGTGCATAGAAATGGGTGTGCTCCGGTCCCCATCCTGGTGGGACGGGATATCATAGAGCTAGAACTCCTGCACAGAGAGATGCACCAGGCCCTAGAGCTAGAGCCCTACCGCATTAACGCGGTGACTCGTCTGCAGAGCGAAAATGCTAGACGGGGAGGGTTAGAAACTCCCCTAGAGACAGCCACGCCATTGGCTGCACTGGGAGAGGCCCCTGCAGAGGGTGTTTGCACACCAGTCCCTGAGGGAACTAGAGACCCCAAGGTGGGCTAAGTGACAGTCCCAGGGAGGTGTCCAGTCCATCAGTGGCAGAGGAAGGAGAGCCTCTCAGGGAGAAGTCCAGTGAAGTCCCTGAGGGTGAAGGCGCACTGCCTGCAGGAGCCCCCAAACTCTCTGCTGATGCCTTAGCCAGGTGAGAGGCGTTCAAGTAGGAGGCTCTGGCGGACCCCAGCTTGGAGGACCTCCGGCAGATAGCTCAGGAGCCGGAGAGTGAGTTTACCCCAGAGAAGAGGGAACAGGTGGTCTGGGATAAGGGACTTCTCTACCGGTTGTGGTCACCCAAGAACTGCGCCCAGACCTGGGAACCCCGTCGCCAGATCATAGTACCTCGCAAATACAGACAACAATTGCTCTCCATGGCTCACGATTTACCATGTGCTGGTCACATGGGCAGGGAACGGACACGCCAGCGACTGCAGGCAAACTTTTATTGGCCCCGAATTGCCCAGAATGTGACAGACTACTGCAGATCTTGTGAAATCTGCCAGCGGACGGGCAAAAGCGGGGACAAGAGAAAGGCTCCCCTACAGCCCCTCCCGATCATCGATCAGCCCTTCCAACGAGTGGGGATAGACATTGTGGGCCCGCAGAGGCACAAGACCCGGAGAGGGAAGAAATACATCCCGACTCTAGTGGACTTTGCCTCTCGGTACCCGGAAGCAGTTGCCCTGACCTCCACCGAGGCACCTCTGGTTGCAGATGCCCTAACCAAAATCTTCTGTCAGCTGGGTTTTTCCTCCAAGATCCTGACCGATTGGGGTGGAAACTTCCTGGTAGAGGTGACGAAGTGCCTGTGGGAGTGCTGTGGGGTGAAACACCTCCAGACCACAGCCTCCCACCCTCAGACAAATGGGCTAGTAGAGAGGTTCAATGGGACCTTGAAAGGGATGCTAAAGGCCTATCTGGACTCGAACCCCAATGACTGGGATGAGAAACTGCCACATTTGCTCTTTGCCTCCTGGGAGGTGCCCCAGGAGCCCACGGGGTTCTCGCCATTTGAGTTGATATTTGGGAGGCAAGTCTGAGGTCCTCTCGATTTGGTGAGAGAGGAGTGGGAGGGGAAAATCCCTTCCACCAAGACCTCCGTGGTGGAGTATGTGCTGAACTTTCGTCAGACACTGACTGACATGATGAAAGTGGCACGAGAGTCCCTGGGACAGGCCCAGGAGAAGCAAAGGTCCTGGTACGATGCAAAGGTGCGCTTGCGTACCTTTGACCGCGGTGATAAGGTTATGGTTTTCCTGCCACTAAAGACAGACGAGCTACAAGCCGCTTGGGAAGGTCCTCATGTTGTCCTGGACAAGCTGGGTGATGTGACCTATGTTGTGGCCAGGAGTGGGAGAAAGCCTGAGACAGTTCATGTGAACATGCTTAAACCTTACTTTGACAGAGGGGATGCGGTGCTCTGGATTTCCTCAGTAGAAGGATCGCCTGAGGACCCGGAGGAGCCGGTCATGTACGGTGACCGGGATGGGGAGGCAGGAATGGAGGAACCGTGCCTGCCAGACCACCTGCCCTCCCAGGACAAGGACAAGCTGCTCGCAGCACTCAAAGACTTCGGGACTGTGTTCTCCACCAAACCAGGTAAAACGGACCTGGCGGTGCACTCCATAGACACGGGCAGCCATCGCACTGTACACTCTAGACCGTACCCAGTTAATGAGAAGGAAAAGCAAGCAATAACGCGAGAAATCACAGAGATGGAGGAGTTAGGGGTAATCCGGCCTTCAGGGAGTCCCTGGGCCAGCCCGGTGGTACTCGTCCGGAAGCAGGCCGGGCCCGTCCGGTTCTGTGTGGACTGCCGGGAGCTGAACACTGTCACCACCCCGATGCACACCCTATGCCCAGGATGGACACTTTGCTCGATCGCCTGGGCCCAGCCAAGGTCATCTCTACTCTTGATCTGTGCAAAGGATTCTGGCAGATGGCGCTGGATCCGGATGCCATAGCCAAGTCTGCCTTTACCACCCCGGTGGGACTATACGAGTTCACAGTTTTACCTTTTGGTATGCGCAACTCTCCTGCATCCTCTCAAAGACTGATTAATAACCTGCTACAAGGGTGCGAGCAGTTTGCCATGGCGTACATCGATGACATCGCCATCTTCAGTCAGGACTTTGAATCGCACCTGATCCATCTGAACCCCGTGTTAGGCAAGATCAAGCACGCTGGTCTTACCGTGAAAGCTAAAAAGTGCCAGTGGGCACTACCCGAGGTAGTATACTTGGGACATCGGGCGGGTGGAGGTCATATTGCTCCCTTATGGGACAAGAGCGAGGCCATCAAGGACTGGCCACCTCCACAAACCAAGAAGCAAGTCAGAGCCTTCCTCGGCCTGGCCGGATATTACAGACGGTTTGTCCCGGGATTTGGGGCGACGGCGGCTCCCCTGCACGAGCTGACCAAGAAGGGCAGCCCTGACCCCGTGGTCTGGAGGCCGGGGTGCCAAGAAGCATTCGGCACCGTAAGGGCCGCCCTGGTCAAACACCCGACCCTGAAGGCACCGCTCTCGGATGAGCCCTTCTACGTCGCCACGGACGCCTCTGACGCGGGACGAGGAGCCGTACTCCTACAAGAGCACCAAGGGACGCGGCGCCCCGTGGTGTACCTCAGCCGGAAGTTAATCCCTTGGGAGCGAAACCTGTCGTGTATGGAGAAGGAGTGTCTGGCAATCGTCTGGGCACTGAACACGCTGAGGCCCTCTCTATGGGGGCAGCCGTTCACCGTCCTACTGGGCCGTGCCCCACTGCGGCGGCTGCAGACGATGCAAGACTCCACTGCCAAGCTGCAGCGATGGGCCCGGCAGCTTCAGGAGTTCGACTTCACCGTCGAGCACATCGAGGGAAGCCAGAACGTGGTCGCAGACGCCCTGTCACGAAAGGACTCGGGGTCGTGGGTCGGGTGGACTCAGACCTGCTCGAGAGCGCTCGGGTGGGGAAGTTCCTGAATGTGCTGTTATGTTTTATAAGTTTTATTGTTAGGATCGGTATCAGGTGATAGGTAATTTCTCTTTAGGGGTGAAAGGTGACCCCTGCAAACTAGCATGCTTGTCTCCATACCTCTGTGAAGCTACGGATCCAAGCTTTTAAAGGGGGGGGGGAGTGTGGCAGAAAGCCACCTTGTTTCTCCCCAAAATCTCTGCCCTGTGACAATGAGATTAAAATGGGCCAGCAGAGGAGTCACACCTTAGCCTGTCTCTTTAGGTGACCTGAGCTGGCTGCAGTCCTGAGGGGGGGGGGACCTGCTCCCTCTGCTCACGGGACTGGCATCAGCCACCTGGGTGAGGGGCATCTACCTGGGGAGCTGGAATCTCCCCGGTAACCGGTGATGCATTTCAAATTGGTTGGCTGACAGCCAACTGGGGCTGGCCTCCACTGGACCGGGTGAACGAGGTCACAGGGGCTGTATAAGTTAAGACTGCCCAGGAGGTGGGGCAGCAGCCATGCGGGGGGCTCAGAGGAGCTGTACCATCTGAAACTGGCTCTCTCCCCCAAAACTCATGACCTAGGTACTGCCTGCCTCCAAAGGGAAACTTCACCAGCCTCTGGATGAAGGGTGTGAGTAAGCTACTGGAGATCTGATAGATATCTAGCTGGCAGTAACTCAGAGGCGTGATCAAAAGGCTACCTCAGTCAAACTGTTTGCTCTTTAGGATTTCTAAGATATTGCTCAATCTTGTACCCTATTGTCACCCTACCCCTGTAATCAATACGGTTCTCCTTTGTGACTGGTGTGGGAGACTTATTGAGCGGTGGGTCTAAATTATGCCAAAGAGACCCCTTAAGTCTGCAGACTAAGGGAGATTGTACTTTTTGCCCCCTGACTTGAGGAAGTGCCCCAAGTGCCTGTACCGGGTTGAGTACCCATCGGACTATTAGGCCTGTGTTTCCCCGAGGACACAGGGCTGAGACAGTCCCTTCTCGGGGTGGTGGTGGCGACGTTACCCCCAGACTAGTCAGCGTGCTCCAGGAAGGGGTCAGGCCGGACGTGAGGCGCCCCAGGAAGGCGCTCGGAGCCTGGCAGGTGGTCAGGTGCAGGAAGGTGGGCGGCTCAAACCAGGAGTGCCCCCTACTGGCCCGCCACAGCATGGATGGAGGGAAACAGCTTCAGTTGTTTCCCTATTTCTCTAGCTGGATCTAAGCAATGGGTGACGGGAGCCCCATAAACATAGTTTACAAGCAGCATTTCACTGGACCAAGATTTGCTGGCCCCAGCACAGAGCTGGAGGTGGATCCCCAGTGGTACAGAGCTTTGGATATTTGGGCAATGTTGACATTCATGGGAATGAGGTGGTGCAATCTTGCCAGCACTTTGGCAGCCCTTGTGGTATGCATGGGTTTTACAAAGCTGTGGAAAACCAGGCATCACTAAATGTGTCTCTTACCAGTAACACCCAGTAACCACAACTGATGTGATTTGTGGTTGTAGGCCTTGCTGGGGCATTGATCAATATATGCTGCTCACACAAAGGCTTTGCTAAAGCATTGGCCAAAGTCATAAACCTGTTGGAAGCATGAACATCTCGCATCAGTAAAACTTGGCATGTGGGATAGACGGCCATCCTACCAAAAGACAGGAGGGGGAGATAGCTGTACAAGGGGTAGGATAATCCAAGACCAGGGTGATAAACCTGGAATGGGAACAACCAGTCAGGACATGAAATAAACCCATGGCTTATTCATACAAGATGGTTTGAGATGTTGAATATATAGATGGGATGCAATGTGTCATTTGTTTTGATCATTGTATAAAAGGAGAACTGGAAATTGGGGAAACTTATGTAGCAGCCTGGAGGAGCCTGCGTGGTGGTGTGCTGACAACTTTGTCACAGGTACAAATGCTTTACCTCCTGCTCTGATATACTTGTTAAGCCAAAACGTGTTAGGGCTGTACTTGCAGACAATAAATCTGGCTGAATCTTTGCCCTCAAACTAAGCCTGTGGTTGTTCTTTAAGACAAAACTGCTGGGATCTCCTGGCTGCCACTTTTGCCAGCCCCAATGACACAACAATAACCCTTATGTGGACAACAGCAATGATGCCACCAGTAACAAGAAAACTTGTGCAAGTGCAGAGTCTGGCCCGATCCTTCCCATGTTCTGTATGTGAGGGATTTGCTTCCCATGAGAGATGCTCTCACACATCTGTTATGCGTCTGAAAACTGACAGCTGAACACAGCTGCACAGGAAGAGGACTCCAGGATCTTGGGTCAGATAGCTATTTCTCAAACAATCAGGGGCCCAGACACGGTGGAGCGGACCACGTGAGAATCTGCCAAAACATCAGGAGCAAGGAATGCATGGATTTGGGTTTTATTGTTTTTTGCTGTTATTGGATTTTATTTCTATTTTATTTCTTATATGCCACCCTTTCCAACCGAGTCTCAGGGCAGCTTACCATAAAATACATTCTGCTAAATCCCATATAGAATTAACATCAGTTTGTTACTAAATAATATCCCTATTTAGCTTTGCTGGCTGAATGCCTCTGCAAATAAGCAGGTCCTACAGTGTCCAGCTCCCTTGGGGCTCCATACTTGCAGGCAGGGAGAAAAGCAGAGGGTTATTAATAATCGGTCCCCAAAGGAAAGGGAAGAAGCTGCTGGGGCTTCACAGCACAGACTATAAACTGCCCTGCACAGTGTCCCACCCAGAGACTTTCTTTGCATGACTTCCACCAGTGTGGTCCATCCTGGAGCTGGGTAAGTGAAGCATTCAGAGCCCAGAAATGTCCCTATCTGTGTGTAATGATGCAGAGGAGGCACAAAGGAGGGTGCACGTGAAAGGCTTATTTCTGTTGTGCTCCAGGCTATGGAAAAAACAGTGGCTAAATGAGCTAACCACCCCGATTAATTTCATCTTGCTACACGGCTTCCTGTTGGCCTCCTTAGGGAAGATTCGCAGCTGGCCAGATGTTCACCCTGCAGCAGAGGTATGGCACTGTGGCATCTCCTGTGTGGGAGGTATTCAAGAGGAGGCTGCATAAGCTCTGGAAGGAGATGATTTAGGAGTAGCATTCCTGACCAGACGGCTGTTGAGATTATAGAGTCATAGAAAATGAGGGCTGGAAGGGACCTCAGGAGGTCACGTCTAGTCCACCCCCCTGCTCAAAGCAGGACCAGCCCTAACTCGTTCAACCCAGGTCCTTTGCAGTCTTATGCAATAAGAACACAAGCCATGGGGCATTTAAAGACCAGAGCTCATTTTTCAGCATTTTCACATCATTTCTAGTTCATGGAAGAATTCATCCACGGCTGTTTGTACCCCTGAACAGGGAGACATAACTAACCGTGCTAGTCTGAAATCAAGCAGAAGGCAGGGTAGATTTGCACCTAATAGGCCAACCAAGGTATGCATATATATAATTCTATATGTATATCTCTATAGCTAATTGGTGTGCAGATATATATGATATAGATACCACAAGTTTTCATGGGCTGAAGTTCACTTTATCAGATGCCATGAAAGGAGATACAGAAAGCAGAGCATAAGAAGGAGAGAGGAACTAGAAAGCCACCCAGGCTCCTGGGAGGTGCCCTGTACCGAAGATGGTATAGTGTCATCTCTGCTTTGCCCTTGGCATGGAGGTGGGTGGTTCTTCATATGTTTCGATGTGATGTTTGCAGGTATTGGATTATTTTTCCCCCATCAGCAACCCGGAGTAGGAACTGAGATCTCTCTGTTTTGTGGGACTCCGGGGTCTTATCTGCGTAGCCTGAAATCATGTTTGCATTTCAGATTCCAGACTCCACGGGGTTTTGCTCTCTGCTGGACTCTTTGTCTTCTAACCCCTTGTGCTGTGCATCAGGCTTAGGCATCTGCACCGCAGCAGCATTTAACACTGTATGCATCTCTCCCGTGTGCATTTCAGCGGACAATCTCTGTGCTGTCGCGCAGCTGGCAGCCCTGCACATTTGCAGATGATCACTTCCAAATTGGCTTGTTTAAAGTTCTGTTGAACCACTCATAGGAAAGTGCACTTGTGATCTGCATACAGACGTCTCTCCCTCTCTCCAAAGCTCCAGTTTTGAAGGAGATAAACTCTTGTTTATTTCCAGATATTCATTCTTTCAGGTTTCCTTGTCTGCTGAAGACAGCAGGCAGGAACACAGCTATGGGAGCAGACTTGTGAGACTTGTGATTTCAATCTTATTTCCAGCCATTTCTTGTACAACAGCACCGTCTACCTTGGGATAAAGCAACTTAATCACATTTCCGCAGGCCAAGCTGGAAATGCTTCTTGTCCTACATGCAGGACCAGAGGCAGGCAGCGCTCCAGTCTCAAAGCATGGATGAGATGATGGGGCAGGAATGGGAAACCTTTTGGAACAGGAGGAATCTGTACAAAAAAAATAGGCTCCACTTGAACCAGGACAGGACCAGACTGCTGGCAAAAAATTAAAAAGGGTGTAGAGCAGATGGGATAGGATAGAGGTCTATAAAATCAGGAAGGGTGTGGACCAAGTGAACAGCAAACTGTTGTTCACCAAGTCCCAGAATGCTAAAGCTAGGGGCCATCCATTGAAATTCCTAGGTGACAGGTTTAAAACTAACAAGAGAAAATAATTTTTAATGCAATGCATCACTAATTTGTGGAACTCATCGTCACAGGAGGTGGTGGTGGCAGAGAGCAGCGCCAGGTTTAAGAAGGGGACTGGATAAATTCAAGGCTGATTGATCTATTAATGATTATTGAACAGAATGGCTGGAGATGTTTCCTTTGGCGTCTCCAAACCAATAATAGTGGACACCAGGAAGGGCACTGACAAGGGGACAGATCGGGCTTTCCCTCTATAGCATCCACTTTTGCCAGTGGTGGAGACAGAATACTGGACCATTGGTGTGACCCAGGATGGCACGTCCTCTGTTCTTAAATAAGCCCTTGATCCTATTGCCTATGAGGTCAAAGTAAAAAGCACTATAATAGTAGGGTGAGTGATTTGAGGAAGAGATAGAATATGTGAACAGTTCAGTCATTCAGTCCCATGTCATTACTTCGGTTTGCAATGTGCTACACTCTCTAGGGAATTATTGCCTTTCAGTGGGCAATGGGTGCTGGGAAGTGTAGAGTGAGCTTGGCTTATCATTGCTAATTACTATGAATCCATAATACCCTGTTGTGGCAGAAACCCATCTCCCACAGGGCAAGGAGAATGACTGGGGTGGTAGCATGTGCAATGGGCTAGTGACACGGGCAGAGTATATTTGACCAACAAACAGTGAGAAAATGCTGGATCTTCATGTTCTCTTCTGTTTATTAATGAGTTCTTTACATGTTGGTTTTCAGGGACTGGAAGACTTTATGGAGACTAGCTGAACCTCCCAGCATACCCTGCCATGGCCAATCCCAATGGAACCACCCTCCATCCCTCCATCTTCATCCTCATTGGTGTCCCGGGTCTTGAAGGTCTGCACATCTGGATCTCCATCCCTTTCTGCACCATTTACATCTTTTCTCTCTTGGGGAACTGTCTCCTCCTGGTTATTATCAAGATTGAGCGGAGTCTCCACCAGCCCATGTACCTTTTCCTGTCCATGCTGGCGATCACTGATCTGGTTGTCTCCACCACCACCCTGCCCAAAATCCTCACCATCTTCTGGTTCAACAATGGTTACATCAACATTGATGCTTGCCTGGCTCAGATATTTTTGGTCCATTCTGTTTCCACCATGGAGTCAGGGTTCATATTGGCCCTGGCCTTTGATCGTTACGTGGCCATATGTAACCCTCTGAGACACTCGGCCATCCTCACCAACAGGGTCATTGCCAAGATTGGGCTGGGGGTGATGGTGAGAGGGGCCGTGCTGCTGGCCCTGCACCCCTTCCTGCTGAAGTGGCTCCCGTACTGCAGGACCAACGTCATCGCTCACACCTACTGCGAGTTCATGGCTCTGGCCAAACTGGCCTGTGCAGACACGTCATCCAGGAGAGCCTACAGCCTGACTGTCGCCTTCCTCACCGGGGGAATAGACTTGGTCTTCATTGTGGTGTCATATATCCTGATCCTTTGCACTGTCTTCAGGTTCCCCTCCAAGGAGGCACGTCTCAAGTCCCTGGGCACCTGTGGCTCCCATGTCTGCGTCATTCTGGTTTCTTACACACCAGCTTTCTTCTCCTTCCTGACCCACCGCTTTGGTCATCGTGTGGCCCCACACATTCACATTATCATAGCCAACATATACCTCCTTGTCCCATCTATGTTTGACCCCATCATCTATGGGGTCATGACCAAAAAGATCCGGGAGAGGGTGCTGAGAATATTTTGTCCCAGGTGCACTCAAGCACTGTCATAGGACAAGACAGTCAGTGGAGAAGTCTCATTCACTGGTCCCAAGTGACCTCCCCTTTACTTCACAATAACCATTTATCCCAAGGCAATACAGAACCCAGAACTAGGATTTCACCCAGCATTCACTGTATCAAGCCCATGATCTTCAGACTGAACCAGAGCACTTTTTTCTGAAAAACATGTCCCTCTTGGTTTGAAGACTTCATGTGATTGTCTCATCTCACCCAGCAGTGTTGAATACATGTGGAATACATGGGAGGACTGATGTGACTTTGTAGGTGATGGTTTAGAGACATGTAGCAGTTCTCCATCCTGTCCTTTTGGGTCTCTCCTAAAAGAAAGAACTTTTCCAACCCTGTGGCCTCTTTGTTGGGGGTTGGGGGGAGGGATGTGTGGCTGGTGTGTCCTGGCCAGGTCTCATAGGTGCTGCTGCTGAGATCAGTGAAAGTTTCTATCTTCTGGAGGAAGAATAATCATGCTATAGTATTCTCCCAGAAAGCACCAGGGGCAGGAGCGTAACTTCCTAACTCTGGCTGCTCGTCCTTCCTCTCTCTCTGCAGGTATGTCCTGTGTTGCGTTAAAAAGGGAAAACAAAGCAAAAAAAACCAAAAAACCCCCAAAAACAAAAAAGAAAAAAGAAAAAAGGATGTGACACTGACAGCCCAATAGTTACTGTAAAAAAACCCAAGCTTTCTTTTCTCAGTAAGGATCTTGAGCATCAGTTAACAAGTGATAGTAAGAAATTTCCCCTTTAAAAGTCTTTCTACAGGGAAAGAGAAAGGAATAAGGGAACCATGTTCAATTGAATGATTAAGTTGTGTTTCAAACACTGTCAACATGTTCTTCTTTGTGTAATTAATAGAAGTTCAGTGTATATTTCACTACAATCATTATAGTGGGAACCGCTGACTATTGATATAGAACTTGGGAAAACACAACAGTTTTAATAATAATCCAACCTAATTCCCCCATATTCACTCTTTGCACAACCAGAGTCATATGAAGAAATGCCATGAGCGCATTTTGGTCCCACACCATTGTTTTTTACTCAGTATCTAGAAATGTGCTTTGCTAGTGGGTTTCTGATGTGGCTTGTAATAAACATACTGTCTGTCTATACAAGATGCTTACTGCACAGTAACTCATTACTACTGTGCAGTAGCATTGTGGGGCATGAACCATGATGGCATGCTGATGTACAGTAGTAACAAGCTACTGCACAGTCAGCTTCACCAGGAAGCTGTGTGGGGATGCTACTGTGCAGTAACACTGGTTACTGTGTAGTCATTTAGTACTTTGGTATGCAACTACTAAATGACTGCAGTAACAGCTGCACAGGCAGTGTCTCATGTAGACAAGGCCAGTGAGCACCTATGGCTTTTAAAACTCTTAAAGGGAGGCTACTATCTTCTTGTCAACTCAAATCATAGAGTACTATTCTCCATCATATCTCTACTTCTGCATGGCACCATGAAAACATTAAAGCAATGTAAAATTCAATTTAGCCTTGAGAACAAAGTCTAATTCACTTCAGGACTGACTAAAGCATGAAGCAGTGGAGATAAAACACACTGGTGTGCAATTAATGCTATTTGGCTTTACTGAGCAGTAGACCAATTTACTGCACAGTAAGCACCTGCAGCTGTAGATGGTGATGCTTTACTGTGCATTGGATTAGTCTACTGTGCAGTAAAGTGTCTTGTGTAGACATGGCCACTGTTCTTCATTTTGTTTAGTGGTGGGGTATGCCAGTACAATATGGTGCCAGTACAGTATGGCTCTACCTTGTAGGGGAATATGCTGGACACAGAGGTAATGCTCAGTCCTTGTGAAGGGAACAGGACCAAGAAAGACAAAGAGACCCTTTTCCACCTAGAGGAATATGCTGAAGGAACAAGGTGGAGGCATAAAATCACTGATAGAAGATTGGATGGAGCAGAGATGACCTTTCTTGTCTTCCAAGGCAGCAGCAGCAGCAATGAAGAAGCAGGATATGTAGGCAAAAAGCCTTCTCTGTGGAAAATATGACCAGGAGACACTTATCCTCCCCTGGGATGAAGTGGTGAGAGACATGTGCATAGTTTTCATGGGGCATCAGAGTAGGAAACAGTGGGTAAAGCCCTCAGGGAGAGAACTGGGAGCTGAGAGGGGGGTTATGCTCCCTCAGATACTGGAAGAAACAGATGAAAGGAGAAGGGTGACAGGAGAGACAGGGTTTCAGGGTAAATGGTGTAGCCTCAAGACACATTACTCTGTGCTTCACAGAGAGAAGGGATGGGCCTAAAAGTGACAGAGATGAATCCAATCCCTCAAGGGTTTATGGGGAGGCACCAAGAGATACCTGGTGCCTCATGCTGTGGACAGGTGATGAGGGCCAAAGGGACATGCACCTATGGGGCGGATCTAGGATTCTGGACAGGGTGGTACTGATGATGCTGTTAGCACACCAACTGTCCACCAGATGGCACTAAGGGATCACTAAAGCACAATTAACCCAGTGTGAACGTCGAATACGTCACACACTCAACTAAATTCTGACTTTATTGATACAACATATGCCATCTTAGTAGTTTCTATATACACAGAGAGAAAAACAGTACAATGATCTAACTCAATCCCAGATGATGTTTTCTGCACCCCTGGGTCTGATAACTATTCAGCAACCCTGAAAGTAGAAGGAATCTTTATGGCTGGCACTATCCAGACAGATGTTGTTTGCTGGATAGATGATGACACACATCTAACTTTCTTGTTTCCCCCTTTTATGTTTCACTCTTCTGATGACTCTTTGTTTCCAGGTATTGTTGATTGGTTTCCCTAAGACCAGCTTGCTGTTCATGTTTTATCCTGTCAGCCTGTTCTTTTGTTCCAACAGACTCATCACATGCATACCTCTTAATTTGGTCTTTTGCTGGTGTCTTAAATTTGGGCATTGTCCATTGGTCCCCTCTTATCACCTTTCATTAACATATCCAAGCATTTCATGCATCTGATGCAATTGGTTAGTGCCAAGTTCAGTTAACTTGAGCTGGTAATAAGGTTAACACTAAGGTATGTTAGAAGGACTTCTCACAGTGATAAGGAAGGAAAGAAATAATATATAAACAAGCTCAGGGCTATGGCTGACTACACAAATACCAATAGCAGAAACAGAAAAAACAAGAGAAGGTTCAAACAATACTGTAATTCACCACCCCAGCAGGTGCAACTAAAAATAAATGTGACAAGCTACCCTAACACTGTTGTGCATCATCACATATAATATTTTAAGTTAAATATAACACATCACATTTTTCTCTAGTTAAAAAGAAACTAGAAGTTTTACTAATAAGCTAGCGGCCTAGGGCTGGATTATTAAGTTTAAAACTGAAGCAAAAACAAATGTAACTTTATTGGAATGTACATTGGTTCTGCTTCATTAGGGGGTTGGATGAGATGTGACTTCCTGACGTCCCTTCCAATCCTCCTTTTCTATGATTCTATGATTAATATGCCATATCATATATTTTGTATAAAAAACAAAACAAACTAGGCAAGACATAATCAAAATATGTTGTTTCATTAGTCCCATAGTTATTAGAATTAAAGTACATTTTTTTTTCAGATTCAGAAAACAAAATCCATCTTTCTTGAGCATCTCGATAGCACCTTGCACGCTTCCCTGAAAGTTAGTTCCACACCTGAGTTAATATTTTTACTTAGAGTTAAAAACAGTCATCATGGCTGTGAAACAGGAGCTATGTTGCTATGTTACTAAGAGCAGCGAACAGACAGCAGAAATGTAGGAGAAAGGATTGCTTGATTAGTGGAAGATCCAGACCATTAAGCAGGAGACAGGGCTGTTAACAACTATGGAATGAAGAGTTTAGAAGGAATCAGGAATAATAAGCTAGGAAGTCAAGTGCCTCACTGACTGGAGTTGGAGTTGCCCCATTTCCCACCCTGTTGGGAGACCATCCAGCCTTTAGGGGTTGGCCAGCCAATCACAGCATGAGGCAAAGCCTGTTCCCTGTGTTTCATTGGATAAAGGTGCTGTCACTCATTGTCCTGAGGGAGACAGGGGTGGGTGGGGGAAGATGGCCCTGAGGGGCCAAGCCCTGAGGGGAAATCCAGACAGAGTTGCCTAAGCCAGTGATGAAAGATGGTGCCTGGCTCCACCATGGCTGGCCCTTGGGCCCTGCTCAGACCCCATATAGCAGGGCTGGAGCAGAGTCAGCCCACACATCACCTCTTTGAGCTGGGGGAGACTGGAGGTGGGCATCCTCAGAGACTCAGCTTCCTTCACCTTGTGAGGGAGTCATTGCTCAGACTCCATCCTTCCTCCTCGTGGGAGGAAGGTCCCACCCCAGAGAACCCAGGCTATGAGTCCTAAGTTCAGGTTGAAGGAAGTAGAGGGGAGACTCTGTCACGTAGCTGTTTGCAGGCCTTATGTAATATTTTTCTGCCTTCGGTGAGTTCCACGGCTGGGGCATGGATGGTGTCTGGTCAACCCAAGTTTGCTGTAACAGCTTGTGGCTGATTTTTGCTCTCAGTTGGTCTCAGGTCTTCTGGGCCAGAGCACTCCCCATTCCTGTCAAACCTCTACACAAGGATGCTCTGCTCCTGTCTCACCTTGCAGGTCTTATCTGCTCTCACCCTTGTCCCTCTGGGCTAGGTCCAGTGCCTAAGTAACCACCTCAATCAGGGGTGAGGGTACTAGAGTTGGCTTCTACTACTTTTACTTAGCCTAGGGTAGCAAAGTAGGCCTATAGGCTGACAGCACCATTGGTGTGGGGGCAGGCACATGGCCACCCCTCAGTGACTATCAGGGATCAGGCCAAGAATCAAGCTTTGTATAAGCAGAGCCCTTAAAAGAGTGGTTGGAGCCCCAGTCCAAAGAGGGGTGCTACCCCAGGCTGTGCATGCAGCTGGATGGATCACAGGGTGGGGAGGGGGATGCCCTGTACCTTGAATAGGAGAAGCATTCTGCACCAGCAGCCGTCCCAGGGCTATGTACTCAAAAGAAAGGGGCATCCACCAAATTCAGCTGTGCCTTGGAGTAGGCGGTGACTGTTTGTAACCAGCAAGCAGATGCTCCCCAAGATATAAATGGCTGGGGTTTGGGATGTGTTCTTTACCTCCACCAGTTTGTTTTGCTCTTGTCCCTGTGGCGGGCCAGTAGGGGGCGCTCCTGCGTTGAGCCGCCCACCTCCCTGCGCCCGCCCACCTGCCAGGCTCCGAATGCCTCCCTGGGGCGCCTTATGCTCGGCCGACCCCTCTCCCGGAGCACACTCGCTAGTCTGGGGGTAACGTCACCCCCACCACCCCAAGAAGGGACTGTCTCAGCCCTGTGTCCTTGGGGAAACACAGGCCTAATAGTCCGACGGGTACTCGACCTGGTACAGGCACTTGGGGCACTTCCCCAAGTCAAGGGGCAAGAAGTAAAGTTTCCCGCAGACCTAAGGGGTCTCTTCGGCATAATTTAGACCCACCCCTCAATAAGTCTCCCACACCGGTCACAAAGGAGAACTTTATTGATTACAAGGGGTAGGGTAAAGTAGGGTATAGGGTTGAGTAATATCTTAGAAATCCTAAAGAGCAAACAGTGTGGCTGTGGTAGCCTTTTGATTACGCATCTGTGTTACTGCCAGCTAAATATCTAATCCGATTGAGTAGCTTCCTCACAAGCATCTTCCAGAGTTCTCCAGTTTCCCCTCTGGAGTCTGGGGGTGAGAGAGAGCTGGGTCCCGATGGCAAGGCTCCTCTGCTTCCCCTGCTTTGCTGCTGCTTCCCCTCATGGCTGAAGAGAGAAGTCTCCTCCCCCCCCCAACCTATATAGCCCCTGTGACCTCATTCACCTGGGCCAGTGGAGGTCAGCCCCAGTTGGCTCTCTGCCAACCAATTTGAAAGACATCACCTGTTACCGGGCAGATTCCAGCTCCCCAGGTAGAAGCCCCTCACCCAGGTGACTGATGCCAGTCACCTAGGCAGAGGGAGCAGGTTTCCCCCCTCCCTCAGGACTGCAGCCAGCTCAGGTTACCTAAAGAGACAGGCCGAGGTGTGAATCCTCTGCTGGCCCCTCTAATCACATAGTCACAGGGCAGAGATTTTGGGGAGAAACCAAGGTGGCTTTCTTGCACACTTCCTATCCCTGACACTAGATCAGGTGGGAGCGGGGAATCAGTGTTAGAGCAGGCATGGGGCGGGGAGTCAGCCCAGCTCGGCTGACTCCCCAAACCCAATGCTAGATAAGGCTGCGGGGTGGGGAGTCAGCCCAGATGAGCTAACTCCCCATCCCTGATGCTACGTCGGGTGGGGGGTGAGCAGTCATCACTACAGTGGGTGGAGGGGGTGGAAGTCAGCCCAGTTGGGCTAACTCCAAGTCCCTGGAAAGGTCTAGTGCCAGGGACAGGAAGTCAGCCTAGCAGGGCTGATTCCCCATTCCAGGCCAGATCTAGCTCTGGGGATGGGAAGTCAGCCCAGGTGGGCTGACTCCCCATCCTGGCCCAATCTTGTACCGGGGATGGGAAGGCAGTCCAGCTGGACTGACTTCCCATCCCCAGCACTATAATTGAAACACTTTGACTAGCCTCGTTTTCTTCCAAGGCTGTTTCAAAGGCCTTTGTTTCATTTCGATTTTACTGTTTTGATCAGAAAATTAGGCAAAACAGTGTCAAAAAGAAACAGCTCATGAAATTTCTCACAGCCCTAATGTTCACAGCCTTTGCCTATGACACCACTGTAGAAAGTATTCCCTTATACCATTCAATTTGGATGAGTTCTTGAAATGCTGCTTCTGTCTTATTCTTGCTAATTTTTTATTCAAAATGAATTGGAAGTCACAAGGAATATCAAGACATAGGACAGTTGATATTCCACATTCAGATCCAGTATTTCTTCACTGACAACACTTCTGCAGAAAGCAGCTGTTTGAAATGCATGGAAGGTCCCCTTCCCATCAATTGTCTCCTTAAAAATGTCTCTGTTGTCATTAGCATATCTGATGTAGCCTGCAATCTGATCATCTCTGAAATTCATTGGGAAGGTTGTGTTTCTCTTTGCTGTATACCTTACCAGTACACTGTGCGCTAACATAGTACTGGCATGGATGACTGTCGTAGCTCACAGAGTGGCCTGCTGCATGCAAAAGCTGCACAAGCTGCTTAGAACCTGGTGCTTGAAAGATTGTCAATCCAAGTCCCAGATACTTGGGAGTATCTTTTCATCCAGTTGTAGCCAAGAACACAGTGTCCTGGGCAACAGACAGTAATCGTGTGCAACGCTAATCACTCTTTCAGTCTTCATATCAGTCATCTCCAGAGCATAGCAGTCAAAGAAACTTGTACAAAGTCTGAGGTACTACACTTTTTGAACTTTGTATGTTGATGACTCCAATAAAATTCTATCCTGGGGAATATTTGATGCCTGTTTTAATCTTCATGGAGACATGGTACAAGCAGCTTAGCAGCTCAAGGTCTCTGCCTGCAGGCCCTTGGGAAGTTTCCTCCATTCAAGTGTTAGAGCCCCTCTGCACACAATACACTTTCCCTTGACCTGGATGCAGAAATGACTGGGTGCAACTCTGGCCCTTGCTATGCAGGTCAGATGGGATTTGGATATGGGCTTCTACCCGGCCTGAAAATACAGGTGTTTTGTTAAAGAAATAATGTCTCATTTAGGCAAATAGGACCTGGGGGTTGACTAAAGACCGCTCCAGTTCTATGACAAAAGGTCTGAATGTATTAAAATATTTGGCAGGGAGGTGGCTTTGA
This sequence comes from Crocodylus siamensis, assembly GCF_052110815.1. Lineage (NCBI taxonomy): Eukaryota > Metazoa > Chordata > Crocodylia > Crocodylidae > Crocodylus > Crocodylus siamensis. The sequence continues at coordinate 423,153,595 of NC_143395.1, read as the reverse complement.
TGGATGATGAATGCCCAGTGCTAAGAGCAAAGAAGGGTCCTAAGTTCAATCCTTCTGCCAAGGATTTGCTGTGCAAGGAGGGGTTGGCCTCTTCCCAGACCATGATGCCCAGGTGTTTGGGTGATGAGCCCAACATCAGAACCAAGGTGGGGGAAAGGAAAGTGTCACCTCCATTGTGCTGGTGTCCAGAGTGACTGAAGAGAACAGGCAATAAAAATTGGTATATTGCTATCGGGGAGAATCCCTCTTGTGGAAACCCCAGTGAGCAAGCGAAGCAGAGGTGCTGAGGGAGGTTTATTTCTAGGGCTGCTAGAAATAGTCCTGATCTTGATATCAAGTCAAGGTGGTCACCTCCCCCCATAGCACTGCCTAGAAAGCCAGGGAGCTGTGAAGGGCCATTGAAGTCAAGCTCTAAGGATAACAAATAAAGAGGTCAGGGTTGGTCAAAATCTACTACACCCCTGAAGCTCGGGAGTGTAGTAGATAAGCTGGAGGGTCAGGCTAGGATTCAGAGTGATCTCACCATGTTGGAGGATTGGGTCAAAAGAAATCCCATGAGGATCAACAAGGACAAGTGCAAAATCCTGCACTTAGGATCAATCCCATGCACCAGTGCAGGTGGGGGATGACTGGCTGGGCAGCAGCTCTGCAGAAGAGGACCTGGGGGGACAGGGGACGGGGAGACAGGAGACAAGAAGCTGAACAGAAGCCAGCAGTACACCCTTGTTGCTGAGCTAGTGCTACTGGCATCCTGGGCTGCATCGGTAGGAGCATTGCCAGCAGATCAAGGGCAGTGATTCTTACCTGCTTTTTGGCACCAGTGATGCCACATCTGGAGTCCTGTGTCCAGTTTTGGGTCCCCACTACCAAAAGGATGTGGCCAAGTTGGAGAGAGTCCAATGGAGGGCAATAAAAATGGTTGTGGGGTTGAGGGACAGGACTGGTGAGGAGAGGCTGAGGGAACTGAGCTGATTTAGTCTGGAGAGGAGAAGACCTCAGAGATGATGCTCAAGGGCAACCAGCACAGTTTCATTATGGACAGATCATGTCAGACCAACCTGATTGCCTTTTACAAGGCAAGGTCACAAAAGCCTTGGATGCAGGTGTCGCCATGGACGTAGTCTTTCTGGACTTCAGCAAGGCCTTTGACACCGTCTCCCACCCCATCCTCATTAAGAAATTGGGTGACTGTGGCATTGATGCCTACACAGTCAGATGGATTGCAGATTGGCTGAAGCGTTGCACTCAGAGGGTGGTGGTGGATGGGTCATATTCGACTTGGGGGAAGTGGGCAGTGGAGTCCCCCATGGCTCGGTCCTTGGGCCCACGCTGTTCAAGCTCTTTATCAGTGATTTGGATGGGGGGGTGAAAAACAACCTGTTTAAATTCGCTGATGATACCAAAATGTGGGTTGAGGTGAGCACGCTAGTAGGGAGGGAAAGACTGCAGCAAGACTTGGATAGGTTACAGGGGTGAGCTAGCAAAAACAGGATGTGCTTCAATACTGACAAGAGCAGGGTGCTGCACTTGGGCAGTAGTAACCAGCAGCACACTTATAAGATGGAGAACTCCCTTCTTGAGAGCATGGAGGCAGAAAGGGATCTTGGAGTCATTACTGACTCCAAGATGAACATGGGCCGATAATGCGAGGTCACGGTTGGCAGGGCTAACTGCACCTTGTCGTGCATCCACAGTTGCATCTCAAGTAGGGCAAAGGAGGTGATCCTCCCCCTCTATATGATGCTGGTCAGGCAGCAGCTGGAGTACTGCATCCAGTTTTGGGTGCCCCACTTCAGGAGGGATGTGGACAACATGGAGAGGGTCCAAAGGAGGCCACTCGCATGATCCGGAGACAACAGGGCAGACCCTACAATGAGAGACTGCGGGACCTGAACCTGTTCAGCCTTCACAAGAGAAGGTTGAGGGGGGACCTGGTGACTGTCTATAAACTCACTAGGGGGGACCAGAAGGGTTTGGAAGAGACCTTGTTTCCCCGAGTGCCAAGGAATAGTGGCCACAAGCTGTTGGAGAGGAGGTTTAGATTAGGCATCTGTAAGAACTACTTCACTGTCAGGGCGGCTGGATCTGGAGCCAACTTCCAAGGGAAGTGGTGCTGGCTTCTACCCTGGGGGTCTTTAAGAGGAGGGTTGGTGCCTACCTAGCTGGGATCATTTGAGCCCAGTTTTTTCTCCTGCCCTGGCAGGGGGTCAGACTTGAAGATCTATAAGGTGCCTTCTGACCCTACTACTTCTTCTTCTATGATACCAAGGGGGGCTGCAAAGAGCATGGAGCTGCACTGTCCTCAGTGGGGGCAGATGACAGGACAAGGAGCAATGGGCTCACATTGCAGAAAGGGAAGTTTAGTTTGGATAATGGGAAAAAGTTTCTCATGACGAGGGTAGTGAAGCACTGGATCAGGTTACTCAGGGAGGTTGTGGAGTCTCCATCTTTGGTGGTATTTAAGACCCAGCTAGCGGGTGCGTAAGCCCTGGAGACAGGCATGGTGTAGCCTGATGCTCTTCTATGTTAGTTTCAAACTGGGGAGATGCCTTTGATTTCCAGGAAATTGCTCCCAGTTTTTTCCAGAAATGCCGGAGAGGTGACTCTGGACTACAGGTCTTGTGGGTGCATCTACACATGTGCTTTACTGCAGAGCTGACCAATTAACTCTGCAGTGTTGTGTAAGTATTGTGTACATGAGGGTCAGTATTAGGGTGCAGTAGATTACTAAACTCCACTGTAAGATTGTATTGGTAGGGACAGTGCTATCTTATGGCAGAATAATTAACTATGCCAAAATGCTTGCATTGATGGTGACCAAGGCTGGCTGGTGCATGAGGGTGCTAAAGTGCAGGGGTGCCTGACACCCAGACCTGCACTTTAGCACCCTTGTGCCCCAGCCAGCTCCTCTGCTGTCCTCTGCCACCACCCAGAGCCCGAGACTGACCTCTGAAGACCCTGCCAGCCTGGGGATGCTCCTCCCTGGCTCTAACTGCTGCAGTCCCAGGTGCATGTGTAGACACTGCACCTAGGAGCAACTGGCTCTGGCGCAAACTGCGTCTGAGTTAATTGCATCTCACTAATTGCATGTGTAGATGCACTGTGTGTGGGTGGACCTGCCCCAGCTGATGGCTCTTCCCCTGGTTTTCATAAGAACATAAGAATGGCCTTTGACCGGGCCAGACCATGGGTCCATCTCACGCAGTCTCCTGTGTCACACAGGGGCAGAGAGCAGAGGCTGAAAGGGAGGAGGCGCGGCTCTGACCAAGGCTTTGTTCCTCTCTCACTTGCATCCTCCGGCATTTAGGGTCTGGGCAGTTGTGACTCAGGCTGTGCCCTTCTCTCCTGTGCTTAATAGCTACCAATGCCCCTTTCCCCCAGGTTGTGTCCAATCCCTGGATGAATCTGGCTGAACACTCATCCAGGGGAACTCTGACTTTTTCCTGCTTTTCTGCTTCAACAGCAGTGACTGGCTTCCAAATGATGAACCACATGGAGGCCGCTGTCTCTGCACCCTGGTAATACTTCAGCCCCTTTGCCTCTGCAGTGACTTCCCTGAATCAGGGAACTGTAGGGCTGGTGCTGGTGTGACAAGGTGGAGACCTCATTGTTTGGGAGGACCACACATCACCCACATGCCCTCCTCATGCTTGCTGCCCGAATAACGTTGGTATCCCATAAGAGCAAATGGAGGAAAGACAAGACTGCCTTGGACTATTGTACTGCTGAAAGCTACTCAGGATCTCCCACAAAAACATGCCAAGCCCCTTGACTTGCAATCACTCCATTCCCACCTCCTGCTACTTACCCAGCCCTTGAGCCAGCGGCAGATGGATTATTCTTTTGACTAGCCAGAGGAACATCCACAAAGATAACCTTTTGCCAGACTGAAAGACACCAAAGGGACAGCCAGATTTATAAGCTGCTCTGCTGAGTCCCCCTGGTCCTATTGTGGTCCCAAAGTCACCTGCAGCAAATAGACTTTGGAGACCTAGAGACATTTGTTTTTGTGCAGAGGTCCAGACATCTCCAGCCTATTGCAAAAGTGAAGCCAAGTGCAGATGGGGATGGAGGCAGCACAACAGGCGAAGTTGCTGGGCTTCCTCAGTTGAGGAGAGGTCTGCAGTGCAAAGGGGCTAGGAAATGGGCTTTATCCAGCCCAGCAGGGCAGGGAGGGATGTGGGGAAGGGGAGTAAGGAAGAGCCACAGCTTAGACTTCAGTGATGCTTGCGTTGACCTGTCTGCACAATCCCACTCTGCCTGTGTCTGTCTCCCTGCTATGGTACTTCACCCCATGATCCTGGCATGCTTCAAGGTGGGTCATGATTGACCCCCAAACCTCCAGAGGAGCCAGGGTCCATATCGTTCTTCTTTCATGACAGGTGGAGAACACAATAACTTCCACCTGGGCCAGACCAATGATCCTTCTAGCCCATTATCTTGTATCCAACCATGGCAAGTCATAGGTGCTTTCAAGGGAGAGCACCTGGATGGGGCTAGTCTAGTGGTCTCTACCCCTGGCATGAACCTTCATTAACTGAGGGATGTTGGAGGATACTTCCCTGTGTGTCCCTGTTTTATTTAAGAGCTCTCAGTGGACCTCTCATCCATCCATTTGTCTTATCCAGGAACTGCCAGATTTTCCCCAAGATGGGCCAAAGTTTGGTCACTATGAGCAGACATCTGTGCCCCGCACCTACATGGGCACCCAGCTGGCAGAGTCCCAACTTCCCTGCAGCGGGATGGTTTCAGATGCAGTAGGGCCCTAAGGGACTGCACAGGATAGGTCCCATCACCACCCTCTGGGACTTCACTGCTTTTCCTGCCTCAGCTCCCCATTGTACCAGGAGCATTTGTGGCACTGCAGGGGTGGGTGTGCACACCCAGGTGCCTTGGTGTCTGTATACTATCCCAGTTTGATGATGCCATTTGCAGAGTAGGCCTCAAGGTCTAAGACAATAGCCCCCAAAGTCTTCTGCATCCTCATTGGCCCCAAATCTCCAGGGGCTGCTCTGGGGGGAGCAAAGGACACAAGATGGTAATAGTCCAACCATAGTAGAGAGTTTGTTCCAACAAGGCACCAGTCAGAGCCCCTGTTTCCAGGCTATGGGCTGGCCCAGTTGCAAACTGAGACACCCCCACGGGGGTCACACTAAGTCCTGCTCCATCCCTGAGAGCCAGCCTCAGTGTGGATGTTGAAGTCACCCAAGACAATAAAGCCTGGGTGTCCTCCCAACACCACCTCACGACCACCTCACTCTTGGCTAGCTCAGTCAGGGTATCCACTGGGCAGCATGGTGGCTGGTGTGGCAGAAAGCCACCTTGGTTTCTCCCCAAAATTTCTGCCCTGTGACAATGTGATTAAGATGGGCCAGAGGATTCACACCTCAGCCTATCTCTTTAGGTAACTTGAGCTGGCTGCATTCCTGAGGGAGGGGGGAAACCTGCTCCCTCTGCCTACGGGACTTGCATCAATTACCTGGGTGAGGGGCATCTACCTGGTGGGCTGGAATCTGCCCGGTAACTGGTGATGGATTTCAAATTGGTTGGCGGACAGCCAACCGGAGCTGGCCTCCACTGGCCCAGGTGAATGAGGTCACAGGGGCTATATAAGTTAGGACGGGCGAGGAGGAGGGGGCAGCAGCTATGCGGGGGACTCAGGAAAGCTTTACCATCCGAAACTGGCTCTCTCCTTCATAACTCATGAGCAAGGAACTGCCTGCCTCCAGAGGGGAAACTTCACCGGCCTTTGGAAGATGCTTGTAAGTAAGCTACTCGAGATCTGATTAGCTTTCTAGCTGGCAGTAACTCAGATGCGTGATCAAAAGGCTACCTCATCCAGACTGTTTGCGCTTTAGGATTTCTAGGATATTCCTCAGTCTTGTACCCTACTTTCACCCTACCCCTGTAATCAATAAAGTTCTCCTTTGTGACCGGTATGGGAGACTTATTGAGGGGTGGGTCTAAATTATGCCCAAGAGACTCCTTAGGTCTGTGGACTAAGGGAGACTGTACTTTTTGCCCCCAGACTTGGGGAAGTGTCCCAAGTGCCTGTACTGGGTTGAGTACCCGTAGGACTTTAGGCCCGTGTGTCCCCGAGGACACAGGGCCGAGAGTGAGTCCCTTCTCGGGGTGGTGGCAGCTACGTTACCCCCAGGCTAGCGAGTGTGCTCTAGGAAGGGGGTTGGCCGGATGTAAGGCACCCCTAGGGAGGCATTTGGAGCCTGGCAGGTGGGCAGGCGCAGGGAGGTGGGCGGCTCAACGCAGGCGCACCCTCTACTGGCCCGCCAGAGCTGGTACACCAGCAGAGTACACAACCCATCCCTGGCCTGGAGCACAAGGTGGACACACTCAGTGTTGGACAAGTTGGCCTCAGACCACAGTGGTCTGACAGTGGTCTCAGGCCACTGAGACTCCACCCTCCCCAGTCCCTGGTCCTGGGCTGACACTTCACCCCATTCCCAGCTGGTGCTTTCTGGGCAAACACCAGCCCAAAAGCCAAATTTAGCCTCGTCTTTTGTGGTGATTTTCTTCTGAACTATCACTTCAGGAGCTTGTGACTATTTATATTTAATGGGAACAGATCTTAAATAGATTTGGGGCTCCTGAGGCAACTCTCGGAGACCATAAAAGGTAAAGAGGCAGTGGTCATGGGGGACCTAAACTACCCGGACATCTGTTGGGAGACACAGACAGCAAAGTCCCACCGCTCACTCAGGTTTCTAACCTGTGTACAGGACCTCCACCTGACGCAGGAGGTACATGGTCCCACTAGGGGGAATGCCTTACTGGATCTGGTATTGGCAACGGGGGATGACATAGTAGTTTCATAGTTTCATAGTAGCTAGAGTCGGAAGGGACCTAGGTAGATCATCTAGTCCGACCCCCTGCCTTGGCAGGAAAGAGCACCGGGGTCAGATGACCCCGGCAAGGTGCTCATCTACCTTCCTTTTAAAAATCCCCAGGCTAGGAGCCTGCACCACTTCCCCTAGAAGCTGGTTCCAGGCCCTAGCCGCCCTGACTGTGAAGAAGCGCCTCCTAATATCTAATCTAAACTTACCCTCTGCCAGCTTGTGACCGTTATTCCTGGTGACTCCTGGGAGCGCACGGGGGAACAGGGACTCCCCCAATACCTGCTGATCCCCCCTAGGATCCCCTAGGGGACCTACAGATCAGTAGCCATCTGGGGGACAGTGATCACCTAAAAATACAATTCAACATAAGGCGTTGAGTGGGTAAGGTAACTAGTAGGGTGAACGTGCTGGACTTTAGGAAAGCCGATTTCAGTGAACTCAGGCGATTAGTGAAGGATGCACTGCAGAGTAGTAGTTTTGAAATGATGGGAGCCCAAGAAGGGTGGCTGTGCCTTAAGGAAACTATCCTTCTCGCACAAAGCGAGACGATCCCCGTGAGAGGTAAAAGAGGGAAAGGGGCCAGGAGGCTTCCCTGGCTGACCAGAGAAATCCAGGGCAGACTAAGGGCCAAAAGGGGAGCACATAAAAAGTGGAAACAGGGAGAGATCACCAAAGAGGAATATACCTCTTCTGCTTGTGCTTGTAGGGAGGCAGTTAGACAGGCCAAAGCTACCATGGAGCTGAGGATGGCAACCCAAGTAAAAGACAATAAGAAATTGTTTTTTAGATATATAGGGAGTAAAAGGAAGGCCCAGAGAGGAATAGGACCCCTGCTAAATGGGCAGAAACAATTGGTGGCGGACAGAGGGGACAAGGCTGAACTCCTCAACGAGTTCTTCGCCTCAGTGCTCCCTAAGCGAGAGGCATGACAAGTCTCTCACTGGGAGTGTAGGGAGGCAGCAGCAAGGCACCAGACTGCCATGCGTGGGCCCTGAGGTGGGGCAGGGTCACTTAGAAGAACTGGATGACTTTAGGTCGGCAGGCCCGGATGAGCTCCATCCGAGGGTACTGAAGGCACTGGCCGACATCATTGCAGAGCCACTGGCAGGAATATTTGAACACTCGTGGCGCACGGGTCAAGTCCCGGAGGACTGGAAAAGGGCCAATGTGGTTCCCATTTTCAAGAAGGGGAGGAAGGAGGACCCGGGTAACTATAGGCCAGTCAGTCTCACCTCCATCCTTGGCAAAATCTTTGAGAAAATCATCAAGGCTCACATTTGTGAGAGCCCGGCAGGACAAATTATGCTGAGGGGAAACCAGCATGGGTTCGTGGCAGGCAGATCGTGCCTGACCAATCTAGTCTCTTTTTATGACCAGGTCACAAAACGCCTCGACGCAGGAGGAGGGGTGGATGTCGTATACTTGGACTTCAGGAAGGCCTTTGATACGGTATCCCACCCCATACTGGTGAACAAGTTAAGGGGCTGTGACTTGGATGACTGCACAGTCCGGTGGGTGGAGAATTGGCTGGAGGGTCGCACCCAGAGAGTCGTGGTGGATGGGTCGGTTTCGACCTGGAAGAGTGTGGGCAGTGGGGTCCCTCAGGGCTCGGTCCTTGGACCGATACTCTTTAATGTCTTCATCAGCGACTTGGACGAGGGAGTGAAATGTACTCTGTCCAAGTTTGGAGATGACACTAAGCTATGGGGCGAAGTGGACACGCTGGAGGGCAGGGAGCAGCTGCAAGCAGACCTGGACAGGTTAGACAAGTGGGCAGAAAACAACAGAATGCATTTCTCCTTGTTGAACTGCAAAGTGCTGCATCTAGGGAGGAAAAATGTCCAGCACACCTACAGCCTAGGAAATGACCTGCTGGGTGGCACGGAAGTGGAAAGGGATCTTGGAGTCCTAGTGGACTCCAAGATGAACATGAGTCAGCAGTGTGACGAAACCATCAGAAAAGCCAATGGCACTTTATCGTGCATCAGCAGATGCATGACAAATAGGTCCAAGGAGGTGATACTTCCCCTCTATCGGGCGCTGGTCAGACCGCAGCTGGAGTACTGCGTGCAATTCTGGGCGCCGCACTTCACGAAGGATGCGGATAACCTGGAGAGGGTCCAGAGAAGGGCCACTCGTATGGTTAAGGGCCTGCAGGCCAAGCCCTACGAGGAGAGACTAGAGAAACTGGACCTTTTCAGCCTCCGCAAGAGAAGGTTGAGAGGCGACCTGGTGGCTGCCTACAAGTTCATCAGGGGGGCACAGAAGGGACTTGGTGAGTATTTATTCACCAAGGCGCCCCCGGGGGTTACAAGAAATAATGGCCACAAGCTAGAAGAGAGCAGATTTAGATTGGATATTAGGAGGAACTTCTTCACAGTTCGAGTGGCCAAGGTCTGGAACGGGCTCCCAAGGGAGGTGGTGCTCTCCCCTACCCTGGGGGTCTTCAAGCGAAGGTTGGATGTGTATCTAGCTGGGGTAATGTAGGCCCAGCACTCTTTCCTGCTTATGCAGGGGGTCGGACTCGATGATCTATTGAGGTCCCTTCCGACCCTAGCATCTATGAATCTATGAATCTATGAATTAAAACAAGTCTCTTGTTTGGTTTATTGAGCTCATGGCACAAAGTCTTACAGAAAACATATTTGAAAACAGCCAACACCTTTGTCTAGTGTCATCTCATTATAATGTCTCATTACAAGTCCTGTGAGGTCTCATTAGCACAGCCATTAGAATGAGGAGCCCGCCCTATGAAAGGAGAACAGGTGTTGGCTTGTTTCACCCACCAAAACTAAGACTGAGAAGGCACTGGCTGAAAGACATTGGTTCACACCAAAAATTGCAGGCTTGCTTAGTTGAAGCTGTGTTTAAGAGGGTTTTCTTTAAGAATAATTCAATATCCCCTTAGACTCCACAATTGTAGTGTAGCCTCTGAGGGTTAAAATCAGGTAGCTCTCAGTTTCCTGATCCTAGGGTGCAGATAGGCTCTGCTGGTTATCACCCAGTTCATGGTTATGTCAGTTCTCATCTGCCATTTTTTGTGCCCAGACTCAATGCTCTGTAGCAACCTGGATCCCCTCTGGAGACTTTTCTGAACAGGAGTGTTATGTTGGTGACATGCCAGGCCTCTGGTATGGGCCATCTATAACAGTACATTATATATTATTGCCAAAAGTGCTGCAATTTCATGTTTGAGATCTTCGAGAACCCTTTGGTGAACACTCTCTGAGCCCAACAACTTGCAACTCTTTCTTTAGTTTATTAATGACTTATAAAACTTCTTCTATTTTCAATGTGTTTTGATCCAACCCTTCATGTCTAGCTTCTAGCAAGAATTGATCTGGCGTGGGAATCTCCTTGGTAGCCTCTGCGGTACAAGATAATGCAAATCATCCATTTGAATCCTGTCCTATGGCTCTGCCTCCCCGACTGGACCATTTGCAGCTTGGCCATCTAATGGTCCCACTATTTCTCACAATGTCTTTCCACTTTGGATGTATTTAAAATAGCATTAACTTTATTATCTATTGCAAGACTATCATAGAAACATAGACAACAAGGGCTGGAAGGAACCTCAGGGGATCACATCTAGTCCAACCTCCTGCTCAAAGCAGGACCAGCCCCAAATAGATCAAGCCAGCCAAGGATTTGTCTACCTGGGTCTTCCAAACCTCCAAGGATGGAGACTCCCCAACCTCTCTGGGTAACCTGTTCCAGTACTTTACCATCTTTCTAGTGGGAAAGTTATTCCTCATATCCAACCTCAACTTCCCTTGGTGCAACTTGAATTCTTTCTTGCTGGCCTTGTTACACTTTAATATTTGACCTGTCAGAGCTTGTGCAGTTTCCCATTTTCTTTTCTTGGGCATCTCTTCTGTTGTTTGAGCAATATCTTTTTGCCTTGGATGGCCTCCTTCCTTTTCCTATTAAACAGGTCAGGGTCCCCTTTATACTCTGCCATTAGTTTTGTGACTTTATTACCACCTGACTTTCCACCCTCTTTCCCAGATCTCCTCTTATGGGTCACTAGAGTTATTGAGGAATATACCTTCACCCCTCCTTTATCACTTTCCTCGGTGGTGTCTTTATCTTGTATTTTATGTATGCCATCTGCCTAAGTTCCTCTGTACAAACGTCCTGCAAGCTTTCTCTAGCTGTGTGGCTTGTTCTTTATCTCTAGGTCCTTTACTTGTTAACTGGGTACCTCTTTAGTCCCTTTCATGTGGTGGCTGTCTGGGAGTTGCCCGGGCTGGGAGACCCCGGGAAGCCCTTTACCCCAGAGCCAGGGGGGCGGAGCGAGCACTTACCCACTATAGGTCCCCGGACGGCCCAGCCCACTTAAAGGACGGGCCAGAGTCAAGCCCGGAGAGGAGAGCTGTGGGACCGGAAGTGCCGGGGCAGACGTCGGCGACCGGCAGGAGAGTGGAGAGGGATCCATGCCACCCGGCATGGCACCTGGATGTTCTGGGGCAGCGGTGAGGCACCCCGGGGGCAAACCGCGGAAGAGCCAGAGTCCAGCGGAGAGACGGCTGTTGGGGGGTGCAACGGCACCAGGTTCTGGTGGGGGAAGGGCAGAGGAGAGCCTTGGAACCCACTGAGGTGCCAGGACCCCAGACGGCGACTCAGCCAAGAGAGGACAGAGGAGGGGCACGAGGCCCTTCACTTGAAGAGGCGCAAGTCGCAGGATCAGACTTGGAGGAGGAGACGGGCGGAACTCCTCGCACGAAGACTGGAAGCCTCTGGGGCGTCGTTCCCCAACACTTAAGTAGGGACCAGTTCAGCCACCTCCCTGCTGGGCCCCCCTCGGGCCCCGAGAGAGACACGCCTGGGCCAGGGGTTAGCGAGGAGTTAGTTAGGGTACTTCTGGAGAAGCTGGACGTGTTCAAGTCCGCTGGTCCGGACGATCTTCACCCTAGGGTTCTACAGGAACTGGCTGAGGTCATTGCGGGACCCCTGGCGCGGCTCTATGAGCACTCGTGGTGCTCTGGCGAGGTGCCGGAGGACTGGAAGAGGGCCAATGTGGTCCCTATCTTCAAAAAGGGAAAAAAAGAGGACCCGGGAAATTACAGGCCAGTTAGTCTGACCTCAATCCCGGGTAAGCTCTTTGAAAAAATTATCCTGGCACACATCCAGGAGGGCCTTGCGGGGGAATGCATGCTCAGGGGCAACCAACATGGGTTTATCAGTGGCAGGTCTTGTCAGACCAACCTGGTGGCCTTTTACGATCAGGTCACCAAATCATTAGACGCAGGGGTTGCTGTGGATGTAGTCTTTTTGGACTTCCGGAAGGCTTTCGACACTGTCTCTCACCCTGTCCTCATCAAAAAGCTGGGAGACTGTGGTGTCGATGCCCACACGGTCAAATGGGTCGCCAACTGGTTGGAGGGCCGCACCCAGAGGGTGGTAGTGGATGGGTTCTTCTCGACCTGGAAGGATGTGGGCAGTGGGGTTCCGCAGGGCTCGGTCCTCGGGCCTGCACTGTTCAACATCTTCATCAGTGACTTGGATGAGGGGGTAGAAAGCACCCTGTTCAAGTTTGCTGATGACACTAAGATGTGGGGGGATGTGGGTGCACTAGAAGGGTGCAATAGGCTACAAGCTGACCTTGACAGGTTGCAACGGTGGGCGGATGAGAATAGGATGGGGTTTAACACTGATAAGTGCAAGGTGTTGCACATGGGGAGGAAGAACCGGCACCACACTTACAGGTTGGGGAACTCTCCTCTTGCCAGCACGGAGACGGAAAAGGATCTTGGAGTCGTCATTGACTCCACGATGAACATGGGCCGGCAGTGTGGGGAGGCAGTCAAGAAGGCCAATCGTACCCTATCATGCATCCACAGATGCATCTCGAGCAGGTCCAGGGAGGTGAGGAGGGGCACGAGGCCCTTCACTTGAAGAGGCGCAAGTCGCAGGATCAGACTTGGAGGAGGAGATGGGCGGAACTCCTCGCACGAAGACTGGAAGCCTCTGGGGCGTCGTTCCCCAACACTTCTGGTAGGATCAGATTGACTTTGACTTATAGAGTGGGCAGGATGTTATACAGAGGCACGGGCGAGAGTGTAGGGGTGGAGGAGCCCTCAATAAGCGCGGGGACCATCAGTCCCAATTTTGGACAATTTGGTACGTGCCGTACACAAGTCCACTGAACCGTGGAAAACATCAAAGTTGTGGCAGGCGAGCTCAGCGCGTGCAGACTGAGAAGGAGAAGGGACTGGCTAGGAAAATAATGGACCTATGAGTAACATGGCCAGACGATAGATAGACTCATTCACAGTGGCCCAATTCAAGGTCTTTTGGATATGGGGTGACTAACCAAGCCTCTCACTCCTTCCATGGTTTTAACATACTGATGTGATGTATTTGCACAGCCTTCTTTTCCCTGGCTGTCTGACCTTGTGATCTACTAACCTCACTTGTCTCATTATTTCATATGATCTTTGGCATTGGGTCATCAATTTTGAGTTACAGTTGGGATGCAGAACTGAGTTTCATCCCCCACATCAAATTAGCTCCTCCAGGTCCATTCATTATAGGAAATCTCTCATTTCCCTTGGGCCTTCTGCAGGTTCTCCAATGACCTTCAATATCTTGTGAAGTTGCAATGTGTATTGCATGGGGCTCCACCCAAGTCTCTCTGCTCTTCTAAACCCTCCTCAACCATTTTAGGCTTCAAGAACCCCTTGTAAAAATGACAGCTCTCCATTTTCACTCTTTTTTGGACTGTGGAAAAATAATAGAGCAGTTTAAGGATGTCAGAAAAACCACAAGAGCTCAGAGGGTCTGAGGTCAACCCAAGGGTCTTTTAATTGGATTCACCTCCAAGGAGGATTATTCTTCACTGGTCCAGTCCTGCAGGGAGCAAACCAGGAAAGCCAAGGCTGCAACTGAACTCCAACTAGCTTTGAGCATCAAGGAGAATAAAAAGTCCTTTTTCAGGTATGTGGGAAGCTGGAGGAAAAGCAAGGGCAACATTGGACCCCTGTTGAACCAGATGGGGCAACTGACAACTGACGACCAGGAAAAAGCCAACCTATTAAATGGGTACTTTGTGTCGGTCTTTCATCAGTCCCATGGGACACCCATGCCCGCTATGGGAGAGGGAAGTCTGGGTGAGGGAGATCCTCTGCCCTCCATCAATGCTGACCTCGTGAAGGAACACCTTGAGAAGCTGGATACCTTCAAGTCAGCTGGCCCTGACAATCTGCACCCCAGGGTACTCAAGGAGCTGGCGAGCGTCATAGCCCAGCCCCTGGCACAGATCTTTGAGAGCTCCTGGCACTCTGGTGAAGTGCCCAAAGACTGGAAGAAGGACAATGTGGTGCCTACCTTCAAGAAAGGGAGGAAAGTGGATCTGGCTAACTATAGGCCCATCAGCCTGACTTCTATCCCAGGGAAGATCTTAGAAAAGTTTATTAAAGAAGCCATCCTTAATGGACTGGCCAATGCCAACATCCTAAGGGATACCCAGCATAGATTTGTTGCGGGTAGGTCTTGCTTGACCAATCTCATTTCCTTTTACGATCAGGTGACCTATCACCTGGACAAGGGAGAAGAGGTTGATGTCATATATCTTGACTTCAAAAAAGCCTTTGATCTGGTATCCCATGATCACCTCTTGGCCAAACTGCCCAGTTGTGGCCTTGGGTCCACCACGATCCACTGGCTGGGAAACTGGCTCCATGGTTGGACCCAGAGGGTAGTAATTCATGGAAGTCAGTCATCATGGTGTCCTGTGACCAGTGGGGTCCCTCAAGGCTCTGTCCTTGGAACCATATTTTTCAACATCTTCATTAATGATGTGGACATTGGAGTCAGGAGTGGACTGGCCAAGTTCACTGATGACACCAAACTTTGGGGCAAAGCATCCACATCAGAAGACAGGTGGGTGATCCAGGCTGACCTGGACATGCTCAGCAAATGGGCAGATGAGAACCTGATGGTGTTTAACACCGAAAAATGCAAGGTTCTGCACCTTGGGAGGAAAAACCTGCAGCATCCTTATAGGATCGGCAGTGCTACGCTTGCTAGCAATACGGAAGAAAGAGATTTGGGGGTCAACATTTGACCACAAGATGAACATGAGCCTGCAATGCGATGCTGCAGATAGTAGAGTGACCAAAATGCTGGTTTGCATCCATAGATGCTTCTCGAGCAAATCCCATGATGTCCTTCTCCCCTTGTACTTGGCCTTGGTGAGGCCGCAGCTGAAGTACTGCGTCCAGTTTTGGGCTCCACAGTTCAAAAAGGATGTGGAGAAGCTTGAGAGAGTCCAGAGGAGAGCCACGCGCATGATCAGAGGTCAGGAAAACAGACCTTATGAATGACAGGCTGAGAGCCATGGGACTCTTTAGCCTGGAAAAGCGCAGGCTCAGGTGTGATCTGATGGCCACCTATAAGTTTATCAGGGGTGACCACCAGGATCTGGGGGAACGTCTGTTCACCAGAGCGCCCCAAGGGATGACGAGGTCGAACGGTCACAAACTCCTGCAAGACCGTTTCAGGCTGGACATAAGGAAGAATTTCTTTACTGTCTGAGCCCCCAAGGTCTGGAACAGCCTGCCAGCAGAGGTGGTTCAAGCACCTACATTGAACACCTTCAAGAGCAAATTGGATGCTTATCTTGCTGGGATCCTATGACCCCAGCTGACTTCCTGCCCTTTGGGCAGGGGGCTGGACTCGATGATCTCCCGAGGTCCCTTCCAGCCCTAATGTCTATGAAATCTATGAAATCTATGATCAAGTGATTCTAATTGTTGGGCCTGATCCAGATTAGTGTCTCTTAATATCTCATTTTCCTGTTCCAAATTACAAAGGAGGCTTTTCAATGTTTGCTTATTTAGTTCCAATTGTGAATTTTTGTCCCTCAGAGCCTGGTTTTGATTTTCCTTTTCCTCAATTTTGGATGCTCTTTCGGTTTTTTCTTCCATATCTGTTTTCACAGCATGCCACAGTAGGCAAATTGCAGTACTATGCTGTCTCTGTGCTGATGGTTTTTCACAGAGACAAAATTTCTCAAATTGAACCTCAATATCATTCAGAGAGGACTCTGGAACACACACATCCTCCCTCCAAGGAGAAGGACTGTCTTTCAGGATCTCTCTGTGCAAGAGGGATACCTCATCCTTTTTCACTCACTTTGCCCCATGCTCACTAATGCCTGGTGTGGGTGTCTTCTTCCTGAACATACTGGTTACTTCCAAGTCTTACCACAACAACAACAATGACAGTGACAACAAGGAAAGTGCTGTGGGTGCTTGAGCCCCTGTTCTGCAGGAGTTCCCCTTAACAATGATCCTTCACCAAGTATTCCCACTCCACTCTGGGGTGAGTTCTATAATGCCGACCCTACACTGGGTATGCCCACCTTGCTCTGGGTTTAGTTCTATAATGCTGAATAATAACAGTAACAGTGTAGGCGTCCCTACAGTAACAGCAAACAGCAGCACTTCAAATACAACACAAACACACACAGAGAATACACAAGCACAATAACTCACCCAACCCACGCTTCTCACTCATGGTCACTCACGCCAACACCTGTAATATGCCCACATTCTCCACCATAAAAACATTGCCCTGAGGGGTCAGGCCAGCACTCAGGATCTCAATATAGTGCTGTTAGACAGGAGGGTGTGATGTACAATTGCACATGCACACGTAAAAATCAATTAAGCACACATACACTCACCAGGTGCATACACCCCTACTAGGCATACACACTCACACTAGCAACTCAGATACGCACATGTTCAAAATAACCTATCTAGTTTCATGCACACCTATCACCAGTTTAAGCCCATACATGCTACACACACCAAGTTTTAGAAAGAATCAGTTACCAACACCTGCACATCCAATACACATACATGGATTATACGTGGTATAATTCATATACCACACACACACAGTGATATCTATATTCACTAAATCACACACATACCACCCACCTACACATTCACACAGGTGAGTTCCTAAGTTGGGTGTTGTGAAGTGTATGTATGTATGTGCTTGATGTACTTCGGATACCTGGGGAAAGGTTAAGGTAAAAAAGTAAGAGCATGGGGAGTGAAAGTTACTGGGATTAGAACCAGTAGACTAGAGGGGCCTGGGCTGAAGAACTTAGACTTGGGGGTTACTTTAGGTTAATTGATCTTAATTGATTAGAAGACAATACCCAAAGCCTGCAGAACAGGGGGTGGGCCCAGAGGCTGGGACCAGAGTCAGAGCTACAAGGGAGCTGAAAAGGTAGGTGGGGAGAGGGAAAATGGGACTAAGGGGAAGTGTGGTATTAAAGAGGGGCTCTGGGTGTGGGGAGCTAGATGATGGCTCTGGGGTAGCTAGAGAAGCTGCAGGGAGTAGCAGTAGGTGCTGGGAAATAGAGAAAGGCTCCAGCTTCTGGAGAAAACTGCAAGACAGCCACAAGGAGCTGGGAAGCTGTGGGGTGGGGATGACTACAGAAGGTGTGGGAAAGCCTGAAAGCAGAGAGATGGACAGCAGAAAATCCAGGAAAAGAGGCAGGAGAGACTGAAAGGTGGCAGGGCAGTGGGAAAGCAGAGAAAGGCAGCAGAAAGTCACAGGGAAAAGGCAATAAATGGCACAGGAGGCTGAAAGGCAGTAGGAAAGCAAGGAGAGGCTGAGAGGTGGCAGAAAAGGGGAGACAGAACTGGGAGGAGATCAGGAAACTTACGGGTGGGGGCTGGAGCTGAGAAGGAGAGAGAACAAGGCTGGAATTTAAGATAGGGAAGGGACTGGGGTTCAGTAAAACATGACCCAACATGGGGTTGCAAATGACAGTGGTTTTATTGAACATGGGAGATGGTGACACCATGTCTTCTTGGTTCCTTTGCACCCACACACACACATATAATGGCAGCAGGGGCTAGAGAGGCTTGGTGCAGGGGCTGAAGTCCACTGAAGTCCAGGAGGAGAGAGAGCGACAGAGAGAGGGAGTCCAAATTGTAGGAAGTGTGCAGGTAATATCTACCTATCCGAGGCCGGAAGCTGATCCTCGATGGCTAGTCGGGGTCTCCTTCAGCTCGGTGTTGTCCAGAGGGGGTTGCCGGCAGGGACTCTGGGTGGATAGGTGACATGAAGCTGGTCTGGTCCGGATGGAAATGGTGTTCCCACTGGGTCTGATTTCACTGCCCCTTTTTATAGGGGCAGACCTTATGTGACCCCAATAACAGGAGGCATGCTTAGGCAAGGGTCACCCCCTGGTGTACTGAGCATGTGTGCTCCATGCAGGGATGTGCAGTTTCGGGTGTCTGTAATGGTGGGGTACAATGGTAGAGTTGCTGTTTCTGCAGGGTCTTTTGTCTTTCAAATGCTGGGTTCTTGTCTCTGTTCCTGGGTGAGGTCCATGGTTCCTGGATGAATCAATGCGAGGTGATGGCCCAGTTGTTACAGGCCATTCAGTAGAGGCCTGTTACCATTGGATTTCAATCATTCCCAATCACTCTCATTCATCTGGGAACCAATTTACATGGGAGGGGTACGTGAATCATACAGTTGCAACACAGGGGAAGCCCGGGCAGAGGACACAAGATGGAGGCTTGACATATAAAATGGAAACTTGACATAACTTTGGTTCACTTACAAACACAGGCCTAAACCATACAATATCCCTATGAAACAATAACAATCAGTACGAAAATGATAATAATACAATATACAACAGTAAAAATAAATACAAACCTAATAATTATACAATATAAAAGAGTGGATATTCAAAACCAAAAACTTGCCAGCAAAATAAAAATGTTAAAGCTCATCCTAAGTCTGAGCTCACTTATGCTTGTCTATAGGGAATAGAGGAGAGAAAGAAAAGTCAGAAATAGTTGGGGAAGGGAAGGGAATGCATATCTATTTTTTTTATATATATATAGAGAGAGAGAGGGGAGAGGGAGAGAGAGAGAGAGAAACTGGGGGTTCTGCTACATCCTGAGCTACATGGAGGCCAAGCAGTTTCAAAGGGATGGCATACTGGGTCCCCCTTCCAAAAGCCCTGACCCCTGTCACTTGAGCTGAAGGGGTTTCTGGTGCCAGCACAAGGCCAAGGGCACACACATTTCATTCATGCATTTCTATTGACCAGAGGGCAACACCAAGACTGGCATTAAGAACATGCTGCAGGGCCCCATGGCTTTCTAGTGGATGCAAAGAGCAGGCAGAGGGAGGCAAATCAGGCCCAGGTTGAAGTTTTCACCTTATGCACCACTAAGAAAGACTTTACCAGGGTTGTGGGGAAAGAGCTGGGGTATTCAAGCCCTTTAGCGCATTCATTTCCCTGACAAACCTTCACCTGCTTATTCCCAATGGGCTGCAATGCTATAATTATGCTGATGAAAATATAGGATAAACAGACTATCCCCTGAGGATTGCAGGCTGATCGCCCTGTTTCTTCCTCTTCAGGAAAAGGTTTCAATACCATTTTGACTAGGTTTGAGATGCGCGGCTCTGAAAATCACCTGCTTTTTGAGCCTTGGAAATTAGCAACTTTTATTACTTTCAGTCCTTCCAGGAAAATGAGATCAGGTTCAGAATCCTATATAGAGAAGAAAGCAAATCTTCCTGGTAGGGAGAGGAGTAGCTGAGGGCAAAGTGGATTGCTTTCGGTTTTTGCCCCTCTGGTGTTTGCTTTTATTTTAACATCTTCTGCTCTTTCACCATAAAAGCCATCTTCAGCCTGCTTGGGAAGGTGCTCATGTGCATCTAATAAATAAAGCCGCGTAGAAAGCCAGCGTTGTGGCTGTGTTCAAAATGAACAAGGAGAATGATCACGGTGCCTACTGCCCAGCTGGCCTGACACCAAGCTGGAGCAAAATGAAGCACATCCTTCATCATGACCTCTTGCTGTGATCTGAAGACAAGAGATGGGGAATGCATGGCTTTCCCTGGCACTTCGCTTCTGTGACGAATAGGCCCAGATGTTAAAATGTCATTCCCTAGCCCTGAGGCCATAGTGGCAGAAAAGTAAAGGCATCGCAGCTTTGGAGGGCTGAGTTCAAGCCCTACTTGGAACTAATGTTAAAGGCTGATACCAGTTCCCTGTGCTGTACGTGTGCTTCTGGCTGGGAGCCCAAAGGTAGCTGTTGCTGCTGCCCCCTTACTCCCTTGTGTGTCTGGCTACAGGAGCTATTGTGTCTTGGCCTGTTCAGCATGGGAAGACTCATAAAGAAGTCAGTCTGGAAGGGAGCAGAGGTCACATCTAGTCCAACCTCCACTTGAGGCAGGATCAGAAAACTTGGCTGACTTGAATGCCAGGCTACAGGTTGTTCTTCTGCCTTCCTCCACGAGACGGTAGACTGCTATCCTGCCAGTTGTTTTGTCTCTGAGATGACACCGACTGAAGCACAAGATAGGTCTTCTCTCCCCATCTGTTGACTGAGCTGTGGCTTCCTAGGGGAGGAAGAAACCTGCAGAGACTCCCAGCACCAGCTATAAACTCCCCTGCATGGGCATCCTCCTCTTGGCGACTCACGTGGCTGTGGTCACCCCTCTGGACAGAGCAAAAGCAGGTGAGTGCAGAATCTCTCTCCTGACCAGTGTGCATGCTGTGCATTCATACAGGCATGTGCATGAGCATCGTGGGGGGGGGGGTCTCTCCTGGGTAGCCTCTCGCCCCTGGTCTGAACTAGGCAGAGCAGGAGCTGCAACCCACAGCCCTGGTGAGCGAGCAGAGCAGCAGGCTAGGAGGTCTGAGCTGGGAGAGGCAGGAGACGTCTATCCCTCTCTCCTGAACCTGAAAAACTCTCCCCAGAACAGCATCACTGAGACCAGGGATTTGTCCCTAAAAATGCATTTCTTGAACTGAGATTTTTAACTGGAAACCTCTTTTGTCAAAAAGCCCTCGAGTGGCAGACGACAGGACAAGGAGCAATGGTCTGAACTTGCAGCAAGGGAAGTTGAAGTTTAGACATTAGGTAAAGCT
Organism: Crocodylus siamensis; assembly: GCF_052110815.1. Lineage (NCBI taxonomy): Eukaryota > Metazoa > Chordata > Crocodylia > Crocodylidae > Crocodylus > Crocodylus siamensis. Next base: position 423,132,808 of record NC_143395.1, on the reverse strand, counting down.
TTCTCACCAGGAGGTAGTAGTAAAGCACCAGAACAGGCTACTTAGAGAGATTATGGGATCTCTGTTCTTGGAGGTTTTGAGGACCCAGCTAGACAAACCCTTGGCTAGGATGATGTAGTTGGGACTGGGTCCTGCTTGGAGCAGGGGGTTGGACTAGACATGACCTCCTGAGCTCCCTTCAGCCTGAATTTTCTTTGATCTTATGATTCTGTGACTGGCTCTGAGGGGTCTGGAAGTGGATCTGAATGAGACACTTCTTACCCCCACCCTGACTGCCTGCTTCAGCCCCAGAAGTGCCACCACCTGTAGCATCCACTTGCCTCTTTTCCCCTGCTCCTAGCTGGCTGGCTCAGCAGCTTGCTAGCAGGTAGCTTAATTCTACCATTGTGCACACACCATGTGCCATTAGTTCTCCCTGCTGCCTTCATCCTCCATGCTAGAGATAGGCCACAATGTGTGCAAAACAGCCCGGAGAAGGCTCAGGGCACTGCAGGCTCAGGGAAAAACAGGCAAAAGCACAGGCAATCTCTGTCCTGGAGAACTCCTATACCTGAAACTGGACAGGACACAGGAGGTGAAAAAGAACATGCACAGGGGAGGTCAGGCTGGGAGGATGAAGCATCAGTAGAGAGAGGAGGCAATTGCAAGGGTTAGTAGCAATAGCAGTTGCCAGACCAAACGCCGGTCACATCCAAGCAGGGGATCACTGAATCACAGAGGTGTTAGGGATCTCAAAGGGCATCGAATCCAACCCCCTGCTCAAAGGAGGATCAACCCTGACTCCATCATCCCCTTCAAAACCTTCTCTAAGCTATTACTAAAGAGACACTGCCACCCTGTTGCACCGCTTCAGGGCAGAGCACCTGAACCTGGCACAGGGAAAGCAGAGGGGATGAGGGGTCTCCATGTCCTGCTGTTGCAAGGGTTGTTAAATGTACTCAAGCAATCCAATGAAGCCCATGTCCCTGATACTGAGGAAGGTCAAAACCCCCCATAGTCTGTGCACATCTGATCAGGGGAGAAATCCCTTCCTGCCTCCAATGTAGCGTCAGTCTGACCCTGAGCGCAGGGGCAAGACCCTCCAGCCAGGACCCTGTGGGGTTGGTGCCAGCAGGAGCATCGGCACAGCCCGGTCCCCATCCCCAGACCGGACTGCAGCAGCACCCAGTGGGGAAAAAATCAAACCCTGGCCATGGTAGCAACAGGAGGAGAAAAATATTCCTTCTGGACCCCAAGTGGCAACCAGCAAAGCCCAGAAGCCTGGGGAATATCAGACCCCCTGCTCCACACCCTGGGGAAAATACCTTGCCCTTGTTGCCAAGAAGGTGACCGGCATCCTGGGCTGCATCGGTAGGAGCGTTGCCAGCAGATCGAGGGCAGTGATTCTTCCCCTCTGTTCTGCACTGGGAAGGCCACATCTGGAGTCCTGTGTCCAGCTGTGGGCCCCCTACTACAAAAAGGATGTGGACACATTGCAGGGAGGCCAACGGAGGGCAACAAAAATGGCTCAGGTGCTGGGGGACATAACCTGTCAGCAGAGGCTGAGGGAACTGGGCTTCTTTAGGCTGCAGAAGGGAAGACTGAGAGGGGATTGAATAGCAGCCTTCAGCTCCCTGCAGGGGGGTTGCCAAGAGGATGGAGCTGGGCTGTTCTCAGTGGGGGCAGATGATAGGACAAGGAGCAATGGGCTCAAGCTGCAGCAAGGGAAGTTCAATTTGACTTTGGGAAAATTTTTCTCACAAGCAGGGCAGTAAAAAACTGTGCCAGGCTACCCAGAGAGGTGGTGAAGTCTCCATCCTTGGAGGCTGTTAAGACCCAGCTCTACAAAGCCTTGGCTGGGATGATGTAGTTGGGGCTGGTCCTGCTTTGAGCAGGGGTTGGACTAGATGTGACCTCCTGAGGTCCCTTCCCACCCTCATTTCCTATGATTCAATGACAGCTAGCAGCACTCAAAAACATCACACCCAGTAAGTGCCCAGCCAGAGCTCCCCAGTCCATATCCTCCCACAAACCCCCCCAGCTGTGTTTGTCTCCTGGCGTAACAAGGCCAGGTGTGGACGCACTCCAGGCACCACTACTCCTAGATCATCCCTGCCTGGGATCTGCCCAGCCTGGGCTTCAACCCCCAGCAAGGCAGAGTCCCCACCTCTGGGCACCTATTCAAGAAGTTTTTTTCTTGAGATCCAAACTGTATCTACCTTGCTACAGCTTCAAGCCATTGCTCTGCCTCCTCGTCTCTGCAGCAAGAGAGATGAGATGCTTTCCGTCTCCTTTACAGCAGCCCTGCAGATGCATGAAGACTGCTGTCTGTATGAATGGAGCTCAGGGGTTTCCAGCTGCTCGCTGCCAGCTCCCTTCCTGCAAAGGCCAGGCAAGGTGCAGGGTGGCGGCCCAGGAACACCCAGTGCTCCTAGGTGCACCCTGGTGGAGCTGAGCCTGAGCCTAGGGAAGTTAGTCCCAGCTGCGCATCAAATCCTACCTCTGTGCAGCTGCAGAGTCGGGGCTGGGGCAAAGCTGGAGGCAACAGTTCAAAAAGCTTCCCTCCAGTGGGGCTGCTGTCTATTCCAGGTCCTAGGGCTCTTGCATTACAGCAAGGCAATGAGTGCACATGGCCATTGGTGGCTGTGGGGTGAGATAGACACTGGGGAGCTCAGGGAGGAACCGTGTGCTGGGTTTACAGGAGGCATTTGCTTACAGTGGTCATCTGTCTTCCAGGCCGTTCACTTTCTACCCACTGTGCCTGTCCATCACTAATCAAGGAGCTTGAATGCCAAGATCATTATCCCAATGTAAGTCATCTCAGAGCCGTCTGTTGCTTGCACCAATGCGAAGTCGTCCCCAGAGGTGAGAATGCTCCCACTCCTGTCCAAACCAGTTAACCCTGAGCCATAAAGACACCATGATTATGGCAGCTTGGGTTATGTCATGTCTTAGGTATGTGTTTTAACAGGGCAGCAGACAGGGACACGATATACCACTGCAGCCCTCCACCATGGTGCCTTCCAATGAAACCAACCTCCATCCTTCTACGTTCATCCTCATTGGTATCCCAGGGCTGGAGGCTGCACATGTCTGGATGTCCATCCCCTTCTGCACCATCTATCTCCTCGCCCTGGTCGGAAACTGTCTCCTCCTGGCTGTTATCAAGACCGAGATGAGTCTCCACCAGCCCATGTACCTGTTCCTGGCCATGCTGGCGATTGCTGACCTGGTCCTCTCCACAACCACCCTGCCCAAAATCCTCACCATCTTCTGGTTCACTAACAGGGACATTAACATCAACGCTTGTCTGGCTCAGATATTTCTCATCCATTCTGTTTCCACCATGGAGTCTGGGTTCATATTGGCCCTGGCCTTTGATCGCTACGTGGCCATATGTAACCCTCTGAGACACTCGGCTATCCTCACCAACAGGGTCATTGCCAAGATCGGGCTGGGGGTGGTGGTGAGAGGGGCCGTGCTGCTGGCCCCGCACCCCTTCCTGCTGAAGTGGCTTCCATACTGCAGGACCAATGTCATTGCTCACACCTACTGCGAGTTCATGGCACTGGCCAAACTGGCCTGTGCAGACACGTCATCCAGGAGAGCCTACAGCCTGACTGTTGCCTTCCTCACTGGGGGCTTGGACCTCATCCTTATTTCCCTGTCCTATGTGATGATCCTCCGCTCCGTCTTCAGCCTCCCCTCCAAGGAGGCACGTCTCAAGTCCCTGGGCACCTGTGGCTCTCATGTCTGTGTCATCCTGGTGTTTTACACCCCAGCCTTTTTCTCGTTCCTGACCCACCGCTTTGGTCACATAGCTCCCCAAGTTCACATCCTCATAGCCAACCTGTATCTGCTCTTCCCTCCCATGATGAACCCCATCATCTATGGTGTCAGGACCAAGGGAATATGGCAAAAAGTGCTCATCATTAGTGGCAGCAAATCCACTGGGAAGGTCTGATGTTGGAAAGAGTCATCCCCACACAGATAACGCTAGAGTCAGCACCGGAGGATTCAGATAGCAAGGTTATGCCCTTCTGCTAGAACCAGCCCTACAGCTGTTGTGCATCTGTCTCCTGCATGAAACTGCCTTGGCCTTTCATTGGCATGTAACAATAGTATTCGCTGGCTTTTGTTTTTAAATCACTTCATTCATACTGAAGGTCTCAGGTTTCTGGGGGCTGAACAGACACAGTAGGCACATCTACACATGCATTTGATCTGGGATCAGTTTACTCATGAGTAAACTACTCACATGTAAATGATCCCAGGCAGGCATCTACAAATTCAGGAAAGTGGGAGCAGATTTGCTGCTAATGGCAGTAAAATGCTCCCACTTCCTGGGGCCATGCAATGGGTCCCTGCCACCACCGAGGGGAGCTATCCCAGGGGCTGACAGGGAACATGGTGCTGGGACATAACACCCTGCCCGGGCGCTGTCTGCTGCCAGGGAGGCAACAATGTCCCCCTGCCCCAAAAGCAGGAAGCTCCTGGCCTTGGCTCCCTCATCAGGGGTAGAGGACTTGGAAAGAACTGCAGAGGAGGGACAGACCCCAGCTTCCTGCCCTAAAGCACCAATGGGGCAGCTAGCACCTAGCTCACTGCTAGCTGCCCCACTGGCAGCTTGGGGTAATGGGCTGGGACGTATTCCACCCCTGAAGTGCTTTCCAAGCCCTGTGCCTCAATCGAGGCACAGAGCTGGCATCTGCCCATGACCAGGACAGTTCTCAGCCTCTGCTCCACACACAGGATGGAGGCTGGGGAGCTTGTTCCCCACTCAGCTCTGTGAGCACAGGGAGCATCCAGTGCCAGCTCTGCACGGTGGGGATGGCAGACAGACCCTTATCTCCAAGCCTGAGCTCCACAGTCATAGGGCTCGGGCTGAGAAACCCATATCTCCCAGCACCAGCTCCAAGACTGTGGAGCTGGCACTGGTAAATAAAGGTCTCCCAGTGCTGGCCCTGCAGTCATAGAGCTGACACTGGGAAATAAGGATCTCCCAGCCCCCTTCTCCCCAATCATGATGGTGAAGTGGGGACTGGGAGATAAAGATCTCTCAGCCCCCTCTCTCCAATCATAATCTTGGAGCAGGAAGACATAGTCCCCACCTGGGCTCCAGTGGCAGAGCCCACCCCAGCAGCAGGCAGCTCCCAGGGGCAGGAAGCAGTATCCTTCCCCGTGGTGGATGTCTGACCAGGAGCAAATTTGTTCCCAGTCAGGCATCTACACAAGCACTACTGCACCATTACTAATTGAAAGTAAATTTGCCACTTGCATTTGCAGGTAGCAAATTTACTCGTGATTAGTGAGGAGCACATGCATAGTAAGCATGTGCACATGTAGACACACAAGCTTACTGCACAGTAAACTATGCTACTGTGCAGTTAAATGACTCATGTAGATGTGCCCAGTGGGAGAAAGAGTCTCTGCCCCATGATCTGAAACCAAAATGGAAGGGGGAACCATGCTGGATGAAATGCATTTTTAATCTGATCTCCAGGGTATGTGGTGTCCTCAAATGTTATGTGCTCCCCAATCCCCTTTCATGCTAGTCTCTGGGGCCCGGTTTATTTCAAGGCTGAGACCAGCAGCTCCAGAACCAAGAGAAGGGGCCATCTAGCTTCAGCACCCCTGTCTTTCACAGCCGCTCTTCAGTAGAGGCAAATAAGGTCTGAACTCTGGAAGGACTTCACACCATTGAGAGCAGGCACTCACAGCAACGTGACAACAGCTTTCATAGCAGCTACCAGGCCACTGGAAGATAGGAGGGAAATGTCTGCAGGTTAGATGGCAAAAGTGAAGCTCAAAAGCAGGTCTGTGTAATGGCAGCTATGTACTAACCCTCATCTTTGGGAAAGGTGAAAACCTACAGACCTCTTATTGTGACCTCAATATTTTATTTGTGAATGGTGAAAATCATAGTCTATGTGGCTTTGAAGAGTTGGAAGAAAATATAGGACCCCCTCATATGGTAGCTCTGTGGTACACAGTTATGTGGACACAATCTACAACGTGCAGTTAGTCATGCCAACTACGTGAGCCTGGGGTAGGCGGTGTTAAGATGTTCCAGTGTCATACTTTTAATAGGAAGAGAGGTAAGACTCTGCACACGGGACCCACATCAGTACAGAGCTGTAAAGTGATAAGACATTCTTAGACAATGGTTTTTGCATGCAGTGTTAAATTGCTGGCATGGGGAATAGCCGGAGGCAAAAGAAGTCTGTTGCACACAGCTTGAGAACAAGTCTGGAAATAACTAGATGAAGTGCAACATGGGTTTACCAATGGATGATCAAGTCAGATTCATCTGATACCTTTCTGGGATAACATGTTTTAGACAAAGGGAAGGCAGTAAATCTAATTTATCAGGACTGCAGGAGATAATTTAATAGGATGCCACGTGGGAAACTTTGGTTATGCTGGAGAATATAGGATTTAGTGTCATACTTTAATAAGAAGAAAGATAAGACACTGCGCATCAGTACAGAGTTGTGAGGTGACAAGGTATTTTTAGACAGGTTGTTAGTGCAATGTCTTGGGGACAAGTCTTATTTTCATATTGGTGACCTGGCACAAAAGTTAGTAATTTACTGGTGACATTTCCTGGGAGGTCACACAGAAGAAGATGAGAATATCATGCAGGAAATTCTGACTTTGGACAGGATTTTTAAAATGTATGCAACCACTCCTGGCTGTGAAGACATAGAGCTGGGCAGAGTCTAAGCTGTTGTTAAAAACATTGGAAGGAATGCTCTGCGTGTCTCGGACACTGCTGTTCTTATACACACACACGTATGCACACACACACACACACACACACACACACACACAACTAGATTAATTTTCATTGTAGTAGGGTAAAAATGCACTCCAAGGAAAGGCAGGGGCTATAATCGGTCTTCTTACCAGGAGTGTGCTTTTCCCTTTGTTTCAGCCCGTAGGCCTGGCAAAGTTTTTCGGAAAGGAGAAACACAGGGTTTTGTCTTGCAAGGAATTTCTTGCCACCGAGATCTAACTTGATTTGGGCAGATGAGACTATTCCCAGCCCAGGTATCTGGACACCCTGAAAAAAAGTAGAAAGAAATATTGAGGGTAGGAAAAAAGTCTTCTGGAAGAGGGTTGCCACGTCCCGTGGCACATCAGAGCATCGTGACGGTGTCGTGGCGATCTCTGAGCACTCCCGTGTTTCCTGAGCAGAAGAGCTGGGTCGGTTCCACCTTAGCGCCCTGTGGCAGCATGGGACATTTCATAGGTTTTTCCTCTCCCTTCCCTTTGCAACTGGAAATTGGTGTCATAACATGGGAATCAATGTGGGTAACAGAGGAGCCCCAAGGAGCTGACAACCAACAGGACTCGACATTGCTGCGGCTCGTCTAGATGAGCCTTCTCCATGTCGACAGGAGATGGCCCCAGGCTATCACTGGACTTCATTGCCGTTAGGAAGGACTGCTTGGATGAGCAAGGACTTCATAAAGTTTCTGTGTCTTTGTGAGACGGGCTCACTTGAAAGAGCCAAATGAGTGAGCGTGAGTGATGCCAGGTTGCACTGGAGTGTCAGAGCAACCTACTTGGCTGCTGCCATTGTGATGGAAGCAGAGATATCGTCATCATGTGGAAGGCTGTTTTTTAAATAAGGAGATTTTTTCTCTTTATAAAACAGACCAAATTAACCAAATTGGGTGCATGGGGATATAAGAAAAAATAGCAGAAGGGCCCCACCTTGTTCGCGTTGAGGTGATGATGAACAAATTCAGATACTTTGTCCCCAACGTTTGTGATTTCTGAAATGCAAGTGAAAGACACGTCCGATTCTGGACAACAAACACAGACAAAGGCGCCACATTCAGTAGGAAAACGGTCCCCATATTTCTGACCAGGGACACTAGAAAACTGAGACAGAGTCACCGCACGCAGGAGAAATACAGCGTAGGGAGCGATGAAAGTTTCTCCATAGCAGATGCTGCAACCAAGAGTTCATTTTCAGCCAGAGTTTGGACCCAGTTCCTTGTACAATTTGTAGTAAATGACTGAAGCCAAAAGTCAAACAGCTTGCAAGGAGAGGCATGTCCGTAGTTCAAGAAAAACATATTTTTAAGCAAAAAAACAAAAGAGAAAACAGGAGAGAAGTCGGATTTCTGAACCCTCTTATTGAACGTAAATCGGTTGATGGAAGATCTGAGAACAGACCCCAGCGGTCCTCGCTGCCACGTCTCCGCCTTAAACCACTCAGGCATCGAGGCGGCGGGACCGCTGGTATCCACGACAGACGCAGGGCACGCCGAAGGGCTCGGACACCCAATTCTATGTTGACATATTCCTGCAGTGAAAGGCGTGAGCCCAGGCTCTGGGGGAGCGTACCGTCCACACGGAGGGTCTGGAGCGTTGGATAACAGCGCGTGCGATTTTCCTCCATCTCTTTCTTCATTTGCTCCCGCATCTGGACTGGAGGATGTTCTTTCTCTGGGGTCTCGTCTCGAGCCCCTCTCTCGTGAATTCTGCTTCCCGTCGGCACTGCGAGAAACTGCAGACAAGCAGGGACGACAAGAAGCTGGCTCCTTCACTCCCCAAGCAGTGACGAGGGAGCAGGGGGTGCTGGGGCAGGACGAGCAGCGCAGCCCCCGGGATCCCAGTGTTGCTGAGGGACGCATCATAAAGGTGGGGGCGGGGGGGGGTTGCTGGCACTGGTCCAGCCTGGAGAAAGGAGTTGTGACTGTGACATCTTCAAGCAGGGGGATGGCAGAGCTGCCCACCCCCTAGGGAGGGATTTTCTGACTTAAGCTCTGTGAAGGTGTCTGAAAATTGGGACACCCAAATTGCGGCGACCCCAGTCACTCGTCACCGATGAAATCTTGGCTCTGAAGTTGCGCGTGGTCACACAGCAAGCCAGCAGCAGAGCCAGGGATGTAGTCGTGAGGTCCCCCTTGATCATATGAGCGGGCAGATCCATTTAGCGATCTGAAAGAAGTTGTAGGAGCAGGAAAGATGATTGCCCCGGGCTAACAAACAGTCCCCACCCCACCCAGTGCACACTAGCCCATTCACAATCAGGGGTCCTTTTACAGGGGCCACTTTACAACTCTCTCCCACCTTTTCAAATGCCACATCTCCCTGCTTCACATTTTATTTAAGAACAGAAATTCTTCTAAAAACTTAGATTCTTACTGCACAGCAAATCAAAATACTGCTGCTTAATGTTTGGATTAGAAATCCTCCTTCCAGTTGGCAAAAATTGTTGTCTTTGCCTGGAAAGCCAACTGTTTTCAGCACGTAGAAGCAAGGCAGTATAGGTGGTAAAGCTTGACTTACAAAGGTATATTTTTTTAGCTGATTCAAGTTCAGTTGTGCTTTTTGGGAAGCAGTTTAAGCACATTCCCTTTAGCTACACATTGGCAAATGCCACACACCATGAATTGGTCCCATGCATTGAGCAACGGGGTTTCAGCCTTTCTTCTCTCTTATTCTCAGCTCTTTTATGGACTTCATTAGCATAACCTGGAGGTTTCTGCCATTGTACACAACACCATTATGAGCGCCAGCAGTAATACTACCACCGTGCTACTGATGCGGCGCGGATGGAGCAGGGAGTCTCAGCGGAGCAGCCGTGGGACGGCAGCAGACGCTGTAGCGCCGGTCTCAGGGCGCAGCGAGGACAGTCACTCGGACACCTGCGATTATTACACAATACAGGGCTTCGTCTGTCTGTAACGCTTGGGGAGCACTCTGATTGGCCACTGAAACACCCAATCAGAGGGCTCCAAGAGTGCTGCAGCCCGGAGGTGGTGGTGGCCCCACAATAACAGCAGGGATGGAGCAGGGGTGGGGGCAGGGGGGCAGCCCCACTCCCCCAGCCCTGCTCCCCGGAGGCGCTGAGCGCCCTGCTATGGCCAGCATGGAGTGGACAGAGCGGGTGGGCAGTGCGGCTGGCCTCTCCCCACCCCCAGCCGTGCTCCTTGGAGGCAGTGAAGAGACTCCAGGGATGGGAAAGCGGTGGTAGGGGGTGCAGTTGTACTCATCCCCCTTTGATTTCAGCTCCATTCGCATTTTAAAACCACCTGCCAGGCCACGGCAACAGCATTTCTTTTGGCAGCAGTGAGGGTGTCAATTAATGTAACGGCTCCTTGCGATCAACCCAATTCCTTCTAAACTCTTCACTCCACAGGCGTGTGAACAGCCCCCTCTCCTTTTAAATGGTCCTTATGTTGCACCATTGCAGTGCACCTTTCCTCTGCAACTCTGCTCTCTACCAGCTGTTCCCATAGGTCCTAGTCTACAGCTGTGCAGACTGTTTTTAACTGGAGCTAAATGTATGTACTCAGGCATGGAAACTGACTGAGGTGACTGTGAACTCGGGTGTGGACATAACACTGTCACGATCCTGAACAAAGCTAGATTTTGGTTTCTGACACTGAGAGATGTACAGTTAATTCTACTGACAACAGGACAAAAGAAAACACAACTTTGGATTATTTTTGCTGAGTTCCTTGTGTTTGTCTAAGCAACAGGTAATCTAGCAAATTAATTCAAATTCCAATAAAATTATATTTGTTTTTGCTTCAATCTCAACCTGAATATGTGTCCTGGCCCTCTAGCATATTAGTAATACTTCTAGTTTCTTTTTCCCTGAAGAAAAATGTGTGTTGTATTATGTGTCGTGATGCATCACGCCGTCTGCACCCTCTTCAAAGAAATCATAGAAATGTTAGAAATGGAGTATTGTTAGAAATGCACAGCTTGCATCTTGCACCCGATAAGAAAGAAACACTGTCAAGGACTTTTTTCCTTGCCCAGCCTTGCCACAGCTTTTCTTATGCTAAATCGCAGCCTCTCCCCCAGCTTCTCCCTAGCCTTTCTCATGCAGATTACAGAAGCTGGAATTCAACTGACTGTGTCCTTGAAATGGGGGGGGGTTAAACTCTTGGTGACCTATAGTAGTCTCTGAGCATGCTTAATTAGCTGATGCATATTTACCTCTCCACCCTGCATACTTAAGTAGTTAATTATACTATACATGCGATGCATGTAGCGATGTAACCACATGTATGCTTGTATGAAACGGAAGTGAGCTGTAAGAGTTCCTGTTTCTGCACACGTGCCCAGGAGGAAAAAGATAAATACAGCCTGCAAAATTCCTTTGTTGGTTCAGAGTAATCTGAGTTTTTGACTCTGCTCTGACCCTATTTGCAAATACACCTTTTGTGCCATCTAATGAGTGTGTGTCTGTGATTTTAGTGGCCTCCAGAGAAACGAACCGCTTTTAAGCATCAGAAAGAAGGACCAGAAGGGACCTGTAAAGTCATCAAACCCGGACCCCTCCTGTGTGCCTGATTTAGTCTGAGCGCTGCTCTTATTGCACCTTCCAGATGCCTTGATTTTCCCAGGGCAGAGCCCCTTGCTGTGGGACGGGAGATAGGTGGAGGTGAAATGAGAAAGGCCTTGGCTGCAGCCGGACAGGGGGAAGGGGTGGGATTTGGGTGCTGTCTGCTGTAGGTTCGGACCACAGTTTCCTATTTATTAGAGGAGGGAGAGGCGAGATGCCCTCGCGATGGCTCTCCCCAGGCAGACGGGCAGGGCACGCAGTGAACGGGGCCGTGCCTGGGCCAGGCCCGAGGGCCGCGGTGCTCGACCTTTAGTCCAGCTGAGCGGCTGGGGCCGTCTGCGGCCGTCCTGGGCTCTGGGGCCTGGCCCAGCCCTGCCTGCCCCCCACATGTGGGGGTGTGTCCTGGGGCCGTGCACCCGTCCTGCCCCCTGCCCCAGGGCTCAGACGCTGCTCCCCTGCTGCCAATCTCCGGGCTGAGGGAAGCGGGCACTTCAGCGAGTTGTAGCATAAGCGTGCACGCAGGTTGCACTCACACATGTGTGCAATGTTGGTTCCTCCCCCAGCCCTGTGCGGAGATCTCTGGGCGGTGCCCTCCAGCAGACTCGGGCAGGAGGCAGTTGAGGGCCCCCGGGCCAGGCAGCCCCTCCATCGCCCAGTCCGGCCTCAGGGGGTCTCCACCGGATCTGCCCTCGCTGGGGCTTGTGCAGGCACCAGATGATGCCGTTGCGCGGGCTGGACTTAGCCACCGCAACATGCCCCTGTGTCGTAAACCTGGTGGGCCTGGTGTGGAGCTGGGCGGGAGCGAGCGGCACGTGCACCCCGCAGGGACAGCCCTGCCCCCACCACGGCCAGAGAGACCCTGCTCCATGTGCAGCAGCTCTGAATAACACGAACCAGTGCTGTCACCCACCTGAGACACCGCACAGGACATGCAGGGCCGGAGGGGCAGGCTGCAGTGGGGGTGAGGGGCATGAGGCAGCTCCGGGACGTGACATGGGGCACATTCGTGTCACAACCCCTGTGCCCGTGGGGCAGTGGGTGCGGTGTGGACGCACGGCCTGGTCCATGAGTGGGTGGTCCCGGGTGGGGGTCAGGACACGGCTGGGCAGGGCCCGCGAGGGCCAAATCCAGCCAGTTCTGTGCGGTGGGTGATGCAGCGTGGGCACGAGCGGCAGCTCCGTCACTGGCCCACACATGCACACGCCCCACGTCGTGTGCACACCCTGTCCACACCCAGCGTCGTGTGTGTGCACTGCCCCCGTATGGAGCATCCCACGAACACATGCCCCCGACTCGAGAGGTGCCAGTCACCCATGATCACGTGCTCATGACCCCCTCCCCGCAAGGCAGCAGGGGCCGGCAGCTCGCGCAGCAGCGTCCGCAGCGGGACAAGCGGTGTCGGCAGTGCGTCTCCGCGGTACAAACCCTGCGTGGGGCAGGTCGCGCTGGGCCTCTGCCCCCCGCTTCTCGCAGCAAACCCTGGGGGTGGCCCCAGCCCCCTGCTCCCCCCCAGCCTCTGCAATCCCCAGAACCCCCAGGGTCCGGCCGCCCAGCCCCCCCCCCACAGGTGTTGGGGAAGCCCGGCATCCGCCCCGTGGGAGCAGGCAGCGCCGTGCGTGGGGTGGGCCCGATCGCGCCCAGGCGGCCCTTCTCCCCCTGCACCTCAGGCACGGCGGGCGTAGCATGGCACGGGGCACACTGGGGGGGCCTGGGTGGCTCTCAGGGTGGTCCTGGCAGTAATACAGGGTCCTACAAGAGTACTGGGATGTGCCAAGGAACAGTAGGAGGCACTGGGGGGGCAGTACTGGGGGGACTGGGAGATCCTGGGGGGGTATTGGGGCACATTGGGGAATGCTGGGAAGCACTGGGGGGGGCACTGGGTTCCATGAAATCCTGGGAGCCTGCTGGGTGGCATTGGAAGATACTGGGAGGCACTGGGGACAATGGGGAATCCTGTGCGTGTACTGGGAGGCACTGGGCGGGGAGCACTGAGAGTAATGCAGGATCCTGGGAGGGTGCAGGGAAATACTGAGGGGTACAGGGAAGCACTGGCGGGGGCACTGGTGATAATGGGAGATCTTGGGGTGGTACTGTGCGATACTGGGGAAGATGAGAATCTTTTGGGGCATACTGGGAGGCACTGGGGGATACTGGGATGTACTGGGAGTGGCACTGGGGGCAATGGGAGATCCCAGGAGGCTGCTAGGCAATATCCGCGGGTACTGGAGGGTACTGGGGGGCACTGATGGGGGCTCACTGTGGTAATAGGCTGATCCTGGGAACATACTGGGAGGTTGTGGGGATACTTTGAGGCATTGGGGTGCACTGTAGGTAATAGGGGACCAGGGGGGGTACTGACATATACTGGGAGGTAATGGGGGCCCTGGGATGTTACTGGGAGTCATTGGGGAAGGACACTAAGGGTAATGGGGGATCCTGGGGGTCACTGGGGTAATGGGAGATCCCAGGAGGGTACTGGGCCATAGTGGGGACTACTGGGAGCTACTGGGGGATCCTAAGAGGCATTGGGGTAATGGGGGATCCTGGGGGGTACTGGTATGTACTGGGAGATACTAGAAGTACTGGGGGAGGCACTTGGCTAATACAGGATCCTATGAGGGTACTGGGATGTACTGAGGGCTAGTGGGAGGCACTGTGGGTAATGGGAGATCCTGGGAAGGGACTGGGAGTTTTGGAGGAATACTGGGAGGTACTGGGGGATACTTGGATGTATCGGGATGTGGGGCACTGGGGGAAAAGGGGTATCCTGGGGGGATATTGGGAGGCACTTGGGTGGGGGGGGTGACGCTGGCGGTAATAGGGGATCCTGGGCGGCTACTGGCAGACACTGGGGAATACTGGGAGTTACTGGAGGATCCTGGGAGGCACAGTGCGGCAGTGGGGAATCCTGGGAGCATCCTGGAAGGCAGCAAGGGATATTGGGAGACGCTGGGGGCATGCTGGGGGTAACAGGGGGTCCTGGGACGTTAGTGGGAGGCACTGGGGGTAAGGGGAAGTCCTAGACGTGTCCTGGGAGACACTGGGGAATGCTGGGAAGTGCTGAGGGGAATGCTGAGGGTTTGGGGGCATCCTGGGAGGGTAGTGGGAGGCACTGTGGGCAGCACTGGGGGTAATGAACAACCACCAACACGCTACACCGCTGAGCGGCAGGAAAAGCCTCGATTGAGCATTAGTCTCGGGATGGTTTGAGCTGCCCAGAGATCTTGGCCCACGCAGGCAGGAGGCGGCTCTCGCGCAGCCTCCAGGCCCGGGTGCTTCCCCCGCTGGGTGGGCACGGACAGCGGCTTGGTCTTCCCCGGACGAACGCGCCGCGCCGGCAAATCCGCTCAGTTCTTGCACTGTTTCATTGTCCAGCTCCGAAGCATTTCCCCGTGACGGTTGGCGGATCAAAAGTGCGAACAAAACAGGGAAGAAAAGCGGATCCATCACATCACAGCTGTTACGCTGCCTGGCTCGGTGTGCACTTGTCTAGGTGTGAAGACGCGTGCTTCTCTACAGCCCCTGCAATGCTAGATTAATTACGGGCAACAGGTCTTGAGTGGTCAAACAGGATGCTTGGAAGCAAAACCGGCTGGCGCGTCAGGCGGAGAAAGCGGTAGTCGATGGCTCTGTGTCCAGTTGGCAGCCGGTGCCAAGGGGAGCGCCCGGGGGTCGGTCCTGGAGCTGGGTTTGTTCCATGTCTTCATTGATGACCTGGAAGATGGGATGCTGCACCCTCAGCACGTTTCCAGGTGACACCAAGCGGGGGGGGAGTAGTGGGTGTGCTGGAGGTAGGGCTGGGATTCAGAGTGACCTCGATACATTGGAGGACTGGGCCAAAAGAAACCCAGTGAGGCTCAGCAAGGAGATGTGCAAAGTTGTGCGCTTAGGACAGAACAACCCCATGCACCGGGAGAGGCCGGGGGTGACGAGCTGGGCAGGACCGGGGGACAAGAGCTGAACAGGAGCCGGCGGTGTGCCCTTGCTGCCAAGAAGGCGACCAGCATCCTGGGCTGCTGCGCAGGCAGGAGCGGTGCCAGCAGATCGAGGGCAGCGATTCCTCCCTGCTGTTCAGCACTGGGGAGGCCACATCTGAGTCCTGTGTCCAGCCGTGGCCCCCACCCCCACCACAGACAGGACGTGACACATGGGAGAGTCTAGCGGAGAGTAATGCAAATAGCTGGGAGCTGGGGGACAGGAGTGGCGAGGAGAGGCCGAGGGGACTGGGCTGAGTCTGGAGAAGAGATGACTGGGGGGGAAGAACAGCAGCCGTCACCTGCCTGCGGGGGTTGCGGGGGGCCGGGGCCGGCTGGTCTCTGCGGGGCAGGCGACAGGACAAGGAGCAACGAGCGGGGAAAGAAGAAGGTGGCTCGGGGCGCCGGGGGAGGCCAGAGTGCCAGGCCCGGTCCCAGCAGCACCCGGGCACAGCGGTGTCCTGGGGGAGCAGGGAGGAAACGGGCCCGGGCCCCCAAGCACCCCCAATCCCAGACCCCGCCACGCTGCAGTACGGGAAACTGAGGGTGGAAATTGGGAAGCACTTGCTCACGAGGGGGTGTGAAGCGCTGGGCCAGGCTCCCCGGAGCGGCGGTGCAATCACATACTGCCCCCCCGCCCCCAACACCCTGGTATCCGGGGGACACGTACACACTCGCTGTCCAGACCCTGCCCCCTGGCTCTGTCGGGGGTGGGCAGCGAGGGACAGATGTCTGCCCACCACCCAGTCTCCTTGCCCCCTCCTCCCCCCCGGCCCCATGGGGAGCTCCCAGCCAGCCCCACGTAGCAGCGGCTGGGCCTGCCCCCCCATCGGGGCCTGCCGCCCGCCCAGAGCTGCACCGAGAGCCCTTGGCGGGGGGCACAGGGCAGAGGCAGGGCCCATGGGGGCTCACATCTCCCCTCAGACCGGGTGCACTGGGGCCCGTGGTGGGGTGGGGGGCTGAAAGCAGAAGGGGGCAGACCTGAGACCTATTCTTGGGGGGGTGCTGAGGGCCTGGATGCCTGGGACCTCTGAGGGAGGGTCTGGGGATGAGACCAGGGGGCTCGGGGCCCAGATGCCTGGGTCCTTGCGGGCTGGGGGGTGAAAACAGTGCGTCATTGCTTTTGGCTGTGAAGTCTAGGGTAGGAATCCGTGTTTCTACTGAAAAACTTGCTAAAAAGCACTTTTCCAACTCCTTGAGTTGGTGTAATACCAGGGTGTCCAACCTTTTTGAATGTGGGGCCGGATCACAAACCTTTTATCAGCCAGACTAGCTACCCCCGGGCTCCGAGTGCCTCCCTGACGACTGCCCTGAGCACAGCGAAGGTGCCTTTCCTAACGTCAAGCATTTGCGCTGAGCTAGTTCCCCTCCCCACCTTCCTCTGAATAGCAAACGGGATCATTTCATGACCATTGTCCCCAGCCTCCCTTGTGCTAGCACCTCCCGCACCAGGTCGTCCCCAGAGGCTAACACCAGATCCAGGACGGCGTTTCCCCCGTGGGGACGAGCACCTCCTGCACGAGGTGCAGGTCCTGGACGCACGTCAGGAGCCTTCGCGAGGGGCTCGACCTGCCCGACTGCTCCTCCCCGTTGGTGGCAGGGTAATTCATATCCCCCATGAGCACAACATCCCTTGCACGCGTGGCCTCCCCCAGCTGCCTGGAAAATCCCACATCCAGCTCTTCCTCCTGATGTGGTGCCTGTAGTAAACCCTACCACCAGATCCCTCCCCACCTCCTTGGAGCTTGACCCACAGGGTCTCGGTTAAGCCTCCCTCTGGTCCCAT
The DNA here is from genome assembly GCF_052110815.1 of Crocodylus siamensis. Taxonomy (NCBI): domain Eukaryota; kingdom Metazoa; phylum Chordata; order Crocodylia; family Crocodylidae; genus Crocodylus; species Crocodylus siamensis. The sequence goes on along the minus strand of NC_143395.1, from coordinate 423,115,749 downwards.
TTGGAAGTAGAGCTGGTATACTGGTCCCTGACACAGAGCGCAACCCCCCCCCACACCTTTTTCCCGGTTTCTATCTCTTCTAAACAACCTAGAGCCCTCGATGTCTACTGCCCAGTCAAAAGCTTCATCCCACCATGTCTCCACCAGGCCACCCAGGTCGATTTTACTACTTGCAAGCAGGAGAGCAGGCTCGTCCCGCTTGTTCCCCAGGCGTCTTGCATTAGTGAAGAGACACCTTAATCCCCCCGAGGGAGCCCCCCGCCCCTTCCTGAGAGACAACGGGTCCCTTGGTGTACACCTGAGCTCTTACCTGGGCAGGTCCTACACCTGCTGAGTTGCTGCTGCTGCCGCTGCCTGCTCAAGGGTCAGGGGGACATGGGAGGCACGTGCGCTCCCTCCCACATCCTCAGTTATTACCCTCCTATAAGAACATTTTTCCTAATATCCAACCTGAGCTTCCCTTGCTGGAGCTTGAGCCCATTGCTCCTTGTCCTGCCATCTGCCCACACAGAGAACAGCCCAGCTCCGTCCTCTGTGCAGCCCCCCTGCAGGGAGGTGATGGCTGCTATTCAATCCCCCTCGGTCTTCTCCTCTCTGGACTAAATAAGCCCAGTTCCCTCAGCCTCTCCTCACAAGCCACGTGCCTGAGCCCCACAAAGTTTTTGCACAAGTTTAAGAAGCTTAAAGTCCCGTTATCTCCGTTTCTGATATAGCAAATGCTATTCCACCCAAGCACAATCCTGTCTGAAATCCTGAAATGCAGAAGATGCAGTTCATTCTCACCTTTCCTCCTTCCCCTTGGTCCATCTGACCGACACCAGTGTATCACTGCGAGTCTGTCAAACAATTTATTACAAATACAAACAAATGACCTGTAGCTAGCTACCTGGGCAGTGGTCAGTGCCATCCACTTCTGGTGTCCAGAGAGCTGGATGGAGTGGCTCTGTGACCTGGCACTCAGCCCAAGGGCCATATATTTGACACCCCTATCCTGTTGTATCTTGAAGTATGTGAGTTAATTATTACTAGAGGAAGAAAGGTCTTCATTGGAGCCAGGGAGTGCTGTGGAGATGTAAGTCGAACAGGCTGGTGCAATTCTGTGACATTTACTACTCCTCTTCAGTGTTTAACGTTCTTCAAACCCTTACAAAAATGACACTTGGTGTGACCTGAGATTCTCCTCCATGGCTGAGAAAAATCTCAACCTCCTCTCTGTTTTCGGGGTTATCAAAAACTTGGGGAGATCAAGGAGCCCTTTGGCCACAAGATAGAAGCTCCTGAGGCAAGATGTGAGGGGGTAACAGGGGGCTCGGGTCTGTAATACCTGGACTCAGAGCGATTTAGCATGACATTATCAGTGGGTAGGACTCAGGCGTGTGTATGGATGTGCAGGCTTCAATGGGCACCCTTAATTGTTCTAATTATGGACCAATTTCTTTAATGAATGCAGGCACCAACATTGCAGCCAAAATTTATCTGCAGATTGGGAACAGGTCCCACGCCCCTCCCCCAAGTTAATTCACAACAATCATGTTGGATTTATCAAAAAGGCAATTTTCAGTTATCTATATCAGGTTATTGATATAGGAGCAGCAGCATAAAGATCCACAGTCACTATGACTCTCTTAGCACTTGATATAGATAAGGCCTTTAATTGTGTTTTTGGAGGTACATTTTGTGTGTGTGTTGTAAAAGATGGGGTTTGGTAATGAACTCCTCAAGTGGGTACAGTCATTTATATACAAACTCCACTTCCAAGTTTGTGACCAATAACATGCTATTGCAGTGGTTCTCAACCTTTTTTGTGCCAGGACCCACTTCTAAACATCCATGGCCAGTCCTGACCTAGTGCCCCTCACTCCCGAACTGCTGCCCCTGCCCCCAGCCTCCCAGTGTGGGGCAGGGGTGGGCATGTAGGACGGCGGGTGTGTGTGTGTGTGTGTGGCATGGGGGCCTCAAGCAGCCCCTTGCAGCCTGGAAATCTGCCATCCTGCAAGGGAAAAACACATTTTCTCTTTTAAAGGAGACTCCTTTTTAAAAGTTGACCCTTTCTTATATACTTGCAACCCATTTTTGGGTCACGACCCACTGGTTTAGAAACACTGTACTATTGGATTCAGACTCCTTACAAAGGCAGACTCAAGCAGGTTGCCCATTATCCTCCTCCTCCCCCATTTTTGTTTGATTTAGCATTGGAAACACTGGCTGTAGTTATAAGGAGTCAGGGTTATACAAAAGACAGTAAGGTAGGAGACAGAAAACACAGGCTCCTGTTGCACGCAGATGATGCACTCATATCTCCATCACAGCCTGAGAGATCAGTTCCTGCCCTTTTATTCTTAATAAGCAATGTCAGCAACTGACTCGGTTAGAAGACGAATGAGATTAATGAATTGTACAGCTAGACTATGACTGGTATGTGATGTCTTTCACTGGAGCAGCTGCATAGTTGGAAGAGTTGTTGGATGAGGTTTGGGCCCTTAAGTGCCTTGCCTCAGCTCAAGAGGGCTAGATCATTAAAGAAATTAGTCTATTATTAGGACAATTATCATAGAATCAGCTGCCGTAACATAACATCTCATGGATATGGTTTCACAGCCATTCAGTTTTGTGTAGGAGACAGAGAGGGCAGCAGGAACGGCCCTGCCACTCAGTGACACCAGCGCGGTGGACGGTTCCTCTGTTGCCTGACCCCCTTGGCTGCCGTCTCTGGTGTCATTGGCGTGACGGTGAACCTCCAACTTCAAGGAAGCCAAAGGCTTTCAGCACCCTTTGCCGAATACCCTTGGTCCTGACTCCGTAGATGATGGGGTTCATCATGGGAGGGAAGACCAGGTACAGGTTGGCCACGAGGATGTGAACGTGGGGAGCTACATGACCAAAGCGGTGGGTCAGGAACGAGAAAAAGGCCGGGGTGTAAAACACCAGGATGACACAGACATGAGAGCCACAGGTGCCCAGGGACTTGAGACGTGCCTCCTTGGAGGGGAGGCTGAAGACGGAGCGGAGGATCATGACGTAGGAGAGGGCAATCAAGATGATATCGGAGAACCCAGCCAGAGATGCTATGGTCAGGCTGTAGGCTTTTCTGGCCGTGGTGTCTGCACAGGCCAGTTTGACCAGTGCCATGAACTCGCAGTAGCTGTGGGAGATGATGTTGGTCCTGCAGAAGGGCAGGCTGCTCACCAGGAAGGGGTGGGGGGAGAAGAGCACCACGCCCCTGGCTACCACTGCCAGGGTGATTTTAGCAATGACGCTGTTTGTGAGGACAGTGGCATGTCGGAGCGGGTTGCAGATGGCCACGTAGCGGTCGTAGGCCATGGCCAGGAAGAACCCGGACTCCATGGCTGAAAAAGAATGAATGAAGAACATCTGCGTCAGGCAAGCTGCAAAGCCAGTCTGCCGGGCATCGAACCAGAAGACACTGAGCATTTTGGGCACGGTGGAGGAGGACAGGACCAGGTCCGTGACGGAGAGCATGCACAGGAAGAGGTACATGGGCTCGTGCAGGCTCAGCTCTGTCTTGATGATGAAGAGGATGGTGCAGTTCCCTACTACGGCCATAAGATACATGAAGCAGAAGGGGATGGAGATCCAGATGTGCGCATCCTCCAGCCCTGGGATGCCAGTGAGGATGAAGACGGCGGGAGACAGGCTGCTGGAGTTGAGAGTGGACATTGTGTGATGCTGGCTTCATGCCCCACTGGGCGAGGCACCCTGCTGTGCAAACAACCCATGAGCAGTTTAATTGCAACCCACGCAGTGCATAGGATTAGGCTGATCATAGCTCAGAAGGGATCTCAAGGACCATTTATTTCTGCCCCTTGCATGGGTGCAAGAAGGCTACTCCCGATGGCTTTGTTGCCATAATAGCTACAGCCCCAGGAACCAGCTGGAAGCCCCTGAGCTGGGCATAGGATTTGGCACCTTTTTTGGTGGCCTGGGTGCAGTTCCCTGGCCTGTGCAAGGCAGGTCAGAGAGGAATCTCCGGTGGAGGCTGAACCTCCATGAACGTTAAAGGAAGAAAGTCTCACTGCATCTAACGGGGATGAGGGGTCAGTGAAAAGCTGTTCTTACTTCCAGACCAGAAGAAGTTTTGCCTCTTTTATACTGTGTGGCAGGGGGGTGCCTTTAACGAGTGACTAAAGCCCAGTACTAAGGGAGGGGAAAAACCCTGAACTCAGGACTTACCTCTGCTGATGTGTTGCTGTGTGGCCAGCCAGCACTCACTTCCTGCACTGGGATGCCCAGGTCCCGCAGTGATGAGCCCAGCATCAGAGCTATGATTGCAGAAAGGATGATGTCTCTGGTGTCTAGAGGGAGGGAGCAGAGCAGGCAATAAAATCAGCATTTTGCAACTGGGGAGAAGTTCCCTTGTGCAACCACCCGTGAGCAAACGAAGCAAAGTTGCTGACTGAAATGAATGCCTAGGGGTGCTGGAAACTGTCCTGCTCCTGCTGCCAGAGCAAATCAGTCACCTCCATGCTGATATCAAGGAGCCCCAGGGGAGATAGGAAGGGCGGGTGCAGTCTGAGCTCTGCTATAATCCCTCGAAACGGGTGATGCGTTGATGGCAGCAAGTTGCAGTGCTGTGACAAGCGATCCCCTTGCGGACCTAGCATTCCCCCTGCCCCAGAGCTAGCCAGGGGGCATGCATGGGGCAAGGCTATATCCCCAGGGAGCCACTCTCAAGAGTGAGGGGAGGGTATTTCGTAGGGGGCAGGGGAGAGGTTTGCCCATCGTTGCTGCAGCTGTGGACCTGTCCCAGTCCCAGCCATTTGCTTCCCACATGGGTTGCACTGGGACTGTCTCCCGCTGAGGAAGGACCCTTGTTTCCATTTGTCCTGCAGCACCCGATTCCTAAGCTATGATCCACTTGCGGGCGATTGTCAGAGACTCATAGAGTCCCTGGGTCGTGGGGCGGGAAGGGAGCTCCAGAGGTCACAAATAGTCTGACCCCTGCCTGAGGCAGGATCAGCCCTGTCCAAACCACCCCAGACAAACCCATTGCCTAAACTCTACATAAGACAGCTGCCAACCCTGACATGACATGGACCTCACAGGGCAACCAAGGCAGCCCATGATCTGCTTCTGTGAAATGCTGTTCATATATGCTTGAGAGATTGTGGGCCTTGGCCATGCCCCCTCTACAGAGGAAGGCAAACCCCCTAGTTCATACCAGTCTGACCAAGGGGGAAATTTCTTCCTGACCCCAAATGCAGTGTCAGTCTGACCCTGAATGGAGGGGCATGATCTTCTAGCCCAGACCCTGCGTGGTTGGTCCCAGCAGGAGCATTGGCACAGCCCAGTCCCCATACCCAGCCCGCAGCCAGCACCCCTAAGGGAGGCTTAAAAACCCCTTAAACATGGAGCAGAAGGGTTGGGGGTGGTAACCTGGGAAATCCCCATAGCAGATCACAGGCATCACTGCACCTAGATCATCCCCAACCAGTGGCTGCCCAACCTGTCCTTGAACCCCTACAGTGATGGAGAGTCCACCCCCTTCCCTGGCATTTATTCACTGCCTCCTGCTCTAACAGGGAAGAAGTTGTCCTTGCATTGTGGTGACATTTCAGTCCCCTTTACCCCTGGGGTAAATCTGGAGTGACACCACTGAGACTGGACCACAAGGCTGGTGGTAACATGAGGCAGGAGAAAACCCAGGTGAAGGGAATTCCTCCAGCTTTCCCGCACTGTTTGTGAGAGCAGAAATCACTCTTGCTCGCTTCTCCCCCTAGTCACCAGAATGATCTGGGAATCCCCAACTGTGGATGTTTCACTGCTAAAATATCCTCAGGATCTCCCACAACTGGAAGAGAAACCCCTTGCCTTAGAGTCACTCCATCTGTGCGTCTTGCTACGTACCCAGCCCTGTAGCCAGCGGGGGATGAAGAGCTCCCTCACGTGCCACGCAGGATTCAATGCAGACAGCCGCTTTCGAGACTGTGAGATGGTAGGTGCAACTGGATTTATAAGCAGCTCTGCTGAGTCCCACTGGCCCTGTTGCCAGCTCAGAGTCTTGGCTGCTCCAAAACCACCAGCAAGAAATAGACCCTGGGGACTTAGAGATGTGCATTTATGCTCAGAGGTCCAGATAGCTCCAGCCTGTGGGAAAACATTTGGTGAGGCAAAGGAAGCCAGGGACAGTCAGTGAGCCTTGCAAAAAAGTTCCCGTGCTTCCTCAGTGAGGTCGGGACAGTACTGTAAAAGGGCTGGGTGCTGGTTTTTATTTAGCATGGCAGGAAAGGGCTGGAGGGGAGTGGGGGACGAAGAAGACATGGTTCAGACCTCAGTGCTGCTCTGCATAGGCCTGTCTGAATGTTCCCACTGCACACGTGGGTGTCACACCCATACAACACCCGTACAGCTCCTCACGCGGGAACCCTGGTCCACGGCTAATCCCACAGCCCCCGGTAATGTTACTCTGCAGCTTCCTCCCCACTTTATAAATGGAGAAGATAAGAACATATACAGTGCTATGGTGGATCAGACCAGTGATCCACGGAGCCCCAAATCCTGTTTCCAACAATGGCAGGTGGACATTTCTTAGTGGGGAGAGTATGTAGGACCATAGGAAGATGGCTGGAAGGGGCCTCACAAGGTCACATCTAGTCCAGCCCCTGCTCAGGGCAGGATCAGCCCTGACTAAATCACCTCAGCCACATGTGTTCCAACCTGCTCTTGCGAACTCCCACGGATGGAGATTTCCCAGCTTCTCTAGGCTCCTGTTTTAATGCTTGACCCTGCTACGAGTCAGAAAGTTCGTGTTAATCTCCAGTGTATTTCCTCTGCTGAAACTTGAAGCCATTGCTCCTAGCCCTGTCCCTATAGGCACAGGGAAAACCCCATCTCCAGGGTTTTTAAAGGGGCTTACAAGATATGTCTAATCTAACCCATCCATTGCTATCCCCTCCCCAGCACCAACCATCATTGGTTTATAGATGCTGGAGGATACATCCTTAACTGTTCTAGTGAATGGCTCCCAATGGCTCTGTCCTGCATCAGTTGATCCAGCCCCTTTTAAAAGTTCACCATGAACTACAGAAAAAAATGTTTCCTCTTGGTTTTACCCCATCTCCTGTTAATTTTAGTGAGCTCCCCTAGTTATTGTAGTCTGGGACTTGGTGAATAACAGTTCAAGTTATGCAAATCCTCTATGATTTTCTAAACCGTTACCATATCTCTCCTCAGTCTTCTCCTCTCCAAAAGAAACAGCCCTTGTTTGTTCAATCTCTCCTGCTATGGCATCTGCGTTGTGCCTCCATTCAACTTGGTCATCCTTCTTGGTACTGTCTTTAATCCCAAGACATCTTTTTTGAGATATGAAACCTGAAAAGCATGCAGTATTCAAGATGTGGGTGCACCATGGAGATATGCACGGGCATAATGATGTTTTCTGTTTTGTTTTCAGTTCCGTTCTTAATGATGCCCAGCATTTAATGGCTTGTTTGCAACTGTACAATGAGCTGATGTTTTTAAGCAACTGTATGATGATTCTAAGGCCTCTTTCATGAGTGTTCATGGCCTGTTCAGAGCCCAGCATTTTTTATGGGTAAAAAATGATATTTAGAGATTTGCTTTTAGGAATTGGCTTGTAGGTAGAGTAGATATGGATTAGAATAATGGTCCAAGGGAATAGCAAGGGTTCATTGGTTGCTAAAAGTCTGGTTATGACAAAGTTTCACATTTTCAATGCCTGCTGTGTACTTCACTGTTCCCTGAAAACCCATGACAAAGATAAGGGAACTTACCATGTTGGCATTAGGTCACTGACCAGCTACAGAGCCCCTGGCATTTCCAGTTTTGGTGGATGGAACAAATTAGGAAGCTGTGGCATGCCCAAATTAAGACACCAGTAAATGACCAGATTAAGATGTGTGCATGTGATGGGTTTGCTGGAGCAAAGGAATATTCTGACAGAACAGAACATAGATGGTATGATGACCACAGGGAAACCAATCAATGATACCTGGAAATGGGGAGTCAGAGAAGAGAGAACCAAAAGAAGGGATTTCAGAGCAGCAAAGGGTCCCTGAGAGGGGAACCTGAGGTCACCAGGGACAGAGGGCACCCCACCAGCCCATCTCACCCATCTCATTGTGGGCTGTGAAACTTGGCCCTCAACCTCCAAGACTGCTGACATTCAAGAAGGAACTAGAGGGTGAAGCTCACGTACTGGGTTGGTCCACTCTGGTTTGAAATGGTTAGTCTATAAGGTGCCATTCTACCATGCCTTCTATTTGACTTCAGACTAACACAGATAATGATGTATCTTTACATCTTAATCCATCAGACCAACACAGCTCGTTACCTCTCTCCGCCCTTCTTAAGACTACCTCTCTCTGGAGACAGCCAGTATTAATGGGCCACCCCATTCAACTCTAATAACTAAAAGTTGGCTGGTTTTCATAGAATCAGAGAACTGCAAGGGACTTTGAGGGTCATTTGGTCCAACTCTCTGCAGGATTGCCATTTGAAAGTCATCCTGTCCGATTCTTCTCCAGCCCCTCTTTCACTGAAATGTTTCCAAGGGGCGTCCACAGCTTCTCCGAGCAGTAATTATACTGGTTTTCCATTCTAATAGCAAGGCAATTCTTCCTGAGATCTAAGTCTACTCCGATGTAGCTATTGCTTTGCGTCCTGCCATCTCTGGCAAAGGAGAACAGTTGTTCTTCCTGTCTTTGTAGAAGTCTTTCCAAAGTCCAAAAACTTCTCATGTCTCTCCTTAATCTCTTTTCCTTGAAGCTAAACATGCCAAGTTCCCTCAACCCTTCCTCGTATGGCTTGGCTTCCAGCACCTTTATCATCTTAGCCACCCACCTCTGGCCCTCTCCAAACTCTCCACATCTTCCTTAAAATGTGGATCCCAGAACTGCACACAATACTGAAGACGAGACCTAACCAGGGCTGAGTGGAGTGGTACTATCATAGAAAACAGGACATGTCCAATGCCTCTAGGTTTTCTGTAAGGCATCTAATTTAGTGCCATTTGATGTTTTGATTTATAAATTAGCACTGTGCAACATCCATAAAGGATGTGCTAAAAAGAATAAGTTGGCTGCCTGACAGTTCTCCAGAAGTATCTATCACCAGGAACCCTCATCAGATAGGGGTGTTTCTATTATGGCTCCACAGCTAAAGTGCAACATTCCCATGTCTGATCTGGATATAAAATCACTGCTTATAAAACTTGTTGATCCTATAAAGTTTGCCAAACCGGGTTTCAAGTTGCAGCAAGGAAGTTGAGGTTTGATATTAGGAAAATATTTCTCACTAGGGGGATGGTGAAGCACTGGAACAGGTTACCCCCAAGGTGGTGGGATCTCTATCCTTGGAGGTGTTTAAGACCCAGGTAGACAAAGCGTTGGCTGGGATGATGTAGTTGGGGCTGGTCCTGCTTTGAGCAGGGGGTTGGATTAGAAGTGACCTCCTGAGGTCCCTTCCAGCCTGAATTTTCTATGATCCTATTATTCTGTGACCACAGCCCAGAGCAGAGTTATATGCCTGTGAGCAAAGCATAGAGCATGTGGGGCTGGATGCTGAGCTGTGATGATGCCACGACTCTTAAGAAAGATTCAGCTCTCAGCACTACGGCACAAACAACGCAGCATGAGCTCCCAGTGAGCTGCTCTTGCAAAAGGCAAATATCTGAGCAGGGGAGCAGGGGAGTGGTTTCTCTTTTGTACGTGGTGCTGCATCTGCTGGTGTCTACAGCCTCAAAAAGCATGTTAAAAATATAAGAGGCTTCAGAAGAGAAACAGAAGTGTGACTCAAGGGTCATGGGAAATGCCTTCGAGTGAGAGACTTAACCTGCTTGACCTGTTCAGAGTATCAGAGAGATGTCTGAGAGCTGATTTGACTTCAGTATATCAGCACCTTTACAGAGTAGAAACACCAGGTACCATAGGGCTTTTTAATTGAGCAGAGAGGCAGAACAAGAGCCATAGCTAGAAAATGAAGCCAGACACCTGTCTGCATATGACCCAGGCTGAGCCATTGCTTCTGGCTTGTGCTTTTCTGAGAGTCTGTGAGTGGCACAAAGCTTTGAAGATGGCCAGAGGAAAAAAAGGCTGTGCTAAAGCAACACTAGTCTGCTCCCACGCTTGCTAACAAAGTCACGGAGGTGAAAATATGGTAACCCAGATGGGAATCCACTAATAAAGCTACATTAACACCCCCCAGCAGATGCCTGTCTGGGGCCAGTGGGAACAGCTTGGGCTCTTAGGTGGTTATGGGGCCTTGGGGAGGACTGGCAGGGCTCAATATAAACTCAGCTGCCTGCTCAGATTCATACTCTGGTGTTGGACCTGCTCATCCCTCTGCTGTGCAGCCAGCTCTTCCTTTGCAACTAGCTCCCAATCTGGGTGAATGGCCATGCACAGGTGACTGCCCCTGGCTGTACTGCTGTGGGGAGAAGGGCCTGGGTGAGTGTCACTTGCTGGGCAGAGGCTGTGGGATGTCTGAGATCTCTGGCAGGGCAAGATGTGCTGTCTGCTGCTGCGATTCGTAGCTACGGGTTGGTCCAGGACTTGGTTTTACTGGAAAGTGGCAGGAACGACAGAGCAAACCAGGTGCAGGGATCCATCTAGCCCAGCCTCCTGCCTTGGTGTAGCCAGGACGAGCTGCCTTGGAGGCAATCTGCAGGGAGCAGTTATGTTGCAGCCTGCCCAGAGGTAAGTTTCTCTCCAAGTGCTGTTAGTTAGTGGTTGCCTCATGTCCTGAAACAGCCTGGACTCTTTCCAGGTGATTTTAACTCCATGCAGTGCTACCCTGCATGTTCGTCTCCTCCATATAAAGCCATATCCTTTCTTCAGATCCTGGTAGACTCCCAGCACCAGACCTGGCTTGTGTGGGGGGCTGAGAAACTCTATACATTGCCATTGCAAGGCAACTACAGTGGATGGAGGGGCATAATAGAGGTGGACTTAGCAAGGCTTTGACATAGTCCTACATGGCATTCTCATAACTAAACTGGAGAAAAATGGGCTTTATCAAAAAATTATGCCTGTCTGATTTAGTTAGTCTATTAGGTGCAAATTTACCCTGGCTTCTGATTGATAAGATTTCCATTAGATGGATGCATAATGAACTGACTAACTGCAAGCAAAGAACAGATCAATGAGAAAACGGCAGGAAGTCTCAAAGGGGGGACCACAGCGGTCTGTTCTTGGCCCAATGCCATGTATCATTTTCATTAATGAATATAGAGAGCTTCCCGATCCAACCTCCGCATGGCATCAAGCTGGTAGCGGCAGCAAAGACTTTGGAGGGTAGAAGCCAGATTCAGTGGAAGGGGGATAAATTGCATAATGGAGCCATAAGCAGCACAGTGAAATTCAGCAAAGACCAATGTCCCTCCAGGAAGAGATGCTAGATGCACCCATACAGGACCAGATAGCTGCCTAGGCTGCAGCACTGCTAAGAAGGAACTGGGTGTTATAATGACTCGTAAATGCAGCGTGTTGCTGTCTCCAGAAAAAGGGAAATGCAGTTTGGGGTTGCCTGGAGAGAAGCCTTGTGAGCAGAACAGGAGATGAAAGTGCATCACTGTCAAGTGCTTGCTAGTGATGTACGGTGTCCTGTTCTAGGAAGAGCAGAGAGAAACTGGAGGGGAACCAGAGACAAGCAATAAAGATGATAAAGGGTATGGAAGGCAGCTGCATAAGGAAAGGAACACAGGCTGGATATGTTTAGCATGGAGAAAAGGAGATCAAGTGGAGGGAGAGTGATGGCAACTGGAGAATATTTGCAAGGCTAACCTGAAGAGGAAGCACAGCTCTTCTCACTTGTCTCCCAGGGCGAGGTGTAAACTGCAGCAAAACAGATTTAGAGCACTTCTCAGGGGACAAACACTTCCCACCTCCAGGAAGTGCAGGAGGATGGAACAAGCTGCCCAGGGAAATTGTGGCATTTCCCTTCTGGGAGGCTTTCAAGGACAGGCTGGATGGGCACAGATGCGGGGTGGTTTGGGAACATTGCACCCCACATGTGTGCAGGGAGATGCCCCTTGAGGTCCTATTCAGACCTAGGACTCTAGTGTTTTTATGAAGCTATTTTCCCTGCAGTTTTAACATGACTTCTTTTCAACTGAATCCCCCTCCCCCTCGCTCTGATGTACTGCAAAAAGGAAAAGGTGCATGCGGCCCTTTAGCTGATCAAGCTTCCTGTGTGAGGACTTAGGATGCATGTTTAAGAAGAGCGAGGAATGTGTGCTCCTCACTTGCTGGGGCCCTGCACGTCTATTCATTTCCCCGCTGTCTGGCAGTAAGGAATTTGCTATTGACAAAGTCCCAATGGCTCTGAAATACTGTGCCCGCTGCTGCCAAATCTCCGTGAAGCTCAGTTCTCAGGGAGCCAGTCACTTCTTAATTAATCACCTTTTGGTCTCTGTGGGGTCTGTAGGGCTTTTCTGCTCAGAGAAGGATGGACCCCTGTGAGAAGAGCAAATGCATCCAGGATAGTCTTCAATATTCATCCCGCTCTGTCTAAGGTGCAGGCTGAGAAGGTGCTAAGGGAATTCTTGTTGTCCCTGAGAAGGAGATGTTTGTGAATGCATGTGCCCTGGTTTTCTTTCTTTCTATGCTTTTATTTTTGGGGGCTTTGGGAGTTAAAAGGTGAGGCATACAGCTCGCTATACAGTGGGGAAGCTTCATTCTTAGTTAATACTTCTCTGTAAGGGCCTGATCCTACTACGCACTGGGCATGTCTACACATTTAATTAATGCTATTTGGCTTATTGAAAAATAAATTTCCTGTGCAGTAGATTTACTACCTGCATATGCTGGTAGTAAATTTACTGTGTAGTAGACTGATTTACTGTGCAGTAAGCACATGTAGATGGTGACACTTTACTGTGCAGTAGATTAGTCTACTGCACAGTTAAACGTCTCATGCCATTGCAAACTTCCCTTCTAGTGCAAGAGCTGCTCAGTGCCTCTGGGCAGGCTCAGGATGTGGGGCTCCTGCGACAACCGTTGTATATCAGAGGAGTTAGCACCCAAGCATGCAGCAGACAGGTAAAGTCATTTGTCAGGTCTCACTTGCCCTGAGTCTGTGTGTCTGTCTGGTTCTCAGCTGTCAGTGTGGGTCGCTGGCAGTTTGCTTTAACATGCTTGCTCTGGGTTTGCCTGCAGGGGGTGGGAGCTGTGCAAGGAGTGAACCGAACAACCCAGCATGTCACTGCCCTTCAACGCCACAGTTGGAAACCCCTCCAGCTTCATCCTGCGGGGCATCCCGGGGCTGGAGGACCTGCACATCTGGCTGGCTATTCCTTTCTGCTGCATGTACCTGGTGGCTGTGATGGGGAACTGCACCATCCTCTTAGTCATCAAGACGGAGCGGAGCCTGCATGAGCCCATGTACCTCTTCCTGTGCATGCTCTCTGTCACTGACCTGGTCCTATCCTCCTCCACCCTGCCCAAGATGCTCAGCATCTTCTGGTTTAATGCCCGGGAGATCAATTTCAGTGCCTGCCTGACCCAGATGTTCTTCATTCACTCCTTCACGGCCATGGAGTCTGGGTTCTTCTTAGCCATGGCCTACGACCGCTACATGGCCATCTGCAACCCGCTGCGACATGCCACCATCCTCACCCATTCCCGTATAGCTAAGATCGGGTGCACAGTGGTGGTGAGGGGCATGGTGTTCTTCTCTCCCCACCCCTTCCTGGTGAGCAGACTCCCCTTCTGCAGGACCAACATCATCTCCCACAGCTATTGCGAGTTCATGGCACTGGTCAAGCTGGCCTGTGTGGATGTGGCTGTCACCAAGGAGTACAGCCTCATTGTGGCCTCACTCATAGGCTCCTTTGACATATTCTTCACTTCCCTTTCTTATGCCCTGATCCTCCGGACGGTCACCCACCTGCCCTCCAAGGAGGCTAATCTCAAGGCCTTCAGCACCTGTGGGTCCCACATCTGCGTCATCCTGGTCTTCTACAGCACGGCTGTCTTCACATTTCTCACCCACCGCTTCGGCCACAATGTGGCCCCCCACATCCACATCCTCATTGCCAACGTGTACCTGCTGGTGCCCCCCATGCTGAACCCTGTGATCTATGGGGTACGGACCAAGAGGATCAGGGAGCGTGTGCTGCAAGTTTTGCACTGTGGCATCAAGTGACAGCAGCATCTGGTTGGGGCTGCTCTTTGCTGAGCCCCAGATGTTACCTTGACTGAAGTCAAGCATTTATGCCCCTACATGGACTCTCAGCTGAATTTGATCCCTGCCCCACAGTGTCCCCAGCTGTCATCGTTTCATAGATATTGGGGGCTGGAAGGGACTTTACAGATCATCGGGTCCAGCCCTGCTACTCTTGGGTCGGAAAGACCACTGGGATCAGATGACCCCAGCAAGGTGGGCGTCAAGACGCTTTTTGAAAATCGCCAGGGTGGATGACTGTACCACCTCTGGGGGGAGCCTGTTCCAAACCCTCAGCACTCAACTTGTAAAGAAGTTTTTCCTTATGTCTAGCATGAAGCAATCTTCAATCAGTTTGTGCCCATTGTTTCTTGTCCTCCCCTGGGGGTCCTTGGTGAACAGATGCTCCCCCAGACCCTGATGTGCACCCCGATATACTTATAGGCTGCCACCAAGTCCCCTCTGAGTCTTCTCTTCTCCAGGCTGAACAGTCCCAAGTCTTTCAACCTCTCCTTAATGTCAGCAACACTGCACAGCTCTTGAGTTAAAGGACGAGTGGCAGTAGCAGCAAGTCGTGGAAGGCTACGATTCACCAGAGGCCCCTTAAATATTTATCAGTCATGAAAGAAAGTGTTTTATTCTTATATAGAAATTGAGTGTTATTCAGTGGTTTTTGCCCAACAAAGCAGGACAATCGCCTTGCAAGGGAAAACTGGAAGTGGGCAGGACCAGTATGAGCTGGCTATCAAAGCAAGGGGCTGGCAGCCAGGCTCTGGGAGGTCTCTTCCAGCTTTGGCACTGACTCACTTCTAGGCCTATGGTAAGTCACATCATGCCCATCCCAAAGATACAGGTTGTTTGTTTGTATTTGTAGTAAATTGTTTGACAGGCTTGCAGTGATATGCCAAATCGGGGTCTAATTGTCAGCCAGATGGATGGAGGGGGAAGAGGAAGTGTGAGAATAAACTACATCTTTATGCATTTCAGAATTTCATGTGTTCAGGTTATTTGCTATATATAATTTGCTATATAAGATACTGAGATAACGGGACTTTAATTTTCTTAAACTTGGGCACAACCTTTGCTAAGACAGAAATGAGGTTTTCCAGGCCTCTGCTGCATCTTTCCCTATGTTTGAGTTCAGTAAGGCTGCCAGCAACTCCCTTCTGCTAGACCAACCCACAGACGAGTTGGAAAGAGTCCAGCAGAGGGCAACAAAAATGGTTCAGGGGCTGGGGCACATGACTTACGTAGAAAGGCTGAGGAATATTTAGTATTCAGAAGAGAAGACTGGACAGAGGGTGGATTTGATAGCAGCTTTCAGCTCTCTTCAGGGTGGTTCTAAAGACAAGGGAGCCAGACTGGGGCAGGCAAGGTCCAGCCCACAGGCCAGATCAGACCTGCATAAGACTTCATTTCTCAGAAGCCCCTGACCACATTTCTCTGACCAGTTTCCATGGAGACCCCAGCAGCGACAGCACTCTGATAGCTGGGGCCAGGGTTTCCATGGAGACTGGTTCCAGCAGCACTGGCAGGGTGGGTGGCATGGCGGGGAGCTGCTCCAGGCACAGGGATGTGCAAGCAGTGGATTGTGGCATTGCCTCAGCTCCAGACCACGCTGTCACCACTGTAAGATCCCAGCCCCAGCTGCGAAGCAGCTCCCCGCCCTCCTGCATGCCCTGCCAGCACTGCTGGGGCTGGTCTCCACGAAAACCTGATTGCACCCCCTAATGTCACCACCGTGCTGGGGTCCCCACGGAAACTGATGGCAGCAGTGCAGGGGAGGCTGCTGGGAAATGGAGTCTGGAGCCCTTTATTAAAGGAGGGGATGCCTCCACCCAGGTCTTTCCTCCAGGCAGAAGAAGGGGTGTGATATATTCTGTCTTCTAACTCTGGGTTGCAGCAAGGGAAACTGCAGCAAAGGAAGTTGAGATTGGTAGGAAAAACTTTCTCACTCATGGTGGTGAAGCACTGGAACAGGTTACCTGGAGAGGTGGTGTAGTCTCCATCCTTGGAGGTGTTTAAGACCTGGCTTCACAAAGCTATGGCTGGGACGATGTAGTTGGGGCTGGTCCTGCTTTGAGCAGGGGTTGGACTAGATGTGACCTCCTGAGGTCCCTTCCAGCTCTCATTGTCTATGTTTCTATGGCTGTCTTGCAAGAGATAATGAAGTTAATGCTATTTTTAAATAAATCCAAAGTGGATGGATATTGAGAGAAACAGTGGGCCCATTAGATAACCAAGCCATAAAAGGTCCAGTCAGGGAGGTAGGACCATAGGATGGAATCCAAAAGAATTCTTTGCATTGCTCTGTAATGCAGAGGCTATGGAAGAGATTCCCACACAATATCAGTTCTTCCTACAAGCTAAATCTGAAGGGCTGGATCTTTGTAAACTCCTGGCGCTCTGGTGTAGTGCCCGAAGACTGGAAGAAGGCCAATGTGGTGCTGATCTTCAAGAAAGGGAGGAGAGTGGATCCGGCTAACTACAGGCCCATCAGCCTGACTTCTATCCTGGGGAAGATCTTAGAAAAGTTTATTAAGGAGGCCATCCTTGATGGACTGGCCCAGGCTAACATCCTAAGGGACAGCCAGCATGTGTTTGCTGCGGGTAGGTCTTGTTTGACCAATCTCATTTCCTTCTATGACCAGGTGACCTATCACCTGGACGAGGGAGGAGAAGAGGTTGATGTCATATATCTTGACTTCAAAAAAGCCTTTGATCTGGTATCCCATGATCACCTCTTGGCCAAACTGGCCAGTTGTGGCCTTGGCTCCACCACGATCTGCTGGCTGGGAAACTGGCTCTGTGGTCGGACCCAGAGGGTTGTAATCGATGGCAGTCACTCATCATGGTGCCCTGTGACCAGTGGGGTCCCTCAAGGCTCTGTCCTGGGACCCATACTGTTCAACATCTTCATTAACGATGTGGACATTGGAGTCAGGAGTGGACTGGCCAAGTTTCCCGATGACACCAAACTTTGGGGCAAAGCATCCATGCCAGAAGATAGGCGGGTGATCCAGGCAGACGAGAACCTCATGGTGTTTAACACTGAAAAATGCAAGGTTCTCCACCTTGGGAGGAAAAACCTGCAGCATCCTTATAGGCTCGGCAGTGCTACGTTGGATAGCACTACAGACGAAAGAGACTTGGGGGTCATCACTGACCACAAGATGAACATGAGCCTGCAATGCGATGCTGTGGCTAGTAAAGTGACCAAAACGCTGGCGTGCGTCCATAGATGCTTCTTGAGCAAATCCCAGGACATCCTTCTCCCCTTGTACTCGGCCTTGGTGAGGCCGCAGCTGGAGTACTGCGTCCAGTTTTGGGCTCCACAATTCAAGAAGGATGTGGAGAAGTTGAGAGAGTCCAGAGGAGAGCCACGCGCATGATCAGAGGTCAGGAAAACAGATCTCACGATGACAGGCTGAGAGCCACGGGACTCTTTAGCCTTGAAAAGCGCAGGCTCAGGGGTGATCTGATGGCCACCTACAAGTTTATCAGGGGTGACCACCAGGATCTGGGGGAACGTTTGTGTAACTGTTCTATATTATTAAGCATGTAACTGTTTTATATTATTTTAATTTTATATTATATTTCCTTTCTTTTCTGTGTAACTGCCGTGTGGCACTCTCACATTTACATAACCTTGAGGCCTTTGCTGTTAACCAAAGTGCCTGGTACCGCTTTTTGCTGCCTTGCAATTTGTACTGTTAGTCTAAACAAGTGCCTGGTACTATGGTCTGCTGGCAGTAGGCCTCACACCTGTACTCTATAAATTTTACTTCTTATCTAAAAAGTGTCAGTATTGAAGAAATGAAACTTGTGCAGGGAATCTGCCTAGTAACTATTATGTAAAAGAAAATTATCCTATCTCTGTATGTTTAGCTTATATCATAGTTAGTGTCATAGAGGCAGTCCAACGAACATCTATAAAAGAGGCAGAAAAGCAGGAAGCAGCAGAGACGACGACCGGAAAACTCTATAGGCCCGATCACCCCACAGACCGGTTCTCAGCCTCTCCGTCTGGGTGTACCCCAGCGAAGATAAAGGCCTCGAAAATCCAACAACTGACAACGATTCACCGTGTTACAGTTTTGTACTGTATATCCCATTCATGAGCTGTTGACCAGTTCTGGGACTACGGAGCCGACAGCCACACCTAGCTTTGGACTAGCTCCACTGTTGGAACGCAAGGGCTGGCTCTGGAACCCCGTGAACCAACAGACCCCCTTGTATATCCCATTCATGAGCTGTTGACCAGTTCTGGGACTACGGAGCCAGCAGCCGCACCTAGCATTGGACTAGTTCCAGTATTGGAACGCAAGGGCTGGCTCTGGAACCTCGTGAACCAACAGACCCCCTTTGTATCCAGCATACTGTAACTGAAGAAACATCGGAGACTTCACTCCTCGACTGCCTCTCATCGTAGCTTAGACAGCATACCTACGCTCGCTATACTTGTATTTACTGCAGCTTCGTTCCAACCGGCCTCCCCTCTTACTCGTAAGAGGGTGAGGCCAGGTGAGTGAATAAAATCTTTTTGTTTTACCTTATATCTACTCTGTAATAACTTCTACTACTAACATCCCATCTAAATGAGCCGTTGACCAGTTCTGGGACTATGGAGCCGGCAGCCGCACCTAGCTTTGGACTAGTTCCACTGTTGGAGAGCAAGGGCTGGCTCTGGAACCTCGTGAACCAATGGACACCCTATAGATTAAAGAACACTAACAACTTACTCTAAGTTGTCTACTTGTGCCAACTCGGCGAACCTCGAGGGCGGCTATAAAGCTACCTCAATCCCGCCCCACAAGCCGCGCGCTCGCACAGCTCCGCAAAGCCCGTGGCTCCCCTAAGTGGTGCCGGAACCGCTAGCCCGGCATTCTGCCACAGTTTGTTCCCCAGAGCGCCCCAAGGGATGATGAGGTCGAACGGTCACAAACTCCTGCAAGACCGTTTCAGGCTGGACATAAGGAAGAATTTCTTTACTGTCCGAGCCCCCAAGGTCTGGAACAGTCTGCCAGCGGAGGTGGTTCAAGCACCTACATTGAACACCTTCAAGAGTAAATTGGATGCTTATCTTGCTGGGATCCTATGACCCAAGCTGACTTCCTGCCCTTTGGGCAGGGGGCTGGACTCGATGATCCCCCGAGGTCCCTTCCAGCCCTAATGTCTATGAAATCTATGAAAATGAAGTGAAAATAGAGGAAGTTTTAGAAGTAATTGAAAAGCTAAAGAAAGAGTAGCAAGTCACTGGGATCAGAGGGCGTTCACCCAAGGGTTCTGGAAGATCTCAAATGTGCCATTGCAGAACTTTTGGCAATAATATGTAACTTGTTGGTATAGATTCCCCATACCAGAGGCCTTGCATGTCACCAACATAACACTCATGTTCAGAAAAGGCTTCACAGGGGACCTGCGTTGCTGCAGAGCAGTGAGTCTGGGCAAAATAGTGGCAGATGAGATCTAATATAACCATGTGGGTGATAACCAGCAGAGCCTATCTGCATCTTAGGATCAGGAAACTGGGAACTACTTGATACTGACCTTCATAGGCTACACTATAATTATGGAATCTAAGGGTATATTGAATTGTTCTTAAAGTAAAACCTCTTAAATAAAGCTTAATTAAGCAAGCCTGCACATTTTGTAGACCATATCCTTCAGCCAATGCCTTCTCAGGCTTAGTTTTGGTGGCCAATGCCTATCTCCTATCATAACTTAGGCTCCCCATTCTAATGACTATGCTAATGAGACCTCACAGAACTTGTAATGAGACATTAAGATGAGATGAAGCTAGACAAAGGAGTTGGCTATTTTTAAATATTTTCCTCTAAGACTTTGTGCCATTTGCTAAATAAACCAAAGAAGAGACTTGTTTCAAGATGTCTGCTCCCATTAGATATCAGTAATTACAAGCTCCGGAAGTGATAGTTCAGAAGAAAATCACCGTGAAAGACATGACTGAATTGGACTTTAAGACTGGTGTTTGCCCAGAAAGTACCAGCTGGGAATGGGGTGAAGCATCAGCCCAGGACCAGGGACGGGGGAGGGTGGAGTCTCAGTGGTCTGAGACCACTGTCAGATTGCTGTGGTCTGAGACCAACTTGTCCAACACAGTGTGTGTCCAACTTGGACTCAAGCCCATGGATAGGTTGTGCATTTTGCTGGTGTATCAGCCACCTCATTGCCCAGTGGATTCCCTGACCAATTTAGCTGTGAGTGAGGAAGGTGATGTTGAGAGGACACTCAGGCTTTATCATCTTGGGTGACTTCAACATCCACGCTGAGGCTGGCTGTCAGGGCTGGAGAAGGACTTCATGTGCTCCCCATGGGGCACTAGTATTTTAGGTCAGGGGTGTTGGCTAGAAAAAAGATATTTAGAGATTTGCTTTAAGATATTGGCTTGTAGGTAAAGTAGATATTGCATTGGAACAATGGTTCCAGGGCAATGGCAAGGGCTTATTGGTCTCTAAAAGCCTGTTTGTGACAAAACTCCTTCAAGGCAGACACTGTGTTTGAGGCCAATGAACAAGCAGGCATAAGCAGGCTGGGAAATTTGCAAAGTGTATCTGTAACAGAGATAAGGGACTCTGCAGCATTGGCACCAGGTCACAGTGCCTATCTGCAGAGCCCTTGGGATTTCTGATTTTGTTTGATGGACCAAATTAGGTGGCTGGGGCATGCCCAAATTAAGACACTGGTAAATGACCAAATTAAGATGTGTGCATGTGATGGGTTTGTTGGAAGAAAGGAATATGTTGACAGGACAGAATGTGGACAGTATGACAACTACAGGGAAACCAATCAATGGTACCTGGAGATGAAGAGTCATCAGGAGGGTAAAAGAATACAAAAGGAGGGATATCAGAGCAGCTAAGGATCCCCAAGGGGGAAACCTGAGGCTATCATGGACAGAGGGCTCACCACCAGCCCATGTCACCCATCCCACTGGGGAGGGTGGGCCTTAGCCCTCGACCTCCAGGCTGCTGACATCTGACATGCAAGAGAGAAGCTCACAGTGAAGCTTATGTACTGGCCAGATGTACCCTCTGTGACAGCTCTAGGACAAGTAGATATAGAGTTGGGTGGGTTATTTTGTTTGTCTTTCCTGCTTTATTCTTATCTGCTATCACTGTGCTTCAATAAATATTGCCTATTATCTAATGGAAGAAGTCATGGTCAGTCTGAGGGTTTGGGTCCACCCAGAATAAGGTATCTGGGTCATAAATCAAGTGCCAACAAGGGGGACCAGGACAGCCAATGTTCTCCTGCTGTAGAAGTTGTTAATATACATTCAAGAATCATAGAATCATAGAATCATAGAAGTCGGGTTGGAAGGGACCTCATAGATCTTCAAGTTCAACCCCTTGCCTGGGCAGGAGAAAAAACTGGGCTCAAATGATCCCAGCTAGGTAGGCATCAAGCCTTCTCTTAAAGCCCCCCAGGGTAGAAGCCAGCACCACTTCCCTTGGAAGTTGGTTCCAGCTCCTAGCCGCCCTGACCGTGAAGGAGTTCTTACGGATGTCTAATCTAAACCTCCTCTCCAATAACACGTGGCCGTTATTCCTTGTTATGCAGGGGGGCACTCAAGGAAACAAGTTCTCTCCCAAACCCTTCTGGTCCCCCCCAGTGAGTATATAGACTGTCACCAGGTCCCCCCTCAGCCTTCTCTTGTGAAGGCTGAACAAGTTCAGGTCCCACTGTCTCTCATTGTAGGGTCTGCCCTGCTGTCCCTGGATCATGCGAGTGGCCTCCTCTGGACCCTCTCCATGTTGTCCATATCCCTCCTGCAGTGCGGCGCCCAGAACTGGACACAGTACTCCAGCTGCGGCCTGACCAGTGCTGCAGAGAGGGGGAGGATCACCTCCCTGGACCTGCTAGAGATGCATCTGTGGATGCACGACAAGGTGCGGTTAGCCGTTCCTACCGTGACCTCACATTGCCGACCCATGTTCATCTTGGAGTCAATAATGACTCCAAGATCCCTTTCTGCCTCTGTGCTTTCAAGAAGTGCATTTCCCATCTTATAAGTGTGCTGCCTGTTACTATCGCCCCAGTGCAGCAGCTCCCTGCACTTGTCAGTGTTGAAACGCATTCTGTTTTTGCTAGCCCACCCCTGTAACCTATCCAGGTCTTGCTGCAGTCTTTCTCTCCCTACTAGCGTGCTCACCTCACCCCAAATTTTGGTATTGTCAGCGAATTTAAACAGGGTGCTTTTCACCTTGTTGTCCAAATCGCTGATAAAGAGATTGAATAGCGCGGGCCCGAGGACCGAGCCCTGGGGGACTCTGCTGCCCACTTCCCCCCAGGTCAAATATGACCCATCCACCACCACCCTCTGAGTGCAACCCTTCAGCCAACCTGCAATCCATCTGACGGTGTAGGCATCAATGCCACAGTCACCCAATTTTTTAATGAGGATGGGGTGGGAGACAGTGTCAAAGGCCTTGCTGAAGTCCAGAAAGACTACATCCACAGCAACACCTGCATCCAATGCTTTTGTGACTGGATCATAAAAGGCAATCAGGTTGGTCTGACAGGACCTGCCCCTAATGAAACGGTGCTGGTTGCCCTTGAGCATCATCTCTGAAGCCAGCCCATCACAGATGTGCTCCTTGAGGATCTTCTCAAAGAGTTTCCCTAGGATTGAGGTAAGACTGCCGGGCCTATAGTTGCCCAGGTCCTTCCTCCTCCCTTTTTTAAAGATGGGGACCACATTAGCTATCTTTCAATCATCTGGCACCTGGCCCGAGCACCATGAGCACTCATAAAGCCATGCCAAGGGCCCTGCAAAAACCCCAGCTAGCTCCCTCAACACCCTGGGGTGGAGAGCACCTGGATCTGCTGATCTGAACACGTCCAGCCCCTCCAGAAGCTCTCCAACCCGGTCCTCCCCAGCCTGAGGTCTGGAGGCGTTCCCCTCGAGTCTGTCTGGCATCCCAGCGGGGAAGTCCCGGTCCCTGCCCAAGAAAACGGAGGTGAAGAATTGGTTAAAGAGGTCTGCTTTCTCCTCTGCCACAACCACCAGATTGCCCAGAGGATCTTGCAGGGGCCCCACATTTCCCGGTGCTTTCTCCATCCTCCCTATATAGAAAGGACTTTTTGTTATCTTTGATTTTGGACGCTAGTCCTACCTCTATGATCACCTTAGCTTTCCTGACAGCCCCCCCACAGGCCCGAGCACTCTAGGCAGAGGCTGTACCACTGCTACATAGGAAGAAAAAAACCTCCCCCAGTTCATACCAATTTGACTGGTGGTGAAATTTCTTCCTGACCCCAAATATTGAGATCAATCTGACCCTGATCCCATCCCATGTCTTGCAGGTTGAGTTCCACTAAATAATAATCAGTCTCCTCTAAAAAGAATGCCTCCTTTCATGGGAAGCAGGACACATTTTGCCATTACTGATATTATTTTATTTCTGTTTGTGAGTTGTTGTTTTTTGTTTTATCATTATTTAGAAAATACTTTTTGAAAAGCTTAAAAGACATATGGGATTGTTCCCTTCCCTTCCCTTGCTCACTATCAGTTTGTTAGACTTCCCAGGGAGATTTTACGTCTGAGTGGACAACCTCAGTGTTGACTGAGATACCCGACTAAAGGGCAGGAGTACTCCTATGACTGTCTCTAGGTGTACAAGTGGCTCTGTTACAGAGATAGCG
The DNA here is from genome assembly GCF_052110815.1 of Crocodylus siamensis. NCBI lineage: Eukaryota > Metazoa > Chordata > Crocodylia > Crocodylidae > Crocodylus > Crocodylus siamensis. Next base: position 423,091,941 of record NC_143395.1, on the reverse strand, counting down.
AGACACCTGTGCACATTTGGAGGGCAAACCTATTCTGATCAGGGGGATACACATGTATTCAGGAATATAAGTCTGACCCTGGCCTTAAACTGAGACTTTAAACATATTAGATCACAAAGTCAGATCTTTATATCTCTCTCTCCCTCCTCCCCCACCCCCACTCCTTCCCACCCCCAACACTTTGGTACCCAGAATTGCCCCTATTGGTCTGTGCTAGCATGTCACTTCCTGCTGTGCTCTCTTGAAATTATAAAATGAACAGAAATTTATATAAGTATACACTGAACTGCCCCATGCTGGACTGGAGCTGTGCTGTGATGGCTCATCTGGACCTCTGGGTAGCTGGAAGCTTATTTCTCAATTGTTTCCTAGTAAATGAGTTGGGGCTGGTCCTGCTTTGAGCAGGGGGTTGGACTAGATGTGACCTCCTGAGGTCCCTTCCAGTCTGAATTTTCTACAATTCTATGAGATTGCATGTTTGCATTGTGTCCTGCAGGACACGTTCAACACCTTGGCCCAGTCCTCTGCCTCTGGAGCTAAAGGAGTAGCTTTCTTAGCTAGTACAGTAAATATATTATTATCCTCCAATGGCCCAGCTCTGAGCATGGGATATGGCACAGTAGACTACACATACATGCCTGTATTTCATTATGCATAAGTAAAAATACAGGCAATAAATTGTGTTTTATCCACAGCAGGTTTTAAAAAAAGAAAAGAAAGGTATAAACACCTGGAGAGTTAATTTAGTCCCTGCTTTAGCCACAGCAGTTCTGTTAACCTCAATCATGATGGCATCTCCCAGGGTAATAAGGGAATCCCCCCCGAGATGTTGCAGGCATGAAACATAAATAGTTTGATTGCTGGCTGGAAGTGTCTCCTCCAGTTGGGTGATGGACTGGGGTTTGTCACTTGAGTCTGGTGAGTATAACCTGGACAAGATGTTTGCTGACTGCCTGTTTCCAAGGTAAATGCACCTGTTTCTAGCCAATAGTGCAAACCCGTCCTACTCCCCCAAGCACTTGAGGCTATTGTACTCTCCTGACTTTGAGGTGGGTGTGCAGGGGAGTGAGTGGGGTATTCAGCCAGGTCAGGCTGCAGTATAGACAAACCAATAGATACGTTGATCAATAGATCAACTAATATGCTGCCCAGATATCTGTTGGTCAAAAGAATGACTGTATATAACTATCCCTCCAGGTAGCTAGCTTCCTGTAGGAGCACAGGAGGGAGCTGAATGTGGGGACAAGGTGAGCTCAGGATGGGCTTTAGCCTTTATTTGAAGTATGGGGGCAGGTCTCGAGACATCCGGTATGATCTACTGACTGACAACATGAACTCTTCTGATGCAACAGGGGGCGGAGGGGTTAACTGATCCCTGTGATCAAATATTGGGTCACCTTCATCAACGTGGGGGAGGGTTACACAGCACCAGCTGCATCATGTGCCTCCTGTCTGGGCTGCCTGGTTTCATCCCTGAATGCTGAGACAGGGACAAGGGGCTGAGGCATTTCATTGTGGGACTGGGATGGGTGCCTGGACCACTGAGTCTAGTTCCTTGTGTACAGATGGGTGCATTTGCTCATGAGGCCCCCAGATCCCCCCTTCAAACCTTCACCTACAGCTGCAAGGGTTATTGCTCACATCAAACACTTGCACGCAGAAATTTGCCTTATGAAGGCTGCCGAGCTCTCAGAAAGGAGGCAATGCCAGGACCAAGGCTGCTTATGCCCCATTTGTGTCTCTGTGCTGAGACCCAGGTCTCGTTCAGGGTACAGGATGGGCCACAAGTCCTCTTCTGTTCCCGCATTGTTCAATGAGCAGCTATGGGATTTATCGACTGACGGCTCACTGTCCTAAAACTTCTCAGGACCTGTTCTTAAAGGTTCTTCAGGAGCATTTCCCCTGTTGCTTGCCAGTCTATCGCCCCCCGTCACAAACACAGATAAACGTACATCCCTTCCAGGTGAGTGTGTGGTGACTGGGGCACGGAGGCACAGAGACAAGATGCCTCAAAACAGTCACTAATATGGGGTGCCCAGCTTGAGGATCATCTTTCTAAAAAGACTTAGTAAGGGAACTTCATATTTTTACAGCCTTGACCTTGGTGGCAATTGTGATTGCTCATAACTTCTGCAGCGCTCACCACTGGGTCTCTTGTCGGATGCCTAAAAGAAGAGGAACACACAATTAAAGACAGAGCTCCTGAGATGCACTTAGTTTATTAATTGGCTCATAGTATTTTAGACCTTAAGCACAGAGGAGATTATGATATCATAGAATCAGAGACAATGAGGGTGGAAGGGACCCCGGGAGGTCACACCTAGTCCAACCCCCTGCTCCAAGCAGGACCAGCCCCAACTACATCATCCCAGCCAGGGCTTTGTCTACCCGGGTCTTCAAAACCTCCAAGGATGGAGATCTTAGTCTGATCTCTCTATATATGATAGGCCATTAAATTTCACTTAATTGGTGAGGCCAATATCTTGTGTTTGGCTAAGGTGCACCTTCTGAAATGGCATCCAGGCTGGATTTCAATGCATCAAGAAATGGAGAATCTAACACTTGGCCTGTTAGTTGGCTGTGGTGATGAACTCCTACTGTTTAAAAGGTTTGCCTTATTTTTCATTTGATTTTTGTTTTTGGCTTCAACCCCATCCATTGGTTCTTGTTCTGCTGTTCTCTGTCAAATCACGGAGTAGCTAAGTCTCCTCTCTGTAGAGGTTTGGTTCTTCCAGTTGTACAGTAATTGGTGTGGTTCTTATCTGCACCCAGTCCAATATTTCAAACTTCTTTGCAAAAGGTGGATTGCCGAACTGCAAGCATGAGTTCAGTCTCAGTCTCAGCTGTGGAGGTCATTTTTTCCCGTTGACTCTATGCATTGTTGTGCTTTTTACACACTGAAGTCACATTATTCCCTTGCTATGGGAGCTCCTACTGAGTTGATCATCTAGCAGAACCCCCAAAACCTCGTTCAGAGTCCCTATTTTCCAGGACGCAGCATTTGAATGCATTGTATGCACATCCAGATGGTGCTTTCTTCCTGTCCTGCCATCCTCTTGATTTATGTGTCCACCAGTCAGTGTGCTGACATCTGTCAGCAGTGACTTCGTTTCCTTCCACATCTCAACTGAAGGTGCTTGGGGGGTCGGGCATGGATGCATAAGGAAGCCCACTGGAAACAACCTCATTCAATGACAGCTGCTTTCTGACATCTGTCAGCCCAGGAGAAGGGAGAATTGTTCATTGTACCAGGGCTCCAAGCTTGGACGATTCCCCTTGCCAAAGTCTGGATTCCCTGTTTCAAAAATGGGAGGTGGGGGCCCTCTTACCAGGAAGTAGCAGGCCTCAAATTTCTCTCGCAGCCTAAGTTGTATTGATACTGGGTAGTTCTGGTTGTCTAATCATAACGTTTGTCTGTACTGTGTCAAAACTGAGGCCTATTACATTGGTGCTATTAGCGTTATCAGCGGGACGTGGGATCTCATAAAAAATGGAAGCAGGATTTGGCAGAGGTTGATCCCGTCCTAGCCCTCCAGCTCCTGTTTCCAACTTATAGCCCTAGCCTGACTTCCAAGTTCGTGTCCTTTCTGCATGTGATTAGTTGCCATTAATCAGCGCAGCATCAGGAACACAGATAACGAGGGCTGTTTGTACCGTGTTGCAGTGCGTGAGAGAGACATAGTTCACTGTGTTAGTCTGAAATCAAGTAGAAGGCAGGGTAGAGTTGTACCTTGTAGGCTAACTGAAGTAGATACACAGAGCCAGATGGGGTTGGGGATGGGGGCAGTACATTTGCACCCCTCCCTTTGATTCCCACTGCACCCAAACTTTAAAACCAACTGTCTGGCAGGGGAAGCATCATCTCTAGACAGGCAGCAGCGACGGGGTCATTGACTTCATGGCTCATTATCCTCTACCCAATTCTTTCTAAATTCTTCATTTCACAGGTATTAATGACCCTCTCTCCTTTTTAATGGACTTGATGCTCAGCTGATCAAGCCAACCTTTCTTTGGCCATGCTGCTGCCTGTTCACTGCTCCTAGTACTATAGCTCCTATTTCACAGCCTTGCAGGCTGTTTTGAACTCTAGCTAAAAAAACATAAGGTGGTGAAACTTTAATTCAGGTGAACATTAACTCAGGTGTGGAAATAACTTTCAGCAAAACACTGTATGCACTGTCAAGAGGCTCAAGAAGGCTGAATTTTGTTTTATGAGTCTGGAAAAAAAGAGACATACATTTAATTCTAAAGATGACAGGACGAACAGAAGGGCATCTCTTGATGATTTTTTTTGTCAAGTTTGCTTTGTTTTTTACATGATAGATGATATAGTAAATGAATGCACATTCCAATAAAGGTACACTCGTTTTATTTTCAGTCTTGAACTGGATCATACCGCCCGAGGACCCTAGCATATTAATAACGTTTCTAGTTTCTTTTTACCTGGAGAAAAATATGTGTTGTGTTATAAGGGATAAAGCACCTCACTATCTGCACTCCTTTTTTCAAAAGCCTGGATCCACCTATGTATGTATGCATGTGTCTATCCGTCTATCTTGATAGATAGACAGACAGACAGATATCTACATGGGTGGATCTAGGCTTGCTAGAATTGGCCTGGCCTGCAGAACCCAGAGCTGCAATTTCAGGGAAAGTCCTGGTGAGCCCCAAGCTGGGGCATGCTCAGTGCAGAGAGAGTCCTTGGGAAATGTCACTGCTAAGATCTAAGAAATCTCTTCCGACCAGCTGAAAAGTGTAATAAACCAAAGACAGGCATTTCACAGTGGTAACTAATGGCACCATCCCAGCTGGAAAGCCAGCCACCTCCACTCCCAAAACGCAAATCCCTGTTCCACAACGCGGGACTGCTGGAGTTGTTCAAAGGGATGCTCTATAGGATATTTTACGTGGGCAAAGACCTATACTTTTTTCCTAGTCTCATGCTTGGGATTAGGAAGAACTTTCTTTCTGAGGGTGGTCAAGCAGTGGAGCAGGCAGCCTAGAGAGGTTGTATATTCCTATCCCTGGAAACGCTCAAGAGCAGGCTGGACAGACGCTTTACGGGGATGGTTTATTTAAAAAAAATCATAGACTCATAGAATGATAGAGCATTTGGGCTGGGAGGGGCCTCCAGAGATCATAGAGTCATTGAGAAGTAGGGCTAGAAGGGAGCTCCAGAGGTCACACTTATGCAAAGCATCCCAGACAAATCCATCATCTAACCTCTTAGCAAAAATTAGTCAAAGGACTTTTACCCCCTGGTTAGACTGGTATGAACGGTGGGGGTTTTTGCTTTCCTCTGTAGCAGGAGGCCTGGCATCTTCCTGGGATGTCTTGAAAGCCGATTAACAGCCTTTGCAGCAGTAGGGCATTGGCCATTGTGGTCCTCTGGTTTTCCCTCTGGCAGGTTCAGGTGTGATGTCTTGTGGTTGCTTCAGAAGGGACTGTGTAGTTTTGCTAAGAGGTTGGGCAATGGATTTGAATAGGAAGATCTGGATTGGGATGGTCCTGCATCAGCCAGGGGTTGGACTAGATGTGACCTCTGGAGGTGCATTCTAGCCCCACTTCTCTGTGATTCAAGCAATAATCCTGCCTCGAGCAGGGCACTGGCAGGAAGGGGGGTGCATTACCCGGGCTGGGGCTTGGGCTCCCAGTGCACTAAGCATGAAGCACGGTGCAGCAAGGGGCTGGATTAGATGGCCTCCTGAGAAATGGCTGGGCTGTTATGGCTAAATTCTATTTTTTTTTTTTTTTAAAGAAAAAAGGAAGAAGAAAAAGAAAACCAGCCTCAGGTGCACGCTTTCATGGAAATGTTCAACTCACAGGATTACATTTCAGCTCAGGTATAAGAAATTGAAAGTTGGGTTTTGTAATGAGGAATACAAGACAAGATTAACAACAGGCGCTGGTTGTAACACATTGTATACCTTTATCCCAAGGGGTTGGTGATGCTCTGAAAGAGACTGGATTTCAACCTGGCCCTCAATCATCATGTCAACTTGCAATGGCACTGGCTTCAGACCCTCCTCCTTCATGCTGGCAGGCATCCCGGGGCTGGCAGCTGCCCACATCTGGTTTGCTATTCCTTTCTTCTCCATGTATATTGTCACCGTTGTAGCCAACTTCACCCTCTTGTTTATCATAAAGATTGAGGAGAGCCTCCGTGAGCCCATGTATCTCTTCCTGGCTATGTTGGCCATCACTGATCTATCTCTGGTGACCTCCATAGTGCCGAGAATGCTGGGGATCTTCTGGTTCAATGCCAGGGAAACTGGGGTCAATGCCTGCCTAACCCAGATGTTCTTCATCCCCTTCTTGTACGTGATGGAATCGGGGATCCTGCTGGCCATGGCTTTGGACCGATTCATCGCCATCTGCTATCCCTTGAGATACATTATTATCTTGGCAAACACAGCATTAATAAAGATTGGCTTGGTCATTGGATTCAGAGCCATGGTGGTGCTCATGCCAGCACCACTGTTGGTGAGGAAGCTGATGTACTTCCGAACCGAGGTCGTCCCCTACTCCTATTGTGCATACATGGCCGTGGTGCAGCTGGCCTGTGTGGACACATCAGTCCATGTTATGTACGGGCTCTTTGTTATCGTTGCCTCTGTTGGGGTTGACCTCTTCTTCATTGCCTTGTCCTATGCCCTGATCCTCTGGGCTGTCTTCCGGTTGCCATCCAAGGAGGCCCGGAGTAAGTCCCTGGGCACTTGTGGCTCACACATGTGTGTTGTGCTGCTTTTTTACTCCCCCGTGGTTTTCTCTTTTGTAGCCCAGAAGCTTGGGTTCAGCATGGCCCCAAACATCCAAATAATTGTGGACAACCTCTACTTCCTGCTGCCTCCCATGCTCAACCCCTTGGTGTATGGCATGAGGACCTCGCAGCTCCGGAACAGGGTGGCTAAGGTGCTCCATTGCACAAAGATATGATGGCAGATGGGTCGCCAGGTCCAATTCATCCCAGGGTGAGGACTGGGGCAAGGCCCAGCTTCACCCAAGAAGCTGTAAGCATGACTGTCCTCATAGTTTAGTGAGCACTTTCCAAGAGCAAATCTATTTGCAGCTGCCAGAGAAGAGCCCTGATCTCACCCAAGAAGGGGGTTAAATTGCTAATGAATCTCGCCAGCAATGTCTAGCTCAGCTCAGTTCCTGTCTTGGCTCTTGTCATAGTTTTCACGCTTATACTGAAATAAAGCTTATATGATGCGGAATCACACCAAGAGCTGGGTCCCAGACTGAGTGTGGGTGCTCCTCTGAGCTGAATGCTGCTTAAATGGACAGGGAGACAGAGTCCTTAACTGGAAGAATTTGTGATTTCCCTGTGCCTGGGGTAGGAGGGGAAAACAGACAAGAGTAGAAGTGCCATCATCTAGTCAAGGTCCCAAAGCAGGTCATTGGCACACCTGGGAGTAATAGCCTGGGTCCCCTTTTTCAGAACAGTTCCCAGCTCAATGGAAAATATGGCCTCCTAGGATGCTACTTCTATTCATAGAAATCATAGAGACAAAAAGACCTCTGGAGGTCACATCCAGTCCAACCCCTTCCCTGAAGCAGGATCTTATGCACCCAAGCCTTCCCAGACACATCCATAATTTTAACTTTTCACAAACTACACAGTCACCCCTGACACAACACATAACACCAGACCCTGCCACAGGGAAAGCAGGAGAACCATGGCAGCCAATATCCTGCTGCTGCTAATTATGTTAAAATACATTTGAGAGGTCCCAGGAAGAGGCTGTGGCCCCCCACGGCAGAGAAAGGCAACCCCCACACTGCCAAACCGTACCAATCTGACTGGGTGGGGGGGAAATACCTTCCTGACCCCGAAGCAGCATCAGTGTAACCCTGAGTGGAGGGGCAAGACCTTCTAGCCAGGACCCTCTGGCTTTGGTCCCAGCAGGAGCCTTGGCATAGCCCAGTCTTCATACTAGGAGGGAGAGTAAGTGTCCTTTAGGATTCATGGGTTTGGCTAGGGAAAATCAAGCCAAGCCACAAGAGAAACCAAAAACCTGGTTTGACTCCATAGCATGTGCCAAGCCATATGGTAGAGGAGACCAGGCCTCTTTGCACAGAGGATGAAGCTGGACTGTTCTCAGTGGGGGCAGCTGACAGCACAAGGAGCAATGGGCTCAGGCTGCAGCAAGGGAAGTTGAGGTTGGATATTAGGAAAATCTCTCTCCCTAGGAAGGTGGTGAAGCACTGGAAGAGGTTCCCCAGAGAGGTGGTGCAGTCTGCATCCTTGGAGGTTTTGAAGACCCGGGTAGACAAAGTCTTGGCTGGGATGATGTAGTTGGGGCTGGTCCTGCTTGGAGCAGGGGGTTGGACTAGACGTGACCTCCTGAGCTCCCTTCCAGCCCTCGTTTCCTATGAATCTATGATTCTTTTGTCAGTGTAAGCCCAGCAGAGAAACTGAGGCACACAACATGACTGCAATGTCATTGAATCATAGAAAACACATATATGAAATAGCCCAGACATATTACAACCACCGCCGTCTGTCACAGTTTTTCACAATAAATAGGCATACAGTCCCTGGATTAAAGCTGACTCAGAGCTAGGAGGGATGGCAAACTTTGCAGAAGTTCATAGATTAATAGATGTTAGGGTTGGAAGCGACCTCAACAGATCCTTAAGCCTGACCCCCTGCCTTGGGCAGGAAAGAGCGCTGGGGCCAGATGACCCCAGCCAGATGCCTATCCAGCCTTCTCTTAAAGATCCCCAGGGTAGGGGATAGCACCACCTCCCTTGGAAGCCTGGTCCAAATTTTGGTCACCCTTACTGTGAAGAAGTTTTCCCTGATATCTAGCCTAAATCTGCTCTCTGTCAGTTCGTGACCATTGTTCCTTGTTACCCCAAGACGCGCCCCGGTGAACAAAGCATCTCCAATCCCTTGCTGTGTCCCCCTAATGAATTTGTAGGCGGCCACAAGATCCCGTCTCGGCCTTCTCTTGCGGAGGCTGAAGAGGTCCAGGTCCCTCAGTCAAAACAGCAGCTACCAGCAGTGAGGTTTGAACCCAAGTAGACATACACCAATGGGATAGTAAGTCTAATGCTTTAACCACTCAGCCATCCTGGTTGTAAAGTACAGCTCATAGAATTATAGAAAATGAAAAAAATACAGAATTAAAAAAATTCATAGGAATCTTTAGAAATTGGAGAGCTGGGATTGTGACAGTGCAGGTCAAGAAAGACAAATGCTAAGTGCTGCACTTTGGGAAGAGAAATCAAGTGCAGAAATGGGGAACGAGTGCGGACTAGCCAGTGCTTGGCTAGACATAGATGATTGCAGCCAGGCAGTGGTGCTGCCGAGAGGCGTCTGGGGCTTCGGTGGACCACAGAGTCCATGTTATTGCCACCAAAAAAAACAAGCCAGGGCTAATAAAGCACTGTACATGAGGCCTGGAAAGTGTGAGGGCTCTGACCTCATTTGATCTCAGCTGGCATTTTGTGGGCAGTTCTGGGTCCCTCATTTTAAAAAGGATGTCAAGAAACTGGAGGAACCTGAGGGGAGCACTGAGCAGGACAGAGAGGTGGGAATGGAAGCCGCAGAAGAAAAGGGGCTTGGTTTATTGGGGAGAAAAGGAGACTAAGGAGAGATGTAGCAGTAAATTTCGAGGATGCGACAGGCTGCCCGAAAGACAAGCCCAGGAAGAAGAGCGGGTCTGCCTTGCTGCAGCAGGCCAGAACGTGAAGCAATCGGTTAAACTCCATCAGCCCCATGCTTGCTTCTGGCAGGTGTCAGGGGAGCGGAGGCATTAATTTATGCTTAGCATTGAAAGGAAAACACTGGCATCCCTGGTGACTTGTGGGTCCTGCAGGGATCCTGTAGGGATCTGTTGGACCTGATTTATATATACCCAGCCAGAGCCTTGTGCCGCTCACTCCGCAGACTGCTTGGAGCTGTCTCATGGCGAGGACCATCCCTGTCCAGCTAGCGGGAGGCCTGGAGTGAGACCCATCAGGTTAGACACCATTAATCACAACCAGCTTCTGGAGCAGCGGGGATGAACCTGCTCAACCAGGGGCTTCTGTGTCCCTGGGGGAGGAGGCAGCATTGAAATGGTTTAGCACTGCAAGGTGCAGCGGGACGTGTGTAGGGCAGGCAGTGCTGGAGCAGGACACTTATTATCAACTGGAGCGGGGGGGGGAGGAGGGTGACGCGCGGCCAGATGCGAAGCTTTCGCCAGCTGCAGCTCACTCTCTCCGTTGCTGTGAGAGGATGGCAGAAAGCAGTGTATAAAAAAGGACAAAAATTAGAATACAAAAGACAGAGGATGGAGAGCGAAAAAGAGACGGGGCAGAGGGGGTAGGGCATCAGCGCTGGGAGAGACAAACATTAAGCCCATAGGAACTAAGGGTCACCAAAGCTGACCAGGTAATAGACCTGGGTAATAGGACCTGGGGGTGACAGGGGACAAGAAGCTGAACAGGAGCCGGCAGCATGCCCTTGTTGCCAAAAAGGCTACCGGCATCCTGGGCTGCACGGGCAGGAGTGGTGCCGGCGGATCCAGGGCAGTGATTAGCACCAGGGAGGTCACATCTGGAGTCCTGTGTCCAGTTTTGGGTCCCCCACTACAGAAAGGATGTGGGCAAGTTGCAGAGAGTCCAGCTGAGGGCGACACAAATGGTTGTGGGGCTGGGGGCCAGGACTGGTGAGGAGAGGTTGAAGGAACTGGGCTGATTTAGCCTGCAGAAGAGAAGACCGAGGGGGATTGAACAGTAGCTGTCACCTCCCTGCCGGGGGGCTGCAAAGAGGCTGGAGTTGGGCTGTTCTCCGTGGGGGCAGACGACAGAACAAGGAGCAATGGGCTCAAGCTGCAGCAAGGGAAGTTGAGGTTGGATATTAGGAAAAACCTTCTCAGGAGGAGGGTAGTAAAGCGCTGGAACAGGTTACCCAGAGAGGTTGTGGTATCTCCATCCTTGGAGGTTTTGAAGACCCAGCTTGACAAAGCCCTGGCTGGGATGATGTAGCTGGGGCTGGTCCTGCTTGGAGCAGGGGGTTGGACTAGATGTGGTGTCCTGAGGTCCCTTCCACCCTCATTTTCTGTTATTCTGTGATAAGACTCCATAGTCCCTATTTAAACTGCTCTTACCACAGTCCAGTCTGTGGATGATTTCTTGCTCCTCAGCTTCCCCTCCAAGTCTCTGTGGCTAGAGAAGGAGAATATGGCAAAAACAGAGAACTGATGGGAACATTTCTGACCAGGAGAAGAGCCACGAAGAGCATACACTTCCTTTCTGGCTTTGCTAGCCAACTGTGCACCTATTTGACAGAGGCTACAGAGAGACTAGACATGCCTTCAGGAATGAAATACGCACCCAACCCAGCCAGCTGGGTGTTGATCCCACTGCTCTCCACGGAGAATGGGGCAGGAGTGAGGTCTGGTGTGAAAGGGCTGGTGTCCCCATGTAGATCTTGAGAGGCTCCTTGAAACCATAGGGAAGGAGAACCATGTTCTCCCTACCCTAGCAGAAGAGGGTAGCTGGTATAAATACATGCAAACTAGGATATGAACAGCTTGCAGAACATTTCCAGACTTTTGGACTCTTGCTTTTGCTCCCAGCAGTGTTCAGATGCTAAATGCCTTAAGGGTTGGCGTTGATGATGGTATAACTGGGCCTTCTATGTTTAGTAACAGGGAAAACCAAAATCTGTGAATTGAAGAATACCCCCTCGTAGAATCAGGGGTGGGAAGGGACCTCAGGGGCAGCTAGTCCAGTTGTCTGTACAGGGGCAGCTTTTCCAGAGCTTGCACACCCCTTCCTGGTGCCCGTGCACCTTCCTTATCACAATCCCAGTGACTGAAATCCTACCGTTTCTCTTGTCTCCTGCTCTACCTGTGGCGGGTTAAAGTGCTGGGTTTTGTGACAGTGGTCCCCTACGCAGTTTGCTCACGTAGCACGCTCTCAGGGGTTTAGGTTGTAGCCGTGTTGGTCTAAGGGCATGGGCAGACAAGGCTCTTTGAGAAAATGCAACAACTGTTATTATCCGAGTTGTCTAACAAAAGATATCAGATTTCCCCAAAGAGCCCTGTCTGCTTAATAGTAAGCTCTGACATTTAGGATGCTTTTTCTGGGGTTTAATCTGAGTTGTCTTCCTCGTATGTCATACCTGCTGCCACCTGTCCTGCCCTCAGAAGCTAAAAAGAACAGTTATTTGCCATCCTCTCCATGGCAGCCTTTCCAATATTTGGCAGCTGTTATCATGATAGATGGGATATCGAAACAGTTGTGAACGATCACGGTTCCCTCTCTCTGCTGGAAAGGGTCCTGCACTTACCGCAAACCTGTCGAAGACCACAGGGTTTGCCTTTGATTACAGTGGCCATCAAATTGCAGTCTCTCTCCTTTGCAGTCTCCAAGGGGGTTGGATTTCTCCATGACCTCCAGAAGGCTCTTGCAGCTCAACTTTGCATGGGAAAGAGAAACATTGCCAACCACCAAACCACTTTTGGATATAGCAACCATTAGTTAGGAGTTGGCTTATCTCCACAATCAAGACAGTCCAGAGTCTAACCTGTCTGTCATACCAGGCTCCCAGACCCATCTCTCCTGGCATTATACCATGCCAGTGGGATCTGGACATCTTGTGAGTCTTAGAATCACATTAGCCAAGGGCTGGAAGGAATCGTCTGAGCCACCTGCTTGCCCTGAGACAGGATTGGGTATAGCTGGCCCATTCTCATCTGGTATCTGTTTAATGCTCAGACCACTACCCCATGCTCCTTATTCACGTGGGCACCAATGACACGGCTCAGAGCACCCCAGCCAGGTCATGAGGAGCTACAGGGAGTTGGGAGCGGGGCTTAGGGGTCTGGGAGCTCAGGTGGTGTTTTCGTTGATCCTCCCAGGCTCGGGCTATGGGCTGAGGAGGGAGAGGAGGATCCACGCGGTCAACCAAAGACTGCGGCGCTGGTGTCATCGGGAAGGCTTTGGCTTCCATGACCACAGCCCGCTCTTTGGCGAGAGAGGCAACGAGCTGCTGGGAAGAGATGGCCTCCACCTCTCTCCCCTGGGGAGGAGGCTCTTCTCAGCCAGGCCGGCTGACCTGCTCCACCGGGCTTTAAACTAAGCCCGCTGGGGGATGGGGGGACTACTGGCCCTGCTGGCCCGCTGAACGGCCCTTGCAAAGCCAGCGGACCAAGGCACTTAAGGGGGCACTTAAGGGAGCCCACCCCTGCCCCAGCCCTGGCACAATCTGTGGGCAAGGCAAGAGCCCCCAAGGGCACACTTGCCTGCCTGTACACTAATGCCAGGAGCCTGGGCAACAAGCAGGACGAGCTTGTCCTCCTGCTCAGTGCAAGAAATACGATGTCATTGGGATAATGGAGACCTGGTGGGACTCCACCCATGACAGGACCACGGGTACAGAGGGCTATACCCTGTACAGGAGGGATCGTGTTGACAAAAGGGGCGGGGGCGTAGCTCTCTATGTCAAGGAAAGCTACATGTCCCTGCAAGCTGATGTTGGCACCGGCATGGACAGCTAGAGACCCTCTGGGTAAAAATTTGTGGGGAATATGGCACAGGGGGCACAACGGTGGGAGTCTACTACAGACCTCCCACTCAAAGTCCTGAGCTTGACCAGGAGTTCGCCCGGGAACTGACTGAGGCCGCTTGCTCCAGGACCTTGGTTGTCATGGGTGACTTCAATTACCCGGACATCTCGTGGGAAGATCACTCAGCAAAATCTGAGCGGGCGCAAAGCTTTCTCTCGTGCGTGGATGACCTCTACCTGACTCAAGAAGTCTATGGGCCAACGAGAGGCAAAGCGCTGCTCGACCTGGTACTGGCTACGGGGGACGACCTAATCGGCGACCTAGTGATCGATGGGAAGTTGGGTGACAGCGACCATGAGCTGATCACCTTCACCATCCGCCGTAAAGCTGGCAAGTCAGTCAGCAACACAGAAGTCCTTGACTTCAGAAAAGCCAACTTTGACAAGCTCAAGAGGCTAGTCGGTCAGGCCCTCAGGGACCATGACCCCAGGGAGATGGGAGTTCAAGAAGAGTGGTTGCTCCTCAAGGAAGCGATCCTCAATGCACAAGCTACATCTATCCCAACACGGAGGAAAGGCAGCAAGAAGGCACAGCAGCCCCCCTGGCTCTCCAGAGACCTAGTGGACCTCCTGCGGCTAAAAAGGAAAGCCTACAAAGGATGGAGGACAGGATTCACCTCCAAGGAGGATTACTCCGCGCTGGTCCGGTCCTGCAGGGACCAAAACAGGAAAGCCAAGGCTGCAACTGAACTCCAACTAGCTTCAAGCATCAAGGACAATAAAAAGTCCTTTTTCAGATATGTGGGGAGCCGGAGGAAAAGCAAGGGCAACGTTGGACCCCTGCTAAACCAGATGGGGCAACTGACAACTGACGCCCAGGAAAAAGCCAACCTATTCAATAGGTACTTTGCGTCAGTCTTTCATCAGTCACACGGGATGCCCATGCCTGCTATGGGACAGGGAGATCCGGCTGACGGGGATCCCCTACCCTCCATCAATGCTGACCTCGTGAAGGAACACCTTGAGAAGCTGGATACCTTCAAGTCAGCCGGCCCTGACAATCTGCACCCCAGGGTACTCAAGGAGCTGGCGAGCGTCATAGCCCAGCCCCTGGCACGGGTCTTCGAGAGCTCCTGGCGCTCTGGTGTAGTGCCCGAAGACTGGAAGAAGGCCAATGTGGTGCCAATCTTCAAGAAAGGGAGGAGAGTGGATCTGGCTAACTACAGGCTCATTAGCCTGACTTCTATCCTGGGGAAGATCTTAGAAAAGTTTATTAAGGAGGCCATCCTTGAGGGACTGGCCCAGGCTAACATCCTAAGGGATAGCCAGCATGGGTTTGTTGCGGGTAGGTCCTGTTTGACCAATCTCATTTCTTTCTATGACCAGGTGACCTATCACCTGGACGAGGGAGAAGAGATTGATGTCATATATCTTGACTACAAAAAAGCTTTTGATCTGGTATCCCACGATCACGTCTTGGCCAAACTGGCCGGTTGTGACTTGGCTCCACCACGATCCGCTGGCTGGGAACCTGGCTCCGTGGTCGGACCCAGAGGGTAGTGATTGATGGCAGTCACTCATCGTGGTGCCCCGTGACCAGTGGGGTCCCTCAAGGCTCTGTCCTGGGACCCATCCTGTTCAACATCTTCATTAATGATGTGGACATTGGAGTCAGGAGTGGACTGGCCAAGTTCGCCGATGACACCAAACTTTGGGGCAAAGCATCCACGCCAGAAGACAGGCGGGTGATCCAGGCTGACCTGGACAAGCTCAGCAAATGGGCAGACGAGAACCTCATGGTGTTTAACACCGATAAATGCAAGGGTCTCCACCTTGGGAGGAAAAACCTGCAGCACCCTTATAGGCTCGGCAGTGCTACGTTGGATAGCACTACAGAAGAAAGAGACTTGGGGGTCATCATTGACCACAAGATGAACATGAGCCTGCACTGCGATGCTGCGGCTAGTAAAGCGACCAAAACGCTGGCGTGCATCCATAGATGCTTCTCGAGCAAATCCCGGGACGTCATTCTCCCCTTGTACTCGGCCTTGGTGAGGCCGCAGCTGGAGTACTGCATCCAGTTTTGGGCTCCACAATTCAAAAAGGATGTGGAGAAGCTTGAGAGAGTCCAGAGGAGAGCCACGCGCATGATCAGAGGTCAGGAAAACAGACCTTACACTGACAGGCTGAGAGCCATGGGACTCTTTAGCCTGGAAAAGCGCAGGCTCAGGGGGGATCTGATGGCCACCTATAAGTTTCTCGGGGTGACCACCAGGATCTGGGGGAACGTCTGTTCACCAGAGCGCCCCAAGGGATGACGAGGTCGAACGGTCACAAACTCCTGCAAGACCGCTTCAGGCTGGACAGAAGGAAGAATTTCTTTACTGTCCGAGCCCCCAAGGTCTGGAGCAGTCTGCCAGCGGAGGTGGTTCAAGCGCCTACATTGAACACCTTCAAGAGCAAATTGGATGCTTATCTTGCTGGGATCTTGTGACCCCAGCTGACTTCCTGCCCTTTGGGCGGGGGCTGGACTCGATGATCTCCCGAGGTCCCTTCCAGCCCTAATGTCTATGAAATCTATGAAATCTAAATCTATGAAATCTATGAAATCTATAATCTGTTCACAAAAAAACCCTCATATTTAGTACCTATTCCAAATCCTTGCTATACATTCAGCCCACTTGTTGGTGTTCCCTAGGAGAAGAACTAATTGTCATGGCCAGAAGTTTGTAACAAACTTCTTATAGTGGAAGAGTGTTATGAGGGCCCTGCTCAGTCTCCTCTTTCTTTAGATGAAACAAGTCCAGTTCTTTCAATCTTTCCACTGCCTTGTGTTTTCTAAGCTTCTTGTAATTATTTCTCTGCTCTGGGCTCTTTCTAATTTCTCTGTTTCTTTTGAGCATAGAGCTCCAGGCTGAGCACAGTACTCCAGCTGAGGCCTCACCTGCAAAGAGGAGAGGGGAATAATTATCACTCGTGTCTAACACAGAGTGCTATTGCTAATATATCCCAGCATGAGGTTTGGGTTTTTTCTGCAAAAGCATGACCTTGTTTACTAGTGTTCAGCATGTGATCTGCTAAGGACTCCGGGGCCCTTCCTGCTGTACGTATGAATGGCCGGTTATTAACCGATTCTGTATGTGTGAATTGGAGCTCTCCTTCCTAAGTAGGGAGCACTTTGTGTTGGTCTTTACTTGAATTTCCTCTTGTTCGTTCCAGGCCTTCCTCCAATGCTTTGAGATCATTTTGAATTCTGATCCTTTCCGCCAAAGTGTTTGCACTTACCAGTTTATACCAGTTTTATAAGGGAACTCTCTATTCCATGGAACTGGGACCAGCATAGACCTCAACACTTGAAATGAACTTAACAGTGAACCCCCCAGTAGCTGCTCTCTGGGAATAGCATCTCAAAGACACTGGGTGAGTGCATGGTGATTACTTCTAGACCCCAGTTAGTTTATTCAAAGGTCACATGGGGCTGTGCCAAAAACCTCATTAAATTGCCACTCATTTCCTCATATCCCTCTCCCGAGTTACCCTGTCCAAGAAGGAATTTAGCTTAGTTTCCCTTGAGAGACCTACATTGGCTGTTTTGTCACTTTATTATCCCCTAGGTTTTTGGGGATGCATTTATTGTTTCACAGCTGATTCCAGAATCTTTCCAGGGAGTCTCCATTATACTGGACATAAACGACCAGATATTTTAGGGGAACACTTTTGCTCTCCATTTTGGACGAAAGTTCCTGTAGAACATGCCTTTGTAACCCTGCCTCCCCTGAAGCACGGTCTATGTGTCACACAGTGGGAGAGGGTGCAGAGGTAGTGATGACAGCAACATCTGGGCAAGTGTCCCCACAAACACACCATGTCCTGCGCACACTTGGCCTCAGTTGTTCCCCAGCAGGAGCCACTCCTAGGGGTCAAAGAGATGATCCAAGGCTTATTTTTACTTCCCTGCTGACGCTGCTCTCCACAGGGTCAGACAGGGACAGTCATGGATGGATGGTGATGGGGCCCCTGACCACAGTGACCTCCTAACTGATTTCACAATGAATGGCCCCTGTTGGGTTCTGGGTTCTTAGCTTGCTGGGCCAGACATTACTGCAACATGAATCTGCTCTGTGAGGAAGTGTAAAATCAGTTTCACTGAGGGACTGGCTGGCTTTGGGAGGTGCAGAGGGGCTGTGGAGCTCACCATCCCAGTAGCCCCTGGCAGTGGTCCCTTGTTGCTGGCAACAGAAGGTGGAATGATCAGACTTGTTCACTGGGCTTTGTGGCCCAGGTTGAGACCAGAAGGATGGTTTCCAATGCAGAAAAGTTCCCTAAACCTTTTCATTCCCTTTCCCAGTGCATCCTGTTCCTATATGGTAACAACAGGTCTAAGAATGGGTTCTACTGTTAAGTCAGTAGCAAAATGCTCATTAGCTTTAGCAAGAGCAGAGTTACATCTGAGCTGCCCACTGGGACTGAATGGACCAGAAAGCTCAGGTCTGGACTTCCTAAAAGTTATACTCACACTCAGTGGGCATGTCTACACATGCACATTTACTGTGCAGTACCAAAATTACTGTGGAGTATGGGTGCACGCCTACACGTGCAGACCCATACTGCTCAGTAAATATGATGACTTATGCTGATTTGAGCATAAATTTGATACCTGCATCATGCAGGTATCAAATTTAAATCTGATTAGTTATTGCACAGTAATGCATGTGTAGATGCCTTACTGTGCAGTAACTCTGTGTGTGGATTGACTTGGGACTAACGTTAGTCCACACAGAGTTCACACACAGAGTTAATATGCTTTAATGCCTGCACATGTAGATGCTGGCCTATTCCTGCTTATTGTGCAGTAATTTACTGCATAGTATTTTACTGCACAGTAAATTTAAGCCAGAATAAATGTATGTGTAGATATGCCCAGTGACAAGTGGACAAGAGAGGCTGGGAGGAAGTATTTTGCTTCTAGTACACTGGAGGTCTGAAAATGTGACCTCATGGCACCTCATGGCACCTCCTAGCCTTATAAACTATGAAATTGTGTTATAATTCTTCCCGGCGCTTCCACAGAAAGGCCTTAGAAAATCCCACAGGTCACAGAAGAGTAGACATCCTTCATGTACACAAGACACTCACCAAATCCTATATTCACCTCTAGGTCTCTTGAGATGCTTTGTCTCTTTGGATGTGGCCAGCAACACGATGACTGTTCATAACACCAGCCTCAGACCTTCTGTATTCTTCCTGGTTGGCATTCCAGGGCTGGAAAGCGTGCAGCACTGGATCGCAGTCCCATTGTGCTCCATGTATGTGTTGGCCCTGTTAGGGAACAGCATTATTCTGCTTGTGATCTGGACAGAGCCCAGTTTGCACAAGCCCATGTACCTTTTCCTGGCCATGCTGGCCATCACTGACCTCGTTTTGTCCACTTCCACCTTGCCAAAAATGCTGGGCATCTTCTGGCTGGGTGCCAGGGAGATCGGGTTCCATGCTTGCCTTACCCAGATGTTTTTCATCCATGTCTCCTCAACGGTGGAGTCTGGGATCCTGACAGCCATGGCGTATGACCGGTATGTGGCCATCTGCAACCCCCTAAGGCATGCAGAGATCTTGAGAATCACTGTGGTGGCCAAGATAGCACTGCTAGTCTTTGTCCGTGGCCTTCTTGTGATAACCCCTTTTCCCTTCCTTCTTTGGAGGTTGTCCTTCTGCCAGGCAACTATCATCCCACACTCCTACTGCGAGCAGATGGCAGTAGTAATGTTGGCCTGCACTGACACCACCATCAGCAGACTGTATGGCCTCATCATGGCCCTGCTCGTGGTGGCCCTGGATGGGACGTCCATCACCCTGTCTTACGGGATGATCCTCCAAGCGGCCTTTGCCTTGCCCTCGAATGAGGCCCGGCTCAAAGCCCTGAGCACCTGTGGGTCTCACATCTGTGTCATCCTGGTCTTCTACATCCCGGGTCTCTTCTCTTTCCTGGCAGACCGATTTGGCCAGAATGTCCCACACCACATCCATGTCATACTGGCCAGCCTCTACCTCCTGCTGCCGCCTATGTTAAACCCTATTGTGTATGGGGTGAAAACCAAACAGATCCGAGAGAAGGTAATGAGGGTCCTCTGCTGGAGGGGAGACTGAGCAGTGGATGGGGTGGGTGGGTTTTGCCAGCTCATCCTTTACCATCCATAATAATAACATTTTTTTGTACCAACTCTGTACGTTGGAGCCATTCTTCACATGCACAAGGCACCAAATCCTATATTCACCTGGACTTGGTGGTCCAGGTAGAGACCCGGACATCAAATACTATATGGACAATGTTGAAACCTCAGTCCCCGCCCCACAGAGCTTACAAGGTGACAAGGAAACAAGCCAGTGTCATGATTTTCTCAGCAGCACTGTGCTTAGGTTTTTTCCAAATGAAGAGCTCTTTCTATCGGTCTGTAAGTGTGTGATCTTGTGTGATATATTATTAACATTCATCCCATTTCAGTTACCTCAAGGTTCTCCAATTTCTCCTGCCTGATATATGAGTTATTCTGTCTCACGATGGTTCCTCCCATGTTATGTTATCAGGAAATTGCATAAGATCGTATTTACTTGTCTGGACAAGGTCACTAATGAAGATATTAAAGACGATCACTCTCAAGACTGATCCTTAAGAAACCCTGCTGATAATGTCTGTTCCTTTTCAGCACAACTTATATCAGATCACCTTTAGCCAGCTCCTTCACCCCTCACCATCCTTGTTATAATCACAGTTTTCTTCCCAATTTGTTTCCCATGTGACACTGTATCAAATGCTTTACTGATGTGCACAGAAATGAGATCTACCACATTCCCTTTGAATAGAAAGCTGCTTATCTTATCCAAGAAATAAAGCTTAATCTAGCACTGTCTATGCTTGGTAAACTGATGTTTTATTTTATCCCATTTTTCCATTTACCTCCATGGTTTTCATTATTCATGCCTTCAAATGTGTTCTAAAAACATGCACACTCCTGAGGTCACACTAACGGGCCCACAGATACCTGGACCGCCATGTGTTCTTCCCTTTCTTAAATAACAATAGTACAGTTATTCTTCTTTTATTCTAGGGCCCCACCTCCAGTTTGATCATGTTATTAAAAAATCCTGTCTATGGATCTGCAGTTCTGTGTGCTAGTCCTTTCTGTATTCTTGGAGGAAGATTATCTCCTCCCCCAGACTTGAGTCTTGCTCATCCCTTAGATGTGTCATTCCCATTTCCATGCAGGCAGGCTGTGCAGCCACAGGCACCAGAGTCCTGAGGTCCCTCTCCCAGGGAGAGCAGAGGGTAACGCAGGCACAAGGTTATGTGGGGTGCATAGTGCAGACCAAGGGCATGTGTAAGAACAGTGGGGCTGGATGGGAACACTGGAGGTCACATCTAGTCCAATCCCTGCCTGAGTCAAGATCAGCTCTGTGCAAACCAGCCCGGACAACCCATCATCTAAAATTTACCTAAGATGACTGTCGACTCTGACACAGCACAGACCTAACACCTGACCCTGCCACAGGTAAAGCAGGTGAACCGCAGCAGTCCATATCCTCCTAAAAGGGTGTTAATAGATGCCCAAGAGATCCCAGGCAGAGGCCGTGCCCTCACTACGAGGAAGGCAAAACCCCGCAGTCCATAGCCATCTGACCACGGGGGAAAATTCCTTCCTGACCCCAAATGCAGTGTTGGTCTGAGCTTGAGTGGAGGGGCAAGACCCCGTGGGGTTGGACCCAGCAGGAGCATTGGCACAGCCCCATCCCCATCCCCAGCTTGGGCTGCAGCAGCACCCAGCGCCTCTGGGGGAGGCTTAAACCTCCCCCCAACACATGGAGCAGAAAGGGGAGGGGAGAACAACCAGCAAAGCCCAGAAGTCTGGGATACCCCTTTACTAGCACACAGGCATCGCTGTGCCTGGATCATGCACACCCAGTGGCTGTCCAAAATCTTCTTGAATACCTCCAGTGATGGAGAGTTTCCTGCTTCCCTCGGCATCTATTCCACTGCCTCTCTGCTTTAGCAGGGAAAAAGTTTTTCCTGACATCCAATCTAAATCTACTTTGCTGCAACTTCAAGCCATTGGTCCATGTCCTCCTCTCTGCATTGAGAGAAAGGTTGCTGATCAAACAGCGCACACACACACGGCAACTGAACCGTGCTTCTATACAGATGCCAGAAGCCTGATCAATAAGATGGGTGACCCAGCACGCCTGATATCAAATGATGGTATTAGTATAAAAGGCACTTCAGAGACTTCATTGAGATGATAATCGATGAGATGCTTGATATAGAGGAATGTCTGAGAAGGATGTGTCATGGGGATCGGGACCATGTTAAAGACAGTTTCTCTCTTGCAAGCATGCATGGTTTCAGCTCTCTTGTTTCTCTCCCTGTGCTGCCTGCACTGTCCTTACAGCATGCTTTCCTCCTATCCTAGCCGTTTCGCTGCAGTCACTATCATGCTGTGTTCACATATTTTGCTTCCTCCCTGTTATCTCTAAGGGCCGTGTAACATGCTGCATTTAGGGTGTGTTGCCTTTAAGCATCTCTGTGACTTAGAAAGTTTTCTGAGTCGCACGGTAACGCTTGCTATGATCTAAATAAAGCAAAACCTAAGCACTGCAGCCCTGGAAGATGCCGGTATGCTGCAGTCTGCTACGGGGGCTGGGATCAACAAGCAGCTATTCAGTGGTCCCAGTCTCCTAATGGCATAACCTCTGTGGAGCAGCTGGATACAAGCTCAGCATGGGTTAGGTAATATGATCTGGAGAAATGCCTGGCTGGAAAAAGCCTACATTTGCTACGCAGGGCCCAAGGGGAAGAAAGTCTTTCCAGGATGGACACAGAAACTCTGTTTTCCATAATTCGGCATGGTCGCTTAAAGTCTTTAAGTCAGAGGCCTGCAGAAGATGTGCTCATTCTCCACATCATGCCCGAAGCCTCTTTGTGATCAATACAAAGCCCTCGTCCTCATCGTTTCCTGAGAGAGACTGCCACTGTCTCATCGTAGAGCCCCAGATAATGCTCCCGGGATGGGTCCTGAATATGGGGATGCCAAAGATCTACTCTCAAGGATGTGCTTCAGTCTAGACCCCAAGGCCTGGCCTGAGACGACTTCTGAGATCTAGTTCCCTTTTAGCCCTCAGCCTGACCCTCTCTTTCACCTACAGTTAGCAATAATGTGAGCCTTGGCCTTCCTTTGCTCTTGGGTACTGATTCTTAAATTATTCTTTAATGACTTGGTCCAAAATGTAGTCATGAGCTGCTGAAATGTGCGCATCAGATCCTGTTATTAATGCCACCCAGAATCAGGCTACTGTACATATAGAAGGAGATGATCTGGACAGTTGAAGCACTGAAAGCAGGCTGAAATCTGTTAGTACAGGAGGCAAAGTCCTGCATCTTGGAGCCAATTAGAAGAAATTGCGCTATAAGCTGGGAGAGATAGGATGTCTAGGAGGGAATGAAAGTACTAAGTGATTTCAGGATGACCATGAGCACACATGGTCTTGAAAAAAATACATAAGAAGAGAAGAACTGCCATTCACTGGGTCAGACCTTAGGTCCATCTTTCCCCGTCTCCTGTATCACGCAATGGCAGAGAGAGGGATGATGAAAGGGAGAGCATCCAGGTTCTGACCAGGGTTGTTTCCCCCTGTTCCTCTCTTACTTGCAGCCTCTAGCATTGAAGGTCCAGGAAGTTGTGATGCAGAGGCCATACCTCTCATTCCTGTGCTCAATAGCTAGTGATGCCCCTTTCCTCCAAGAAGGTGTCCAATCCCTTTGTGAATCTGGCTGAAATCTCAGTTTCCACCACATCTGGTGACCACAAGCTCCACCCTTTAATGACACATGAAAAAGAACTTCCTTTTGTTAGTTTTATACTTAGTGGCTGTGTTTACACGAGACGCTTTACTGTGCAGTAGACTACTCTAATGTGCAATAAAGGATCATTGTCTACACATGCAGGTGCTTACTGTGCAGTAAATTAGTCTACTGCACTTTAAATTTACTACCTGCATATATAGATGGTAAATTTACTGTGCAGTAAAGCCAAATAGCGTTATTTGCATGTGTAGACAAGCTCACTACCTACTACCATCATGCTGTGACCCCTAATTCATGTCTGGTGAGGGACAGTAAATAATAAATACCTACTGACTTGCTCTTCACCATTTAGTATTTTGTAAACCCTCATCATCAATCAAATCAACAGAAGCGTTAGGTGCAGGATATGGAAGGTGATAGTTTCATAGTTTCTAGGGTCGGAAGGGACCTGAATGGATCATCAAGTCCAACACCCTGCCCTGGGCAGAAACGAGTGCTGGGATCATAACACCCCAGCTAGATATCTATCCAACCTCTTCTTGAAGACTCCCAAGGTAGGGGAGAGCACCACCTCCCTTGGGAGCCCACTCCAGAGCCTGGCAGGCCTCACTGTAAAGTAATGCCTCCTGATAGCAAACCTGTACTGATCTCAATCAATTTGTGGCCGTTATTCCTTGTTATCCCAGGTGGTACCCAGGGAAACAGAGCTTCACCTATTTTCCACTGGTCCTCCCTTGGTGAGTTTATAGACGGCCACCTCTGTCTTCTCTTGTGGAGGCTGAATAGATTCAGACCCTTTAATCTATCTTCATAGGGCCTGCCCTGCTGCCCCTTCATCATGCGGGTGGCCCTCCTCTGGACCCTCACCATGTTGTCCACATCCCTCCTGAAGTGCGGCGCCCAGAACTGGATGCAGTACTCCAGCTGCGGCCTGACCAGTGCCACATAGAGGGGAAGGATGACCTCCTTGTGATGCCTCTGTAGATGCAGGACAAGGTGCGGTTAGCCTTACTGACCGCTTCCTTGCATTGGCGGCTCATGCCCATCCTGGAGTCAACAATGACCCCAATGGTGCCTCTACTCTGCGCTGGTGAAGGCCTCATCTGGATACTGTGTGCAGTTCTGGGCTCCACATTTTAAAAAGGACATGCAGAAGTTAAAGAGGGTCCAGATCAAAGGCTTGGGAGGCAAGTCATACAAGGAGAGGTTGAAGGAGCTGGGCATGTTCAGCGTGTGGAAAAGGTGCTTACAAGGGGAAGTGAGAGCAATTTTCAAGCACCAGAAGGACTGCTATAAAGAGGAGGGAAAGCACCCTTTTTTTCCCCTTGCTGTGGAGAGGAGGACATGGACCAATGGCTTGAAGTTGCAGCAAAGTAGGTTTAGACTGGATCTCAGAGAAAAATTCTTCACTGTTAGAGCAGGGAGGAAGTTGAACAGACACCAGGGGAGGGAGGGACTCTCCATCACTGCAGGTGTTCAAGAGGAGGTTGGACAGCCACGGCTCAGGGATGATTTAGGTGTAGTGATCCCTATTTTCTACAATGGGGATTTCCCATGCTTCTGGGCTTGGCTGCTTGCTCGCACCTCCCCTCCACCCTGCCTATTTTTTTTGCTATGTGTGTCAGGGTGTTTTTAAGCCTCCCCAGAGGCATTGGGTGTTGGGTACAGCTAAAGCTGGGGACTTTGGGCTGTGCCTGTGCTCCTGCTTGCGACCAGAGGGTCTTGCCCCTCTGCTCAGGGTCAGACTGACTACATATTTGGGGTGAGGAAGGAATTTTACCCCGTGGTTAGATTGGTATGGATTATGGCAGCTTTTGCCTTCCTCTATAGCAGGGGGCATGGGCCCCTACCCAAGACCTCTTAAGTGTATATTGACAACATTATATAGAAGCAGGGCATTGGCTGATGTTTCATAGTTTCATAGTAGCTAGAGTCGGAAGGGACCTAGGTAGATCATCTAGTCTGACCCCCTGCCTTGGCAGGAAAGAGCACCGGGGTCAGATGACCCCGGCAAGGTGCTCATCTAACTTCCTTTTAAAAATCCCCAGGCTAGGAGCCTGCACCACTTCCCCTGGAAGCTGGTTCCAGGCCCTAGCCGCCCTGACTGTGAAGTAGCGCCTTCGAATATCTAATCTAAACCTACCCTCTGCCAGCTTGTGACCGTTATTCCTGGTCACTCCTGGCAGCACACGGGGGAACAGGGACTCCCCCAATACCTGCTGATCCCCCCTGACCAGTTTGTAGCAGGCCACAAGGTCCCCCCTTAACCTTCTCTTGCGGAGGCTAAACAGGTTCAGGTCCCGTAGCCTCTCCTCATAAGGCCTGCCCTGCTGACCCCTGATCATACGAGTGGCCCTCCTCTGGACTCTTTCCATATCGTCCACGTCCCTCTTGAAGTGCGGCGCCCAGAACTGGACGCAGTACTCCAGTTGCGGCCTGACCAGTGCCGCATAGAGGGCGAGGATCACCTCCCTGGACCTGCTCGAGATGCATCTGTGGATGCATGACAGGGTACGGTTGGCCTTCTTGACTGCCTCCCCACACTGCCGGCCCATGTTCATCGTGGAGTCAATGACGACTCCAAGATCCTTTTCTGTCTCCGTGCTGGCAAGAGGGGAGTTCCCCAACCTGTAAGTGTGGTGCCGGTTCTTCCTCCCCATGTGCAACACCTTGCACTTATCAGTGTTAAACCCCATCCTATTCTCATCCGCCCACCGTTGCAACCTATCAAGGTCAGCTTGTAGCCTATTGCACCCTTCTAGTGCACCCACATCCCCCCACATCTTAGTGTCATCAGCAAACTTGAACAGGGTGCTTTCTACCCCCTCATCCAAGTCACTGATGAAGATGTTGAACAGTGCGGGCCCGAGGACCGAGCCCTGCGGAACCCCACTGCCCACATCCTTCCAGGTCGAGAAGAACCCATCCACTACCACCCTCTGGGTGCGGCCCTCCAACCAGTTGGCGACCCATTTGACCGTGTGGGCATCGACACCACAGTCTCCCAGCTTTTTGATGAGGACAGGGTGAGAGACAGTGTCGAAAGCCTTCCGGAAGTCCAGAAAGACTACATCCACAGCAACCCCTGCGTCTAATGATTTGGTGACCTGATCGTAAAAGGCCACCAGGTTGGTCTGACAAGACCTGCCACTGATGAACCCATGTTGGTTGCCCCTGAGCATGCATTCCCCCACAAGGCCCTCCTGGATGTGTGCCAGGATAATTTTTTCAAAGAGCTTACCCGGGATTGAGGTAAGACTAACTGGCCTGTAATTTCCCGGGTCCTCTTTTTTTCCCTTTTTGAAGATAGGGACTACATTGGCCCTCTTCCAGTCCTCCGGCACCTCGCCAGAGCACCACGAGTGCTCATAGAGCCGCGCCAGGGGTCCCGCAATGACCTCGGCCAGTTCCTGTAGAACCCTAGGGTGAAGATCGTCCGGACCAGCGGACTTGAACACGTCCAGCCTCTCCAGAAGTACCCTAACTCCTCGCTAACCCCTGGCCCAGGCGTGTCTCTCCCGGGGCCCGAGGGGGGCCCAGCAGGGAGGTGGCTGAACTGGTCCCTACTTAGGAAGACAGAGGCAAAGAAATCGTTAAATATGTTAGCTTTGTCATCTGGCATGACGACTAAGTTGCCCATCGTGTCCTGCAGGGGCCCCACATTACCCGGGACCCTCTTTTTACCCCCTATGTATTTGAAGAAGGACTTCTTATTGTCCTTAATCCGGGAAGCTAGTCCTATCTCCATCTCTGCCTTGGCCTTCCTGACTGCCCCCCTACATCCTCGGGCGACTGTAACATAGTCCTTCTTGGTGATGACCCCATCCCTCCATTGGGTGTATGCCTCCCTTTTAGCAAGGAGACATTCCCGGATGCTCCTAGTGAGCCATGGGGGTTTATGTGCCCTCCTGCTCCCTTTAACCCTTGTTGGGATTACCTCCCTTTGGGTATGGAGGATCGTCTCCTTAAGGAGCAACCACTCACCTTGGACATCTGATTCCCTTCCCCTCTGGGTCCTCAGCGCTTCCCCAACGATCCTCCTTAGCTTGTTGAAGTCAGCCCTCCTAAAGTCTAGGGCTGTTGCCTTGCTGCAGCCCTTTGCCACCTTGCGCTGGATGGTGCATCCCAGCAGGCGATGATCACTGTCTCCCAGGTGGCCCATCACCCGCAGCCCCCTCACCAGGTCGTCACCCGTGGCCAGCACCAGGTCCAACAAGGCGTCTCCCCTGGTGGGGCTGTGCACCTCCTGGGTTAGATGGAGGTCCGGCACTCTGGCCAAGAACCGACGTGAGCGGTCAGACTTGGCTGACTGCTCCTCCCAGCAGATGTCTGGGAAGTTCAGGTCCCCCATGATGACCACATCCTTAGCCCTCACTGCCTCTGTGAGCTGACCCAAGAATTCCTGGTCGAGCTCTTCTCCCTGGTTGGGAGGTCTATAGTAGACTCCCACCGTTAAGTCTCTCTCCCCTGGACTGCCTTGTACTCTAACCCAGAGCACCTCAGAGTGCCCCCCCTCTACCCCCTTGCTAATTGACGAGGAAGTATATTCCTCCTTGATGTAGCGTGCTACTCCTCCACCTTTCCTTCCTATCCTGTCCCTCCTGTATAGCCTATAGCCCTTGACACTCACCGCCCAGTCATGCGATGAGTCCCACCACGTTTCTGTGATCCCCACTATGTCAGGGCTGGTGACAGCTAAGAGGAGGGCGAGTGGTCCCCCTGGTTTTCCTATGGCAGTTTTGGGTGTGATGTCTGTGTTGTGCCAGGGTTGAGGGTAGTCTTATGTGGAGTTTAGATCATGGTCATGCATGTGGGATAGTGTGGACAGGGCTGATCCTGTTTTAGGCAGGGGTTTGGACTAGACGTGACCTCTGGAAGCCCCTTCCAACCTGACTTTCTATGAGCATCATGGGCCCCCCTCAAGCATCTTTTTTCTAAACTGAATGGTCTTAGCCTCTTTAGTCTCTCCCCATGCAGAAACCCCTCCATACCATTCATCATCCTTACTGCCCTTCTTTGGACCACCTCGAGTTCGTCTATATCCTTTCTGAGGTGTGGAGACCAGAACTACACACAGTCTTCAGGGTATTCAATGCAATCCTAGGGTGTAATATCTGAGGTATTTCCAGTATGAAGAGAGAAGTCAAAGTACCATGACAGCCTGGAGCAGACCGCATGAGGAAAAAAACGATGTTTAATTCCCATCACCCACAGTGCAGAAGGGACACTCAAAAATGAACCAAGGGCAGAGAATAATGGCCAAGGGTCTGCAGAGCAAAATGAAGGCAAAGAGGAGATACAAACACAGTAAATGGTGGGGAGACACTGGAGTGGGAGCAGACCCATTTACGTTAAAGGTAACGTTTGCAGAAACACAACTACTTTTTAAATTACAAATAATATTTGTGAGTACTTTTCATCTGGGAAATGGAACAGGCTGCCTTAGCCACTGGAGGGATGGGGCACGGGACAGTTTACGAAGAGCAGCAGTGCAAGAAAGAGAACGTGTTTAAGATGCAGCTGGGGATGTTTAGGAAAGGGATTATGTGAGTTGGTGCCTGCAATTGGGATTCCTGGTCTCAGTGAGCCAGAACAGAACATCTTTCAGGCCAGACTCCCCGTGTCCTTCCTGTTGAGCAGCATGCATGGGTGGGCATTCATCAGCCCTGGTTCCTTCATCCTGCTGGCTGCCCCATCCCCAGGCTCCCTGCATCTTCTTGACTTTCTGTTGGAGAAATCACTCCCTGATCTTCTTTCATAGAATCACAGTAAATGAGGGCTGAAAGGGACCTCAGGAGGTCACATCTAGTCATACCCCTGCTCAAAGCAGGACCAGCCCCAGCTACATCATCCCAGCCAAGACTTTGGTTCTGGAATCTCCATCCTTGGAGATTTTTAAGACAATCTGGGTAGCCTGTCCCAGTGCTTCACCACCCTCCTCATGAGAAAGTTTTTCTTAATATTCAACCTAAAACTCCCTTGCTGCAACCTGAGCCCATTGCTCCTTGTTCTGTCATCTGCCCCCACTGAGACCAGTCTAGCTCCATCCTCTGTGCAGCTTCCTGCAGGGAGCTGAAGGCTGCTATTCAATCCCCCTCTGTCTTGTCTTCTCCACACTAAATCAGCCCAGTTCCCTCAGCCTCTCTTCACAGCTCATGTCCCCCATAGTGCATCCTGTGCAGTATTTGGCACATGAGAACAATGTGGGAAAGGTGCCAAATGTGCTGGTGAGTGATGAGTGTGCATGCAGCACTGTCCTCTCCAAGACAACCTCACCCTTGGGGGACCCTGAGGACTGGAGTAATACAAATGGGATGAATTTCAGCAGTAGAATATCAATAGCAAGTTCACTTTGGGATGAGCAGCAACATTTTTTGCTGGGAGCTGGGACCTCATCCATTGGTGTGAACCAAAGAGGTCACTTCCCTACTTGATCAGAGCAGATGTGTCTATACTCCAGTGACTTGGGAACTGCAGCTGCTGTCTGTTACCATAATTTCTGCTGGTGGAACCTGGTAGATTTAGACAAGGCCTATATCACTGGTGACATGATGCCATGAGACGGAGAGAGTTAGGGAGCATTTATAGACAGCTGAAGTCAGTGTTAGCTGGCAAGGGGTTGAGCTTCATCTGAAGCCTGGTATGCAAGGGTCTAGCAGGGTCAAGAGGTCGGTCAGTGCTTGGAAGAGCTGCTCTTGAGCCACAACACTTCCCGCACCCGCCGCTGGATCTGCTTGGTGTTCACACCGTACACGATGGGGTTCAGCAGCGGGGGCACCAGGAGGTAGAGGTTGGAGAGGAGGATGTGGATGTAGGGGGCCACATGGTGCCCAAAGCGGTGCGTGAAAAAGGAGAAGAAGCCTAGAATGTAAAACTCAAGAAAGACACAGATGTGGGCGGTGCAGGTATGGAAAGCCTTGAGACGCGCTTCCTTCTGCGGCAGCCTGAAGACGGCCCTGAAGATCAGGACATAAGACACAGCAATAAAGATTATATCAATGCCCAGGATTGTGAAGCTCACAAACAGGCCATAAGCTTTGTTGATCCTGATGTCAACGGCCGCCAGCTTCACCACCGCCATGTGCTCGCAGTAGGAGTGGGAGACGATGGTGCTCTTGTAGAACTGCAATCTCTTAATCAGAAAAGCACACGGAGCAATCAGGATGGTTGGCCTGATTACAATGGCAAGCCCAATTTTGCACAAGAAATGGTCAGTAAGGATGCTTGCGTATCTCAGGGGATTGCAGACTGCTATGTACCTATCAAAGGCCATTGCCAACAGCACCCCTGACTCCATAGCCTGGAAAGTGTGGATAAAGAACATCTGGACTAAGCAGGCATTGAAACCAATGTAGCTGGATCCGAACCAGAAATTGCCCAGAATTTTAGGTGTTATGCAAGTGGATAAACCTAGGTCTGTCATGGCTAACATAGCCAGGAAGATATACATGGGGTTATGGAGGCTGCGCTCTGTTTTGATAACTGCTAGAAGGAGCAGGTTGCCCAGCACGGCAAGGACGTACACAACACAGAAAGGGAGGGCGATCCAGAACTGCACGCCTTCCAGGCCTGGGATCCCAAGCAGCGTGAGAGCGGAGGGGTTGAAGTACACCTTGGTGAGGTTTGGAGCTGGCATGGCACTCTGGTTCAATCCAGTCTATCTCCAGAAAGGTTTGCTTTTCCTGGATATGAGAAAGCAATGAGAGAACAGTCAATTAGGTTTTATCGTGAAAAGAGATTTTCAGTGTGGTGCCCGTGGGAAGTGGCCTTGGTCTCCTCAAGACATGGGAAATGGATGAGCAGTTGTAGGTGAACACAGGACTTTTGGTTACTCAGCTGGAGTGAAAACTTGTTGGAATTTGAGAGGGGATTAAGGGTCTCGGGGAATGGAGAATGCAACAGCTTACGACATTCAGACAGTGGCCAGTACCAATTGCAAAGAATCCCTCCTGGGCGTGTCAGAAATCATCTTCCCACTCAGGAAGCCTCTTCCCAACAGCTCTCAGACAGAGGTACCTCAGGCCTGGAAGAAAAATTAGCTTCTATAACAAGTCTAATGTTTTATCCAGTCTAATACATGCAACCCTTAGAAAAAGTTTGAATGTGTTTTCAACCTGAAGTGAAAAGAAACCCAAGCCTATTAAACTGGGTTCAATCCACCTGGAACAGTTTCGAAGTGTACTGGGACGATCAGGAGAGTGTGGACAGGCATGACACCGAGCCACCCCTCCACTCCCAAACCAGCCTGAGATACACTGAGCCCTGGTCAAATAAGTTGACGAGTGCCTTAGGAGAAAGTGCTCTTGAAAAGCTGCAAGAGCTCTGGCATCTCCAGAGCACGCAGTCCCTGCGGGAACCCAGAAGCAGGAGCCCAGGCAGTCCCTGCAGCCGTCTACACATGCTCCAAGGCAGGCACCACCACATGGCTTTCAGCAGTGCTGGAACGGGTCTGTACAGTATTGAACTCCCTGCCAGTGAGAAAGGGGAGTAGAAAATTGCAATTGCACTGGGTGCTCATTACCGTCCCCTGAGGTCAGTTTGATGGGACAATCAGGTATAAAAATTGATCAAATCAGAAAGTCATAGGGAAGTGGGGCTGGAAGGGACCTCCAGGGGAGTCATGTCTAGTCCAGCCCTTGTCAGAGGCAGGATCAGCCCTGTCCAAAACATCCCTGATGCATCCGTTGTCTGACCTCTTAGCAAAACTACAAAACTTCGCAAAAGTACACAAAAGACATCACATCCAAATGTGCCACACATAAAGCAGGGTGACCATGGCAGCCAGTGTCCTGCTTCTTTAAAAGGTTGTTAATATATGCTCAAGAGATCCCAAGTAGAGGCCATGCTCCCTGCTACAGATGACGGTCCCCCACCCCAGTCCATACTACTCTGACCAGGGGGAAAATTCCTGCCTGATCCCAAATATGACCATTTTATTTAGCAATATACATGTGGACACCTCTGACCTGGGACAATTGTGAACCACTTTCCAATCAGTGTCATTCCCAGAATGGTTCAAGTGTGATGTCTGCTGACACCCTCAAAGGGTGTGCTGATCTGCCTTGCTGTGGACTGGCCACTGAGCTCCCGTGTCACCTGGCACCTCCAAAGCATGGGTTAAGCTCTCCCTGTCAGCACTTTCGGCTGGGTCGTCACTCCCACCCTCCTGTGCTGCAGCCACAGCCCTCCGCACAACTGTGAACCGGCTCCCAACCCATGC
The DNA here is from genome assembly GCF_052110815.1 of Crocodylus siamensis. Taxonomy (NCBI): domain Eukaryota; kingdom Metazoa; phylum Chordata; order Crocodylia; family Crocodylidae; genus Crocodylus; species Crocodylus siamensis. The sequence goes on along the minus strand of NC_143395.1, from coordinate 423,059,364 downwards.
TATGTTGGAACAGCTTCATTCTGCACCCTAAAGCAACAGGCAATGCACTTGTTCTCTGTACCACTGTCCAGTACTTTCTGTGACCAGTGCATAGCCTGGTTCTCAATAGACTCAGTGACATTCTCAATAACATAACAATATTCTCAATAACAGCATCCTGGGTTGCATTAGTAGGAGTGTTGCCAGCAGACAGCGGGAAGTGATTCTTCCCCTTGATTCAGCACTGGGGCGGCCACATCTGGAGTCCTGCGTCCAGTTGTGCCCCCCACTGCTACAGAAAGGATGTGGACACATTAGAGAGAGTCCAATGGATGGCAACAAAAATGGTTGTGGGGTTGGGGGAGATGATTTGTGAGGAGAGGCTGAGGGAACTGGGCTGATTTAGTCTGCAGAAGAGAAGACCGAGGGGGGATTTGATAGCAGCCTTCAGCTCCCTGCAGGGGGGTTGCAAAGACAATCTGGGTAGCCTGATTGGGAGCTGGGCCGGTCTCAGTGGGGGCAGATGACAGAACAAGGAGCAATGGGACCAAGCTGCAGCAAGGGAAGTTGAGGTTGGATGTTAGGAAAAAAACTCTCTCGCAAGGAGGGTAGTAGATCATGGGAACAGGCTACGCAGAAAGGTCGTGAAGTCCACATAGAGGTTTTTACGACCCAGGTAGACAAAGCCTTGGCTGGGATGATGTATTTGGGGCTGGTCCAGCTTTGAGCAGGGGGTTGGACTAGATGTGACCTCCTGAGGTTCATCTCAATGCTCATTCTCTCTGGTTCTATGACAAAATTACTCTGCTTCTGGTTATAGTTCAGGAATTTGCTGCTCTTTGACCCTGATGACTGTCTCTACCGTGAGTGTGTTACAAGACAGGATGAATGGCACTTTGTCCCCCTTCCTCTTGCCACTCATTCTGTTGTGCCCTTCTGTCCTATGCACCTCCTGTCTTCAACACGTAGATCCAGCTGGTGTGAACTTCTGTTTAGGCCTGAAGTCTGTCTCTCGGCCCAATCTCTTCGGTCTGCAACCTATCTGAGACCGAATAACCAAAACTATGCAGAGTCCAGCTGAGGGGGCACAGTGGCTCACAAGGGCATCAGAAGTCTCGCTGTTTTACTACCCATTCTGTTCCTCTTTCTCCCAAACATCAGACTTGCTTTCAAGGCCCAATCTACACCATGAATTACTCACAAGGATGACTGAGCAGCTTCATTTGTGAAAGGGAGTGATCAGCACAGGAAACATCCGTAACAGGTGGCTGTTGAGAAGGATGATTTAGAAACACATATTAGCACAAGTAAGGATGAAACATGCAGCACACTGGATGCACTCAAGTCGTGGGCACTGGATCATCACCACCCTCTTTAATGCAAATGAATGAGAATGGGAATGTGAAATCACAGGCCTGGAAGCCAGTGCAGTCTCATGACCCATCCATGGGGAGTGGTATCCTGTGATGGAGAATAGCAAACAGTGTGCCTCACGGCTGTCATGTTCTTTGTTGAGCCGAAGGCAGGGAACAGATGCACCAGGTCTATAGGTCTGTAGTCTATAAGGCACGTCTCTACTCTGCTTTCTGTCTGACTTCAGCCTATCACAGGTAATCACCTTTCTGTATTCTTCCTTGCACATGCAGAAAACTGGACCGCCCTGATTGGTCGTGGCATGAGGTGAAAAGTCCCACATTTTGGAGCTGCACTCAGCCAGCTAAGGACAAACTTTCCTTTTAAAGATGCATCATTTGCCCCAGAGAACTATGGGGAACCATGTAGCTGAACTCACCACTCTCTCAGGGCCCGCTCTGCAAGGCAGGCACCGGGTGTGCTCTGAGGCAGGTGAGGCTGAGCAGATCAGTTCTGCGTCAGAAGCAAATGCTTTTATTGCATCTGTGGGAATCCCTCTGGGGCTCCAGGCTCTTCCAAGCACTGACCTCCTCCCAAAGTCCCCAAGCATTGTTATATACAGAGATTTTGCCTATTGCTTTTAATCTCATGAAGTTTCATGAGTTTTGCATTGTCTTAAGAAACTCCATTTTGTATTGCTCTGTAGCTTGACATAAGTGCTCGCCCTTTGTAAGTTGTGAGAAAATGGGTGAGAGCATGTCTGTGGAAAAGGAAAACATCAACTGGCAACTGGCTGAAGAATGCGGACAGATTAAAGACAAAAACAAGAAGAATCTGCCCCAGAACAGCGAGAGAACAATGGCAAGTGATGTTCAAGGAAGAACATAGTGATAAACCAGCAAAAGCCTAGGGGACCGGGTGAATTGACAAGGCTATAAAACCTGGGGCGAGACGTATTGATTTTGGGTCTTGTTCTGCATGTCATCCTGGAGCATCAGTTCATCTGATGAGATGAATGGGCAGGAGCCTGGCTCCTACTCGTGATCAACTTGGCTGGCCACTAAGTTGATCCAAATACTCATAAGACTGGTAATGTATACCAGTGCAGAACAGAAATTGAGGTCTGAATGTGGGTGTGTGTGTGCGCGCACGCATTAAGCGCTTAATCAATAAATGCAGCATCTCGCTTTATCCTTCCTCATAAGGTCTCACTTGTGATTTGAGCAATTGGCAATTTGTGTAATACCATGACAGGTAAACAGGAGCAGGAACAAGTCCAGTGCTGCCCTTTCCACTTGCACTAGGCTCAAGCCTCAGGAGCTGGATCCAGAGCTCAGTGCAACATGCTGCAAAGACCTGGGGGACTTGATGGCCACTGTTCCAAAATGCAGAGCTGGGCTGGGCCCCAGGAGTGTGACCCTACGTGGGGCAGCCTTGGGAATGAGACGCATCAAAGCATGGTGCTGTGCCTGGATTGCCCTGGCACTGCTGCACATGTTGGCCCATGGTGTAGACTAGAGTAGGCTTTGAGCTCTTTAGTGATAGGATAGTACTTCTCATGGGATCTGCTGGCCTGTAATTTGGCTCAGAGAAGAATAGGCAAAGGAAATGCTCAGGTGAGGGGATACCACTGGATGGGAACCATTAAAGAAAACTCAGGAAAGAAGGGTTAAAAACCGAGGGGAAAAGTTGCAAAGTCACCTTGATTACTTATAGTGGTGCAGTGAGAGACAAGGCGACTTTTAGACAAGACACAGCTATAGCTTATATAGTGAACGGGACCCGCCCTAGGAATACGAGAGTGGCACCCATTAGAAACACTCCTATTTTTTTCCCCTTATTTAGTAAAGTTCTTGATATTTTAGCTAAGCAATCAAGCATAAAAACTAGGTCTGCTTTGGGGCATTTGCTCTTCTGTCTAGAGTGGTGGTTCTTGCTGAAATACCTCCTTGTACATGTACCTCGTTAGCACTATTCAGCAACTTTGGTTTAGAAGCTGGGCATGAAGGGTCCTTCCCTAGTGGACTGGCTACCTGCTAGAGGCTTTTTGACTTAGGAATTAGACATCTGAAGATTAAATTGTTTTCAAATACTGACTGTTCTGCCTTCAACTACATGTGCATGGTATAAACATGAATCCCACATGTGATAGGTCTCAGCTGTCCTGTTTAGCCCTTTATACCTTTTCTGTATTTTGTTACTGAATGTTCTATTAAAACGTTATATTAATTCCTATGCAGTGAATGTTTAATCTGGGAGGACAGCCTCTTTGAACCTCGCTTGGCTCTCAGCATTCACCCAGGGTCAGCAGTAGGGCCTTCTGCAGCTCAGGTGTGCACTTTGGTGGCTGGCTTTGGGGTGTTCCCAGGGTCTGTGCCATTTGTGTTTTCCTCTGTTTCCTCTCTGGCTCCCAGTCCCTGCCCTCAGGGGAAGATTGAGTTGCACACCCAGATGCAATGACAGGCCATGCCAAAAGTTACACTCAGGGCATGTCAACGGCATGTAAAAGGCGCATGACACTGCACGCAAGCAGTAAAACACTGGCTCAGTGCCTTGGCATGTCATTAAAGTGAGGACTCTCTGCAGGAGGCATCTCCAGACCCTAGTACCTAACACGAGTTCAGCTATTGTGTGGCTGCTCCGCAGGGATAATACAGTGGGCCTCACCCAGTCCAGTGAGGTGCGGGGGCTAGCACCCACAGACACTGGTTTCAGTCCAAACCTCTCTCAGGTGCATTGAGTGTTGGCTACAGCCAGCGAACTGGGTTGTGCCAATGCTCCTGCTGGGACCAAGTTGGTGTGTCCTGGCCAGAGGGTTTCCCCCCTCCTATTAGGATCAGACCGATGTTGCATTTGTGGACAGGAAGGAATTTCTACTTCTGGTCATACTGGTCTACACTGGGGGGATTTGCTTTCCTCTGTAGCTGCGGCAAGGTGTTTACCTAGGCTGTCTTGTGTATTAATAACCTTTCAGTGAAGCAGGATGTTGGCCACCGCGGCCCCCGTGCTTTCTCTGCAGCAGGCTCGGGCGTGATGCCTGGTGCTGTTCCGGGGGTGCCTGTGTCGTTTTGCTCAGAGTTCAGGCAATGGGTTTGTCTGGGCTGGTTTGCACAGGGCTGATCCTGTCTCAGGAAGGGGTCGGACTAGATGTGACCTCGGCAGGTCCCTTCCAGCCCCGCTTCTCTAAGATCCTCTGACCCGACTGGAGCCAGTTCAAGACCCCAGTGTGGGCTGGGACTGACAAGCAAGCGTGTTGACCACACAGCCAGCTCCAGCCCTGTCCAGATCACAGTCGGTATTGCCAGGCTTCAGCGCAGAACAAGTTCTAACCTGCAGTCATGATTTCTACCACCCTAATAAAAAGACATCTGCTAAATGTCCTGAGGAGCCAGGTCCTCATTTATTAAGTCACAATTTCACCCCATTTCAGGCTGTTGGCTGGAGTCATGGTCATATGGACCAGAAGGAATCTCATGAGGTTCAATAAGGACAAGTGACTTATTGCCTCTTTATTACTCACTTTGGCATCTACCATTATTGCTTCAGAAATACCAGAGGAAACCTCTGCAACCACGGTGTTCAATAGGTATTGATAGATCTATTCTCCATGGATTTATTCAGTCCTATGTTGAACCTGGCTTGGCTCTCTGCCTCCACCACCTCCTGTGGAGATGAGTTCCACAAGTTAACCACATACTGCATAAAACAGTTCTTTCTCTTATTAATTTTAAACCTGTCACCTACCAATTTCAGCAGTGAGAGGATTCTGGGACTTGGTGAACAACAGGTCCCTGCTCACGTAATCCATGTCCTTCATGATTTTAGAGACCTCTATCCTATCCCTGCTCTGCCTTCCCCTTTCCAAACAGAAACATCATAGCCTTTGAGTTTGGCAACTGCTTATGGCCCCCATCATTTTGGTTGCCCTTCTCTGGACCTTTTCTAATTCTACTGCCTCCTTTTTGAGAAGTTGGGACCAGAAGTGCAGATGATCTTTAAGATACGGGTACATCATGGATTTTTGTAGTGGCAACAGTTTATGATAATGGATTTAGGTTAGAGATGAGGAAAAACTTTCTTACTAGGTTGGTGGTGAAGCACAGGAACAGGCTACCCTGAGAGGTGGTAAAGTCTCCATCCCTGGAGGTTTTTAGGACCTGGCTCAACAACGCCTCGGCTGGGATGACGTAGCGGGGACTGGTCCTGCTCTGAGCAGGGGGTTGGACTAGATGTGACCTTCTGCGGTCCCTTCCAATGCTTATTTTCAATTTGCCTCTAATGCACACTTATGCACAAACATAGTCAAACCACTTGTGTATGAGCTGGACGGGACTGAAGGCCCTGAGAGCAGGGAAATGAAGCCTTTGCCCTTCCCTTCCATTTGCATCCTGCTCCGCGGAGCTCGAGAGGGGAAGGATAAGGCATTTTGCTCCATCCATGAAAACCAAGGAGCTTCTTATAATGGACTGAGGGCTCACATGGCTCAGGGCACTGACCTCCCAGCAAAGTCAGAAGCAGCAGTGAGCTTGAGGATCTGTGAGAGAGGGAAAATGGGGTAAAGGGAAGACAACCCTGGATAATACTGAAAGGGGAAGTATTGCTTTGAAGGGAGATCCAAGGGGAGTTCCTCCAGGGCTGCTGCTTGGGACTGATCCTATTGAATATCTTCATTAATGGCCTTGGCACACTTGCTGGGAGCAAGCTGAAAATGTTTGCTGATGAAACAAGGTTGGGAAGAAGGCAGGGTAGATACTCATCACAGATATTCATCGTATTTAGTTAAAAAAACACACAGAGAGCACAAACTTGTATAGAGAGCACCAAGGCTACATACAGACTACATATTTGTCTTCTACATTAAGCTAGTAGGTTTATAAGGTGCAGATCTACACTGCCTTCTTTCCAACCTTGACTTCAGACTAACACGGCTAACTACCTCTCTCTGCACAACGTTGGGAGACATGGTCAGTGCAGAGGAGGGTTGGGATATCACACAGAAAAAAAATCACAATATCTTGTGCCATATCTTGAAGACTGGGAGACCAGAACTGGGATGGGAATCTGACAGAGATGAGATGAGGATGTATAATAGAAATAAAAAGGGTTGTTTAGTCTCGAGAAAAGAAGATGGAGGGGTGATTTGATCCCATTCTTCAAAACCTGCTGGGTATGAAAGATGGGTCTGGTTGCCAATGCTGTTTGAATCTATTCCAGGAGGTTTCCAGAATGCCAATGTGCCTGTGACACACAGCGCAAACATGCCCGCGTGCTTGCATATACCAGGTCTGGATTACAGTGCATAGACTTTAGTGCTGGACTTGACGATCTCCCGAGGTCCCTTCCAGCCCTAATGTCTATGAAATCTATGAAATCTATGACAGGAAGGCACATTACTATTGCATTGTAACAACCCACTGATCAGATTCAACATTTAATATTTATTTTAATGAATGCCTTCCCATGCATCTCCTGGGTGACTCTCAGCAGTCCCCTGGAGATTTATATGTAATTCCTGGAGACTTCAGGGAAATCCTGGAGGATTGACAACCCTACTGAAGGGTGATTCCAGAATGGATGGAGATGGGCTTTTCTCTGTGACCATGGGAGGGGGGGTCAGGACTGGGAGCAATGGCCTCAAGCTGCAGTAGGGGGAATTTTGGTTGGCCATTAGGAGGAGCTCCTCACTTTGAGAGGGGTCCAGCATTGGAACAGACACCTAGAGAAAGTGGGATCTCTACCCCTGGAAATGTTCGAGAGCAGGCTGGACAGACCCTTGGCTGAGATAATCCTGCCTTGAGCAGGGGCTGGACTAAATGACCTAACGAGGTCCCCTCTAGTCCTCCTGTCCTATCATCCTACGCATACAAGATGCTGAGCCATAACACAAGCGACTTATCATATAATGCTCTGCTGTAATTTTGGAGCTCATTATTTGGAAAGGACTGAGAAGGTGGAAGTCTTTTGGGTATTAGCTGATCCTGGGGTGACTGAAATCCAAAGTGAGATAACTGAAAAGGACAAATGCAAGCACAGAGGGAGTAGGTAACAGATTTCCAGTAGTGACAGAGATGTAGTGATACCTTTGTGCAAGTCTCTGGGGAGACCTCCCCTGCACTACAGTGTTTGGGGCTGGTCACCCAAGTTCAGAAAGATGACCTCAAATAGTAACAATCCCAGAGAAGTGGTGCAGAATCGTCAGAGGGATGGACAGCATATTTTATGAAAGGAAATGGTCAAAACTTGACCCTTTTGGCCTAAAGGACAAAGGATAAGAGGAGATATTGGTGCTCTCTATACTTACAGCAGTGTTAAACACCAAAGAGAAAGAAGTGTTTGACTGAGTGGACAGTGTTTCCCCAGAAACACATAGCTGTATGGTGGACAGAGTCATTGATAGTTGTGTTAGTCTGAAGACAAGTAAAAGACAGAGATTTATACCATATAGACTAACCAGAGTAATGGACATATGTGTGTACAGCACAAGCTTTCATGAGGTAAGGCACGTTTCATCAGATGCTGCGGGCAGAAGGGTTCTTTGAGTAGACGTGATATCTTTTATTAGACCAACTGAGTAGGGTAGATGTGATATCTTTTATTAGACCAACTGAGTAGCAGATGCAATATCTTTTATTAGACCAACTGAGTGGGCAGAAACACACTTAGAATAGAAATTAGAAAGACTGTTTATAAGCATTTTTTGGAGACAGAGATGGGACCAGGTGTCCTGTAGGAGTATTGGAGATAAGCAATTTAACTGGTTTGAAGGTGGCTCTCGAAACCTTTAAGAGAATGACAATATTATGTGGTGGCTCAAAAGGACAGGTCCAGGAGCTGAAATTCTGGTAGTCGAGGAGGCAGCAGAAACCTGAGCTCAGTTTTGGAAGGGGCTGTTCTTGAAACTGAGCATTTCTGTCACCCGCTGTCGGATCTGCTTGGTGTTCACACCGTACACGATGGGGTTCAGCAGCGGGGGCACCAGGAGGTAGAGGCTGGACAGGAGGATGTGGATGTAGGGAGCCACATGGTGCCCAAACCTGTGGGCAAAGAAAGAGAAGAAGCCCAGGGTGTAGAACTCGAGAAAGACACAGATGTGGGCGGTGCAGGTATGGAAAGCCTTGAGACGCGCTTCCTTCTGCGGCAGCCTGAAGACGGCCCTGAAGATCAGGAAGTAAGACACAGTGATGAAGGTTATATCAACACCCAGGATTGTGAAAGCTACAAACAGGCCATAAGCTTTGTTGACTCTGACATCCACGGCCGCCAACTTCACCACGGCCATGTGCTCGCAGTAGGCATGGGAAATGACAGTGCTCTTGTAGGACTGCAGCCTCTTAATCAGACAGATACTTGGAACGATCAGTGCCGCTGGCCTCATGACCAACAGGCTCCCAATTCTGGAGAGCACTTCGTTTGTGAAGATGCTCGAATGTCTCAGGGGATTACAGATGGCTACATAGCGATCAAAAGCCATTGCTAGCAGCACCCCTGACTCTACAGCCTGGAACGTGTGGATAAAAAACATCTGGACTAGGCAGGCATTGAAGCTGATGTCCCTGGAGCCAAACCAGAAGATGCCTAGCATCTTGGGTAATATGCAAGTGGATAAGACCAAATCCGTCCCTGCCAACATAGCCAAGAATATGTACATGGGCTCATGGAGGCTGCGCTCTGTTTTGATTATTGCTAGGAGGATGCAGTTTCCAGTGACAGCAAGAATATACATGATGCAGAATGGGATGGCGATCCAGAACTGCACATCTTCTAGCCCAGGGATCCCAATCAGTGTGAACGTGGTGGGGTTGAAATACGTGCTGGTGAGATTAGTACGCATGGTACCTTGGAGATGTCCGGTCACATAACCAGAAGGTTTTTGGTTCCCTGTACATCACAAAACAGAGAGGAAGAGTTGTTTAGTTCTCAGCATGGACACAGACTCCCAGTGGGGTAGTCAAGGGAGGTGAGACACATTGGATGTCATCCATCTGTTGATTAATGGCCTGGAAAATGAGCCGCAAGACGGCAACATTTATAGGTGACCCCAAATGCTTTAAGTGATCTAATCTAGTAGAAGCGTGAAGGACTTGAAGGGAACCCAAGGAATTGACAACACAATGGCAGAAGGAGCCAATACAGGCAAAGACCAGTGTCCACCATGGACAGATAAGTCATGATGATCCTTTCCATGGGTGAAGTCTCCCATTTGTACACCTCGCAAGTGAGTGTCCGATTCATGCTCCAATGCCCAGTGACTGCTACATCCCCTTCAAGTGTTTGGCTTAATGCACCTGAGGATGTGCTAGTATTTCCCACTCCCATGCAGTTCCTTTGGTAACTTTCTCCCTTCTGTATATCTGAGGGAAAATGATGCTAGGCAGAATGTATACAGCCATCGGTCTACGTGCTGTACACTCAGAGGGTGAGCATACAGTGGGGTCTTGCATAAACTAACGTGTATTCTCAACAAGACACAGGGCTAAACATATCATCACAACGCCCCCAAGAAAACTGTAAGCCAGATCATAATGTGACCGGGCAGACAGAGGAGCAAGGAATTTTAGTGATATCTCTTATTGCACCGGCTGTATGGCTTGGAGACCCGCAGGGCAAGCTTTTAGGGCAGCAAGTGTCCTTAGAATATACGAGCATAAGAACAGCCATTTAGTGAGTCACCTCAGGTCCACCTTGTCCGATTTCTTGTGTCACACGGCAGCAAAGAGCAGAGGCTGGATGGGAGAGTGAATTGGGTCTGACCAAGATTTTTCCCCTTGTTCCTCTCTCACTAGCAGCATTTAAGGTCCAGAAAGGTCTGATTCAGCGGCCGTGCCCCTCACCCCCATGCTCAATAGCTACCAATGCCCCCTTCCTCCAAGGATATATCCAGCCCCTTGGTGAATCTGGCCAAACTCGCAGTTTCCAGCACATCTGATGGCAACAAATTCTCCCCTTTAATGACACATGGGGTGAAAAAGAACTTCTCGGTGTTAGCTTTAAACTGCCTGCTCGTTTCATGCTGTGACCCCTTGCTCTTGTCTGGTGAGAGAGAGTCAATAATAAATCCCTAGTGACTTTTTTTCACCATCTAGTATCTTGTAAACCCTTTTCAAATCCTCCCACAAGTGTCTCTTTTCTATGCTGAATAGTCCCTGACTAAGGAAGAGGCAGCACAGGCTGAGGTCGAGCTCAGAGAAAAGCTCCCATGCAATTGCAAACTGCTTGGAGGCGGGCTGGGGAACTAAGAAAAAAGTGCCAGTATATAAGGAGCAGTTATATGGCAAAAGTGACCCCTTCAGAATGGAAGAAGGTCGTGATGACCTGTGGAGTAGGAAGAGCTGAGCAAGGAGAGTAGGTAAATTGCAAACAGCCTTTCCATTGCAATAGTGAGCGAGGGCAAAGCATCTAAGTAGATTTAGGATGGGATGGGATGCTGCTGTGATGTTCCTAAGTCATGCTGGGGAACAGCACAATCCAGGATGGCACCAACACCAGGTTGTAACATCCACACAGGGTCTAATCATGGTGTTTCTGAGGTGGCTGGCCTCGGGGTTCATCACATTGCTGAGGGTTGTCACCACCGTGACCCAGAAAATCTTCTTCTTCTTCCCCAGACTTCAAGAAGGGCCTTTAGTGCCTGAAAGCTTGTTTAAAAATCTCTCCCAACCAGACCACTGGCCCAGGGAGGGGGATCACCAAAAACCCTGGCTTCTCCTGCGTGCCACATTCTTGTCTGCCCATCCTGAAATCAAACCTCATGCCCTCTCGAAGGGGCTGGAGCTCTAGCATCTCATACGGGCGCAGGCCTACTTCCTGATGGAGCTCCCTTGTTAACAATACATATTTTGCTACCTGGAAGAACAAGCTAACACCTGGCAGGAACTGCAAAGGTGAACTCACCGCGGTCTGTTGGCAGATAAAGGAGGGTCGGCGGCAGCTGTGGTCTGCCAGGAGCCGTGTAACCACCTTTCTATATTCTTCCTTGCACCTGCAGAAGTCTGGACCTCCCTGATCAATCCAGGCGGGAGGTGAAAACATGGAGCTGCAGTCAGACCCAGCTAAAGACAATTCCTTCCCTTTAAAGATGCATCATTTGTCCCAGAGAAGAATAGAGGACCTAGAGGGAACTGTGCAGCTGAACTCACCGCTCTCTCAGGGCCCGCTCTGCAAGGCAGGCATCAGGTGTGCTCTGAGGAAGGTGGTCAGGGCCGTGTCACAGGCAAATGCCTTTATTGCATCGGTGGGAATCCCCCTGGGGCTCCGGTCTCTTCCAGGCACCGGCCTCCTCCCAAAGTCCCTGAGACTGCTGCGACAGGTAAACAGGAGCAGGAACAAGCCCTGTGCTGCCCTTCGCACTTGCATTAGGCTCAAGCCTCACTATCTGGATCCAGAGCTCTGTGCATCCTGGTGCAAAGACTGGAGACACTTGATGGCTCCTCCTCCAAAATCCTAAATTCCCTGTATCTGCCCAGAACCATCTGCGCTCAATCTGGCAGAGAGAGGGAAAGAAAGACCCAGGGGCTGGTAGCTAATATCAGGGCACTTCACATTTGAAACAAGGTGCGATTTTTTTTGGAAGTCCAAAGGCAGTAGATTTCATGCATTTTTAAAAGAGGTGTACGGGCTCCCCTCCCCAAAAAAGCTTCTGGGTTGCATGTGAATGGGGAGATAGACCAGTATGATTCTCCCATAGGTCTTTTGGTCTGGATGGGAAGGGGCTAGGGATGTTTCCCTTTATGTCGGTTACCAGCCCCAGCCTCTCAGGTATCACCCCCATCCAGCCCACTGCACCCCAAGATTTGCTTGAACATTAAACAAACCAAGTGTCCTTGATCGGTGTGCCCTTCTTGCCAAGAAGGCTAACAGCATCCTGGGCTGCATCGTTAGGAGCGCTGCCGGCAGATCGAGGGCAATGATTCTTCCTCTCTATTCTGCACTGGGGAGGCCACATCTGGAGTCTGGTGTCCAGTTGTGGGCCCCCCAGTACAGAAAGGATGTGGACAATTTGGAGAGAGTTTGGTGGAGGGCAATGAAGTCCGGGGCACATGACTTGTGAGGAGAGGCTCAGGGAACTGGGCTTTTTAGGCTAGAGAGGAGGAGACTGAGGGGGGACTTAATAGCAGCCTTCAAGTCCCTGCACGGGGGTTGCAAAGAAGATGGAGGTCAGCTGTTCTCAGTGGGGGCAGATGACAGGCCAAGGAGAAAAGGGCTCAAGTTGCAGCAAGGGAAGTTGATGGGAAGAACTTTTTCACTAGAAGCATAGTAAAGCACTGGGAGAGGTTGTTCTCCATCTTTGGAGGTTTTTAAGAACCAGCTAGAAAAAGCCTTGGCTGGGATGATGTAGTTGGGGCTGGTCCTGCTCGAGGTCCCTTCCAACTCTCATTGTATACAATTGCATGATGAATTGGGCATGGAGCACAGGGAAGGGAACAGAAAGCAGAACAGCAGATCAGGCAGGGGAATGGGAAGGCCAAAAGAGAGATAGGCCCAAAAGAGCAGAGAAGAACTGAGAACCTGTCTCTGTTCATTCTCCTCCTCATTATCCATACTTCCCTTGTGCACTTAATACCCCCATGCTCCAAACACTGTCCATGGGACTGGGCACTCAGTTTCCTGAGTCATTTATTCCTGCCAAACACAGTAAATTCTGTTTGGGGGAATTAACACTTTGTCTTGAGTTAATATGAGGTTCAAGGATGTCTGTGGGTGATATCTTTTATTGCAGCGACTGCATGGTTGGGATAGACTTAGACAAGGTTTTGACATCACCCTTCCTCAGGTCTCTTGGAGAGAAGCAGACACAGCGGAGCTAAATATCAGATGGAACAAGGGTGCTTGTGTAAAATTGCATATGCAAATACAAACAGGACATAAGATAAATTATCAGGTAGCCAAGAGACATGGTAGCCAAGAGAAACATGATAAGTACAAGAGCAATACATTTAAGGGAGGCTGTTAATACCTGTGAAGTGCAGAGCTCAGTGAGGAACAAGTAGATTATAATGGCTCATGAAGTCATTGTCTGTGTTAAGTCCCTGGTTCTTAGTGTCCAGCATGCTAATGAGTTTTTGTTCCCCTGCTCACCTTTTTAGGGGGTTTTGTAAACTTCCCTTGATCAGACGGGAGTGTTTTTTCTGGGAACTGTGTTCTCCTGCCTGTGCTCTTCTGTTTCTGACCTTTATATTTTTTCTGGGATCATTGTCTTGAATTAATAACACATCAAACCCTAAAGCTTTGACTGATGAAATATAAAATAAGAACTTAGCACATTATTCTAGAGGAGCTTCTTGGACATTAAATAAAGAATTGGAGTGGTCAGAGTAAAACTAAGGTATACGATCACTTTACCCTCTAAATCAGATCATTACTGTTGTCTTTAACTGGCAGGAGCTAGAAGTTTCCAAATCAGAGAAAGAGAGAACCTGTCCGGTACCAGAACGTAAATTACCAGTGCCGCCAACTTCAGGCCATCTGTATTCATCCTGCCGGGCATCCTGGGGCTAGAATATGCACATGTCTGGATCTCTGTCCCCCTCTTCTCCATGTACATGGTCCTGCTTCTGGGGAACTGCACCATGCTGCTTGTCAACAAGTTAGAGCCGAGTCTCCAGGAGCCCATGTACCTGCTCCTTTCCATGCTGGCCATCACCGACCTGCTTTTCTCCAGCTCCTTGGCACTGAAGATGATGGTCATCTCCTAGTTTGGTGCCCAGGAGATTAGCTTGGAGGCCTGCCTGGCCCAGATGTTTAGCATCCATTTCCTCGGCTTTGGAGTCAGGGGTACTCTTTGCCATGGTGCTGGGCAGCTACGCGGCCATCTGCCAGCCGCTGAGATATACCACCAACCTCACCCACCCCAGGGTCATCAAGGCAGGGCTGCTTCTAGTGCTTTGGGGGGCAGTCATTGTGGTTCCCTGTCCATTCCTGGTGAAGTGGCTGCCTATCTGTAAATTCAGAGTCATCTCCCATTCATACTGTGACCGCATGGCCGTGGTAAAGGTGGCCTGTGCCAACCCCACAGTGAACAGCCTGTATGGGCCGGTCATCATTGCTCTGGTGGCTGGGTCGGACATGGTCTCCATCGCCCTGTCCTATGCTCCGATTCTCTGTGCTGTGCTGTGTCTCTCCATCAAGGGGGCCCAGATGAAAGCCTTCGCACCTGCAGTGCTCACATCTGAGTCCTCCTGGCCTTCTACATGCCTGGCCTGTTCACCATCCTGACCCACCACTACGAACGCAATGTGCCTCCACACACTCAGGTCCTCTTCGCCAACCTGTACCTGCTTCTCCCCCCACCCTCAACCCCCTTGTCTATGGCCTCAAAACCAAATGCATCTGGAGCCAGGTTCTCTGCCTGCTCCAGCGGGACCACAAGTCCTTCCTGAACCAGACACCTACATTATGACCTATTCAGGTGCATGCACACTCAGTTCTAGTTTGCTGACATGATACAGCCTAGAAGCTCTGGGTTTTTGTCCCCTTTATTGTGGTGCTAGTGAGCACTGCTGAGCCTATAAGTTAAAATAAACTCTTTGCTTTTGTCTTTACTACTAACATTGCTTTAGCGATTCTCACTCCAGATCCATCCTTTTTAGGAGATAAAGTTGGGGAACTAACTCATGTTGAGGTGTCAGTGGATAAGAAATATGAACCATTTAATTGTGCTGATTAGCAACAAGTCACAGGACCAGACGGCATCCACCCAAGAGTGCTGAAGGCATTCAAATATGAAATGGCAGCACTGTTAGCCCACTGTGCTTGGCTTCTGGGGGCTGGTCCAGCCTTGGTGCCAGAGGACTGGCGGATTGCAACTGTAACACCAGTTTTGGGTTTTTTTAAAAAAAATCTAACAGGCCTGAATGTGACATGGGATTCTTCCTCTTTTCACTGCATGTCGGGCCCTTCTTTTCTCAAAGCCTTCATCCCATGCTTAGACTGTTAGATACAAACTTCACATGTGATAAGTGTGGAAGGCCCTGCCATTCAAGAATCGGGCTTGCAGATGTTTAATGAGCTGATGTCTCTTTTGTTGTAAATGTATTTTCTCATGAGACAGATGCCTATGCCTGTGTCCTTTGACCAACTTTTTAAATGGGCCCAAAGGTGATCCAAGGAACTACTAACTGTTGTGTCTAACTGCTGTTCCAAGGAAATCTATTGAATCAATAAAGAAAACTGAATTAGTAATCACATGAATAAATATGATCTCCTGGGGAAGAGCAAAGAAGGGTTTGGAAAAAGGAAACCATATCTAACCAATCTGATGGAAGGCCTTGAGGGTGTCTATAAGCATGCGTGTAGGGGCAGAAACGCTAATGCATTATAATCTTACGACGAGAGGCTGAGAGACATGGGACTCTTTAGCCTGGAAAAGCGCAGGCTCGGGGTGATCTGATGGCCACCTAGAAGTTGATCGGGGTGACCACCGGGATCTGGGGGAACATCTGTTCACCAGAGCGCCCCAAGGGATGATGAGGTCGAACGGTCACAAACTCCTGCAAGACCGTTTCAGGCTGGACATAAGGAAGAATTTCTTTCCTGTCCGAGCCCCCAAGGTCTGAAGCAGTCTGCCAGCGGAGGTGGTTCAAGCACCTGCATTGAACACCTTCAAGAGTAAATTGGATGCTTCTCTTGCTGGGATCCTATGACCCCAGCTGACTTCCTGCCCTTTGGGCAGGGGGCTGGACTCGATGATCTCCCGAGGTCCCTTCCAGCCCTGATGTCTATGAAATCTATGAAATGATGGGATTTTCCAAAAGCCATCTATCTGTCTGTCTCTTTATCCAGATTGAACATTGCACCACCCCGTTTTTAAAGGATATACCAAACTAGAAAAGTTACAGAAGTAGAGAAAGGCAACAGGGATGGTCAAAGGGGTGATCAAGGTGTGGAATGGCTTGCACATGAGAAGAGATTGAGAAGGCTGGGATTCTTTATTGGGGGTGGGAGGAGATGGCTATGGGAAGATGTGACAGAAGTCTAGAAAATCATTAATGGCATGGAAAAGGTGAACAGGGAACTGCTTTTCACTATCGATGGCTAGAAAATGATATTTCAAAATTAGCTTTTAGAAACTGGCTTGCAGGTAGAGTCAAAGGTGTAAGATTTATATGGTTTGAAAAGAAAACCTGATATTACATTAGAAAAATGGGCCAGGGCAAGAGCAAGGGTTAACTAGTGTCTAAAGGCTGTTTGATGATTCATGTTCTCAGCATTTTAACAGACACTGGACCAAGTATTTACATGTGAATCTACGCAGGCCTAAACTTGATGCATCTTCACCTAAGGCGCATTAAGGCGATTTAGGCGAGTGTCTACACGTGGACGCTTTTGCAGCTCCTGGGCAGCCTGCCCTGGTCAGCACCCGGGACAGCCCCCCACTAGCCCGAGGCCAGTATGGTCCCCGGCGCCTGAGACACGGCTTGTCTGCATCAGTACGGGAGCAGGAGCAGAGGGAGAAGGGCGCATGTATGCCACACGTGTACCCCCTACCTCGGCGGCGAGGGCAGCCGCTGCGGAGGAGACAGTGGTACGGGCAGCAACAGCTGATTCCCTCTAAGGTAAGTGAGGCAGAGGGTACAGCGCAACTGAGGCGGATCCGGAGGGGAAGCCCTTCACAGCCCTCTTAGCTCGCCCAGCAGGGAGCCGTGTGCAGGCAGTGCGCGTGAACAGTGCGCGCAAACAGGCGCTCCCTGTAAGGGCGCGAGGTAACCGCCCTTGGCACGGCTTTACGAGCGCTCGTGGTGCTCGGGCCAGGTGCCAGATGACTGGAAGGTAGCCAGCGTGGTCCCCATCTTTAAAAAAGGGAGGAGGAAGGACCCGGGCAGCTATAGGCCCATCAGTCCTACCTGAATCCTAGGGAAGCTCTTTGAGATCATCAAGGAGCACATCTGTGATGGGTCGGCCTCAGACGATGCTCAAGGGCAACCAGCACGGTTTCATTAGGGGCAGGACATGTCAGACCAACCTGATTGCCTTTTATGATCAGGTCACAAAAGCACTGGATGCAGGTGTCGCCGTGGACGTAGTCTTTCTGGACTTCAGCAAGGCCTTTGACATTGCCTCCCACCCCATCCTCATTAAGAAATTGGGTGACGGTGGCATTGATGCCTACACTGTCAGATGGATTGCAGATTGGCTGAAGCGTCGCACTCAGAGGGTGGTGGTGGATGGGTCATATCTGACATGGGGGGAAGTGGGCAGGGGAGTCCCCCAGGGCTCGGTCCTGGGGCCCGCGCTGTTCAATTTCTTCATCAGCGATTTGGACAATGGCGTGAAAAGCAACTTGTTTAAATTTGCTGATGATATCAAAATTAGGGGTGAGGTGAACACACTAGTACGGAGGGAAAGACTGCAGCAAGACCTGGATAGGTTACAGGGGTGGGCTAACATAAACAGGATGCGTTTCAACACTGACAAGTGCAGGGTGCTGCACGTGGGCAGTAGTAACCAGCAGCACACTTGGGAATGGGAAACTCCCTTCTTGAGAGCACAGAGGCAGAAAGGGATCTTGGAGTCATTATTGACTCCAAGATGAACATGGGCCGACAATGCGAGGTCAGGTTGGCAGGGCTAACCGCACCTTGTCGTGCATCCACAGGTGCATCTCTAGCAGGTCCAGGGAGGTGATCCTCCCCCTCTATGCAACACCGGACAGGCCGCAGCTGGAGGACTGCGTCCAGTTCTGTGCGACCCACTTCAGGAGGGATGTGGACAACATGGAGAGGGTCCAGAGGAGGCCACCCACGTGATCCGGGGACTACAGGGCAGACCCTACATTGAAAGACTGCAGGACCTCAACCTGTTCAGCCTTCACAAGAGAAGGCTGAGGGGGGACCTGGTGACCGTCTATAAACTCACGAGGGGGGACGAGAAGGGTTTGGGAGAGACCTTGTTTCCTTGAGTGCCCCCCTGCATAACAAGGAATAATGGCCATAAGTTATTGGAGAGGAGGTTTAGATCAGACATCCGCAAGAACGACTTCACGGCCAGGGCGGCTAGGATCTGGAGCCAACTTCCAAGGGAAGCGGTGCTCACCCCTACCCTGGGGGCCTTTAAGAGAAGGCTTGATGCCTACCTGGCTGCGATCATTTGAGCCCAGTTTTTTCTCCTGCCCAGGCAGGGGGTCAGATTTGATGATCTACAAGGTCCCTTCGACCCCACTTCTATGAGTCTATGATGGTATGATATGATTCTCCCAGCACTTCCTGTGGCCTGCCCTGTCTGGCCTCTAGGAAAGCATCATGGTGCAGGGTCTGCCTCTATGTCTTGTGGCCCCTTGGCTTTTAGCATGGTGGGGAAGAGAGGAGCTTCACTTGCCCCCTGTCAGGGGCAGTGGTGCCACTTTGTTTCTGCACCCAAGGAATTTCCTGTGCTAATGAGCTGTTTGATTGGGAGATAAAAGCCAGGTTTGACTCTGATCTCCCCAAGCAGCTTGAGGCTCCTGTTTCTCTGAGCTGTGGAGAAGCCAGGGATTCAGCCCAGGGCAGTGGGGAGTGGGAGTGCGCTGAGCCGCACGCTGTCACCTGTCTTCTACCTCACAATCAAACACCTCATTAGCACAGAAAACTCCTCGGGCACAGAAATAAGTGACAAAGTGGTGACACTGCCCTCGGCAGCAGCCAAGGGACACTGTCCTGTGACCGATGGACTTGTCATCCCTTGGGGCGCTCTGGTGAACAGACGTTCCCCCAGATCCTGGTGAGCACCCCGATAGACTTATAGGCGGCCACTAAATCACCCCTGAGCCTGCGCTTTTCCAGGCTGAAGAGTCCCATAGCTCTTGATAGTCTAATCAGGTTCAAAAAGAGATTAGACAGATAGATGTACATGGGACAGGCCCATCAGGGGCTGAGAAACAGAAGTCAGGAGTGCAAGCTCAGGCTCAGGATATCCCTGTTCCTCTGACTGCTCTTGAGGGGCAGTGTGGGGAAGGGGGTGGATCAGTCAATTGTAAGTGCAGGTATTTACATACTTTTGTTGATCACAGTCTTCTCTTGTGGACTCCTTAAACCTCATCTGTGGATCCCCAGAGGTTACTCTGCTGGGCCTAGGGGAGTTATTCGCACTACAAGTACTGCTGCCTGAGCCGGGGACTGGCACTTTCTGCACTCTGGACGGCAGACGCATTTCTCCATGGAACACAACTCCAGTAAGTAGGAGCTTCTGTATACGGTGTGCAGCTGATCCCGTGCAAATGAGAAGTGCTGGCATGTGTGTTGGGTCGGGACGGGGCTGGGTCAAGTGGCTGTGTTCTTACTCCCTTGCACTACCGGGCTCCTTAGTAAGGAAAGCCACAAATGGCATTTGGGGAAGTCTGCTGTGGGGCACAGTCCCCAGCTGGCTGGGGCGAAGTCCCTGCCTGTGCTAGGGAGCAGGCAAAGGAGAAGGATTCTGCTGCCTGCTCCGGTGCCTGTGAGGAAGGGCAGCGTCACAGGCAGCTGCTGAGGGCCCTGGGTCAGTCCTAGTTCCACGACAGACGGGGAAATGCTCCGTCTCTCACAGGACCTGTCCATATGGGGAGGGTGAAGCTTCTGTCCACCTCGTGCAGGCGTCTTGTGAAGCTCAGACTTAGCTTTCGGAGCAGTCCAAATGGGGTTAAAGATCACTGGCGGAGAACAGCGGGCAGAAAATACTTTTCCAAAGGCGTTATTGCTCCGGCTGCATCCCTTCTGTGGCTCAGTACTGTGCTGGGTTGTGAGAGGGGTGGTGAAGAGTAAACCTGTCATCCAGGCTGAGAAGTTAACTCCTTCTGGGAGCGACTTGTGCAAATACAACTCTGGGTGCTGCCATGGCTGGGGTCAGGGTGTGTTTCATCGTCACAGTGCCACTTCCCTGATTGAACAGAGCTTGTCCTGTCCCCCTTGACCACCACTCCGTAGGAGTGTGCATGTTTGAGGGCTTATCTTGTTCGCTGCCAAGACCCAGTTTAGGATGGTTCCTCTGGAGTAGTGACTCTCACCCTGGTACCCTTGTAAAGCCACTGCCGGGGCCAACCTAGAATTGCACTGTTATGCATGCAAATAGCTACATATGACACACGAGATAATCAAATAGAAATCCATGGTTTCAAAACCATTCTGACCCAATGTGGTCAGAGCTCGCCCTCCATTTTTAGTTCTTTGCAAAAGAATAATTGCACTAATGTTTGTTTCTGTAGTAAAAAAAAAAAAGCAGGGAAAGCACACAGCAGGCATTTTCTGAAAGGTGCCTCCTGTCTAACGAGGTTGAAAACCACTCCTCGAGGGATTTTTACAAGCAGTTTTTAAATATCCCAAGCAATAGGGGTTCCCTTGAGAGGTGAATCCCCAGCCTGAGCCGTCCACTGTTGGGCTGTTTCTTATGATGCTCAGCACTGTCTTCCCTTCCCTGCTGTGTGTTGTGTGCAGGTCTGTGTGCCCTGATGAAGGGAACTGGACAACATCCACTGCAGCACCTGCGGATGAGCTCCAATGACACAGACCTCGGCCAGGTTTCCTTCATCCTTATTGGCATCCCTGGGCTGGAAGCCTTTCACCGCTGGATCGCCATCCCACTCTGCTCCATGTACATCCTGACCCTGGTGGGGAACTGCACTATTCTTTTCATCATTAAGACAGAAACAAGCCTCCACAAACCCATGTACCTTTTCCTCTCCATGCTGACCATGAATGACCTCATCCTTACAACTTCTACCGTGCCCAAAATGCTAAGTATCTTTTGGCTGAATTCCCGAGCAATCTCCTTTAATAACTGCTTAGTACAGATGTATTTCATCCACACCTTCTCCATGGTGGAGTCATCGATCCTGTTGGCCATGGCCTTTGACCGCTACGTGGCCATCTGTGACCCGCTCCGGTATGCCACTATTCTGAGCAACTCGGCCGTGGCCAAGATGGGGCTAGCTGGATTAGTCAGAAGTATGATCTTGGTGATGCCCTGCCCCTTTCTTATAAAGAGACTTCCCTACTGCTCCCAGAAAGTCATCCAGCACACCTACTGTGAGCACATGGCTGTGGTGAAGCTGTCCTGTGGAGACACCATTATCAACCGTATCTATGGCATCTGTGCAGCACTTTTTGTAATAGTGCTTGACATGATGCTCATTGCTGCCTCCTACACCATGATCCTCAGGGCTGTTTTCAGGATCTCATCCAAAGACGCCAGTGCCAAGGTGCTGAGTACTTGTGCAGCCCATGCTTGCACCATCCTGGTCACATACACACCTGCCCTCTTCAGCTTCCTTACACACCGGATTGGCCAGAACGTGCCCCCATATATCCACATCCTCCTGGGAAGTCTCTACCTCTTGGTGCCACCCATGGTAAACCCACTGGTGTACGGGGTGAAGACCAGGGAGATACGAGACAAGGTGGTCAGCATGTTCAACTACAGCAAGAAACTGATTTCAGATCTCTGAGGCCAGGGTCATTACTGGTAGTCTTCTGTGGACAAAGATCATGTCACGGATCTGCATCCAGTTGTGTATCCCACCTACTGGCTTGCAAGAAGGAAAAAGCAGATCATTTCCTTGCCAGGGATCCTTGCTTTCTATGGCAAGAAGAGAAGTGGCAACTCATCTCAAGGAGAGCATGACCCTTATACTCATTAACAGGGATCCTGGTTTTCTTTGATTTAAAAAAATCCCCAATTTTTTGTTTAAAAAAGTAACCCCAAATCCACATTTTTCCAGGCTCTGCTTAGACTGTGGAAGAAGGGGGAATGGACTAGGCCAGTTAAATGATATCACAGAGTGGGGAAGGGGGCCAGAGCCCAAAGAAAGAGCGATGTGGCTGACTTGAGAGCCTGGAACGTCCATCAGCAATTAACCAGCTGCCCAGCATCCTGAAATGTCTATAGGGCAGGAACACAAAGCACAGTACTACCAAGACTCAAAGGTCTTAGAGGTGTGCCCTTGGCTGAGTACAGCCTAGGAGAACTAACTAAGCTGAGTACAAGTGGCCAAAATGCAATCACAGTTGTATGCACGAGGCTGACAAACATGCGACTGTACAGACGAAGAGGATTTTTGACATGTCTTAAGTTAGACAATTTGGAAGCAAAACAATGTTATACCTGCAAAATAAAACCACAGCCATTCCATCACAGCTGATGACTGTCCATGTTAACGATTGGGAAGTAGGTGGGTAATTAATCTATGGAAGTTTGACCACTCTAAACAAGAAGGCTAAATATAAAAAAGGAAATGCTCCCTCACTGAAAGAGGTAGATGAAGCAAATATTTTCACATCAATGTAGAGATAATGTTTCCTAGCTGAGCAGAACACGTTTTGGAAGCCACCTTGGGCTGTAGCCCCGTCCACTAGGCTTTAGCCTTACTTCTGACTTCAGCCCCCTCCCCCTGCTGGCTTTAGCCTTACTACCATGGCTTTAGCCCTCCTGGGCTTGGCCTAGTCCTTCCGGCCCTGGGCCCAGCAAGGCTGATGCCTCCTCCCCCAGACACCCTCATGGCTTCAATACCTCCCCCATAGTCTCATCCTGGTCCTCCAATTAAACACCACACAACTACAATTAACAAGTTGCTTTCAAATTACAGTTCACCCCCAGTCTGAGTCAATGCCACACGACAAGCCATACTACCGCCTTAGCTCTTTCCTTCCAGCCCTCTTGGGTAGGTTGGGTGCCTAAGGACTTGTACTTTAAGGGAAGAGAGCAGCAGGCCAAGGAAACAAGAGTCTCTGGCTCCCTGTTGCACCTGGACATGTACAGAAGTCATGTCAATCTATCACATCCAATAACAGTACCCATAAACACCTTGTGCCTCCTGAGGTAGGGGGGTGCGGATAATCTCAGGGGGTGCACGTGCCAAGAGGTAAACTGCATTGAGTAACCCCATGCTAAATAACTCTAATCAATCTTAACAGCCCAGATTATGAATGAGGCTGCAGTGTTCTGGGATCCAGCTCCTCAGTACAAGTCCCAAGTAGACCTGGACTAGGGGCTGATGCTCACACTGGGTTCTGCCACCCCCTCTGCTAAGAGAAGACCGCGTGCTGATGCCTCAATACTAAAAGCAGTGATGTCTCCAGCCACATCTCAGAAACCACACAGGAAAGTGCAGCTCCATTCTTGGGTTCAAAACTTCCAAAGCCCCTTCCAGTTCTGCTGGGGGTTGTGCTGGTGAAGTACTGGGTACCCTTCTCTGTCCATCCATACTGAAGCCAGTGCCCCAAATCTGTGCTGCTTAGGCTTCCCATAAGTAGAAAGGATAGATTAACAAGATGGAGATTGTTTTAGGGAGCAAAAAAAACAGTCCCAAAGCAGGAAATAGATCCAGTGAATCTATAATTCCAAGGGCCTCTCACATCTGTAGGTCCTCTTACTCTGTTTCACCCCACATCATCAGTCTACCTCCTACATCCCACCTGCCTCTGACTTCTCACTGTTTCCTTCCACTGAGCTACATTTATGTCCCTAGCATATTTTCTCTCCCCTGATGGCCCTAACATAACATCTGTGGCGGGCCAGTAGGGGGTGCTTCTGCACTGAGCCACCCACCTCACTGTGCCCAGCCTGAAACCACACTTCACGTGTCTCCTCTGGGGTGCCTATATCTGGCTGAACCCCTTCCTGGAGCACACCCGCAAGCCTGGGGTAACTGCTGCCACTACCCGGGGTCTGCTCTTTGTTAGGGCTCTGAGCCACCTGGGATACAAAGACCCTATAGATCTTGGGGTTACTTAAGCCACTGTGATACTTTGGGGTGCTTCTCTTAGCCTGAAGCATTCACAAATAGCCTCCCTTAGCCAGCCAATCAAAAGGGAGCTGCGAAGACTTGCCTCATCCCTCTCAAGTATGTACATACAGCGAGGCTTGCTATAATGGATAGCTTTATTGATTGGAGATTGTAACAGGCAACCCTAGCCCTGTTACCAGAAAGCAGGCTGGTCCCTTTAAGACCAGAATTTTCCGGGCACAGCCTGCTGACAGGGTAGGGGGTAAAAGCTGAGCCTGGCCGGCTAGTCAGGTGACTGGAAGGGAGCAGGCCAGAACTATAAAAACCCTGGGCTTGGCAGCAGTTAGAGACAGCAGCCAAAGGGGAAAGAGGTTGTGCATGAGAGCTCCCCAGAGAGGCTTAGCTGCTGGTCTGGCTGCTCTGAGAAGGGAACTCCTGATAACCCTTAGAGAAGTGGCAGCAGTGCCACAGGGAGGAGCGTCACAGACAGTGGGCCAGCAGAAGCACCAAGACACGAAGAAATGTAAGCTGGCATGCTGCCTTCTTTCATTTCTATTTTTTGTGGTTATAACCCACTGATTTACTGTTTATATATATATTTGTTGATTGATAGACTGGTGGTTTGTGGTCGAGGCCGTAGGGGAGGAGGAACCCTCATTAGCGCCTTGGGTGCAAACATAAAAGGCCAAAGGGCCTAGTGAACTAGAGTGTGCAGCTGTATAGGGCCTGTAGCTCAGAGCTGGTTGCAGGACTTTTAAGCTGGGTCCCAGTGGGGGGATCTCGGCCAGTAGCCCAAGCTTAAGGAAAGGGCGCCCTTGGGCAGTGTGAGCTTTGGGCCATGGCCCAAACTGGACCTTGCAGCCTGCTGGCTCCATGCCAAGCAGACAGGCCTCTGGGCTAGAAAGCCTGGGCTCCAGATTGAAAACAAAAGGAGGGCCCCAGGCCCCAAGAGAATTAAGGATCTAGAGCCTTTGAGTCAAATCCTATATGGTGGGTTTAGACTGGTAAGCCTAGTTACAGAAAGACGGGGGACAGGGCCTGTGGTGGCTGAGAACCCCAACATAGAATTACAAGAGGCAGTCTCCTGCTTGTAAGACATCTAAATAATATTTACATCAAGACATGGCAGGCAAGTAAAGGTGGGTTACGAGATGAACGAGAGTAATGAAACATTAAGGGGCTTCAGGAGTGCCCCTCATAGGCAAAAAAAAAAAAAAAAATGTCGCCTGGAGGGCAACCTGTTATAGAGAGGGTAGGCACAGGGAGGGGTATAGGTCAGAGAAATATCAAAAGAAAAGCCTTGAGCAAACAGAAGCTGCTTGGTAGCCTTTTGATATGCTTCTAGGCCACTTTATCCTAAGTTACTAGCTAAAATTCAGGTAAGTTGCTCACACTTACATCCAGAGTCTGACCAAGCTCTTTCTCTGGAGGCTGTATGGCTGTTCTGCTGTGTCCCAAAACATGTCTGCCCCCTTTCTCATCAAGGGCCCCCCTTACACCTGTCATGACCTCATCACTACGTTCCCACCAGAAGCAGCCCCATTGGCTGCTGACCAGTGCTTCCAAATGACATCAGCCTGACCAGGTGAGATGACTAGTCACATGACCTGCAGTGGCAGGAAACTGAGACAATAGAGGATCAGGTTCCCCCTCCCATTGGCATTTTTACAGCCCACAGGCAGAGAACCCCGGGGTGGGGGTGGGGGAGGTTGGGCTGGCAGTGAGGCAGACTGGGTGGTGATTTCTCCACAGCATCTATAGGGTTACTATTTTGTGGTGGATTCTTATGGCCACATTTGTTCCAACACGTAACATGTTAGTAAAGTACTGGAACAGGTTACCCAGAGAGGCCATGGCATCTCCATCCTTGGAGGTTTTTAAGGCCCAGCTTGATGAAGCCTTGGCTGGGATGATCTAGATGAGGATGGTCCTGCTTTGAGCAGGGGCTTGGACTACATGACTTTCTGAGGTCCCTTCCAACCCTCATTTTCTATGATTTGGGTGCATTCATCTATGCAGTATATTGACCTCTCCCAATGAGATCATACAAATGGAAGTGTGGGACCCCTGCTTAACACCTCAGGACATCTGGTAACTGACATTTAGGACAAAACTGAACTCCTGAATGCTCACTTTGCTTCAGTATTTCACTGGGCCAAAGGGAAAGACAAGTGAGATAAGGCTCATAGGGGGGAAAGCCGGGGATGGCAGCCTCCCCACTGTGGATGCTGAGCAGGTCCAATACCAACTAGAAAAGCTAGACAGTTATAAGTCAGCAGGACCGGATGGACTCCATCCGAGAGTGCTGAAGGAGCTGGCAGAGGTCATTGCGGGACCCCTGACAAAGCTCTTTCTGAATTTGTGGCGCACAGGGGAAATCCCTGAGGATTGGAAGAGGGTCAACATTGTGCTCATCTTCAAGAAGGGGAAGAGGGAGGACCCGGGCAATAACAGGCCAATCAGCCTAACCTCTATGCCAGGCAAGATCCTGGAAAAGCTCATTAAAGAATCTATGTGGGATACGCTTGTAGAGGGTAGGATTCTGAATGACAGCCAGCATGGCTTTGTCACCGCTAGGTCTTGCCTTGACAATCTCATCTCCTTCTACGCCCAGGTCTCTCACCACCTGGACATGAGAGACGAGGTAGATGTTGTATACTTAGGCTACCGAAAGGCTGTTGATCTAGTATCCCATGATATCCATGTGGGAAAACTGGAAGATTGTGGGCTTAGCTGCTTGACGGTTCAGTGGGTGGGAAACTGGCTGCAGGGTAGGGCCCAGAGAGTTCTCATGAATGGATCTGTGTTGTTCTGGTGTGAAGTAGCCAGCGATGTCCCTCAGGGGGTTGTGTTTGGACTGCTGCTTTTCAACACCTTTATCAATGACTTGGATGGAGGAGTGAAAAGCTTGCTGACCAAGTCTGCAGACGACACCGAGTTATGGGGCAGTGTGGCCATGCCAGAAGATAGATTGCAGATACAGGTGGACCTGGACAGACTTGAGAGTTGGGCAGACTGGAACCAGATGAAGTTTAACACTTCCAAGTGTAAGGTACTCCATCTGGGGGCAAATAACCCTCAACATACATACAGGCTCAGAGGTGACAGCTTGACTTGCACCATGGCTGAAAGGGGCCTAGAGGTAATGACTGACCATTGCATGAACATGAGCGATGCAGTGGCCAGTGGGGCAAATAACACACTGGCATGCATCAACCGATGCATCCTGTGTAAAACTAAGGAAGTGATACTCCTGCTGTACTCGGCATTGGTGAGACTGCAGTTGGAGTAATGTGTCCAGTTCTGGGTGCCACAATTCAATAAGGACGTGGAAAAACTTGAGGGGGTCCAGAGAAGAGCCACCCGTATGATCAGGGACTTGTAAGGCAAGCCACATGAGGAAAGGCTGAGGGACCTTGGCCTCTTTAGCCTAAAGAAGAGAGGGGTTGAGAGGGGACTTGATTGTGGCTTACCGCTATATCAGAGGAGTGCATCAGGAGCTCCATGAGCAACTGTTCACTAGGGCACCCCTGGGGAAGACCACGACCAATGGGTACAAACTCCTGGAAGGCCACTTCAGGCTTAATACCAGGAAAAACTCCTTCACAGTCAGGGTGTCCAGACTGTGGAATAAGTTCGACAGATGTGGTGCAGTCACCTACCTGGGTGGTTTTCAAGAGGGACTGGACAGTCATCTCACTGGGGTCAGTTGACCCCAGTTGTCTTCCTGCCTGGGGGGGGCAAGGAGGGGCTGGACCTGATGATGTACAAGGGCCCTTCCAGCCCCTAACAATCTATGAATCTATCCCTAGATGCTGTTGGCCCGTTCTGTAACAAGGGCACACTGTTGGCTCGTGGTCATCTTATGCTCCACTGTAACTCTCGGGTCCTCCTCTGCAGTCTTTCAGACTAGCCACTCATTCCCTGGTCTGGACTTGTGCATGCAATTATTCCATCCCTAGCGCAAGAGTTTGCACTAGTGCTTTTTGAATCTCATCTGATTCATTGCAGACCGTTTCTCCAGTCTATCCAGGTCATTCTGGATCCCAGCCCTAGAATCATAGAAAATTAGGGTTCGAAGGGACCTCAGGAGGTCAGATCAATTCCAACCCTCTGTTCAAAGCAGGACCATCCCCAGCTGGATTATTCCAGCAAGGGCTTTGTTGAGCCAGGTCTTAAAAACCTCTACGAATGACCATGGCAGAATAGAGGGGAATCATCACCCCCTCAATCTGCTAGCAATGCTCCTCCCAACGCAGCCCAGGATGCCGCTAGCCTTCCTGGCAACAAGGGCACACTGTTGGCTCCTGTTCAGCTTCTTGTCCATTGTCACACCCAGGTCCTTTTCTGCAGAGCTGCTGCTTAGCCAGTCAGCCCCCAGCTTGTACCAGTGTGTAGGACTGTTCTGTCCTAAGTGTAGGACTGTACTTTCCTCATGAGATTTCTTTTGGCCCAATCCTCCAATTTGTCAAGATCTCTCTGAATCCTAGCCTTACCCTCCAGCATATCTACTACTCCCCCCAGCTTGATGTCATCTGCAAACTTGCTGAGGGTGCACTGCATCCCATCTTCCAGGTCATTGATAAAGGTATTGAAGAAAACTGGCCCCAGGACTTACCCCTGGGGCATTACACTTGATACCAGCTGCCAACTAGACCTCGAGCTATAGACCACTACTCATTGAGTCTGATGATTCAGCCAGCTCTCTATCCATCTTAGAGTGCATTCATCCAACACACATTTCCTCAGTTTGTTTGTAAGAATTCTGTGGGAGACCATATCAAAATCCTTGCTAAAGTCAAAGTATAAATGTACAGTGTCTGTAACTCCACCCAACTTGGTGTCATCTGGAAGTCTGAGTGTGCACTAAAGCCCATTGTCCAAACCATTAATGTTGGCATGGACATTAGGAAAAGCTTTCGCACTATGAGGGTGGTGAAATACTACAACAGGCAACCCAAAAAGTTTATAAAATATCAGCATTTTTTAAGAGCAAGTTAGACAAACACTTGGCTTGGATGGCATAGTCAGTGATGGTGCTATCATGAGCTGGGGTGGCTGGACTACCTGACCTTCTGAGGCACTCTACTTTTCTATAATCCTATCATGATTGTGAATATTAACATGAAGCAGTTGTCTCACTGAATTACATTTTAACCAGTGCCTTAGACATGAAATACTGTATATAACCATCCTCAAGCCCTCTGAGACACTGCTTCTCTCCCTGGCTGTACAGCATGTGTTAAATAAATACAAAAGCAGATGGCAACTAAACATTTGAAAATCCTCAGTGGATGCCACTGTGGGACCAGGGCAATTTTCCACCTTATAAATATTGCAGCCTAAGCCTGGGACATGCAGTTCTTGTGTTTTGGAGATCGGCTTCACATCTCTAGGACACAACTCCAGTAAGTACCTTGATTCTGGGAGCTCGTGTTCATACTACAGGAATGGAGGGCAATGGTGTTATGTTTTCATCAGGGAGGAGCTGGGTTGCCAAAAGGGTGTTTTAAGAGGCTGGGTATCAATCTTTCCCATATTAGCTGCCTCTTTATAGGCAGAAACCACACGTGTGATTTGGGAGAGTCCCTAGTAGTGGCCCTGTCCCCAGCTCGAGGTGACAGAAATACTGCTCCTGTGTTTAAGAGGCAGTCAACTACAAAATAGCTTTTAAGGATCCTCGGGTTCGATTGGGGGTGGGAGGTGGGATGCAATGTTTCCCCAAGCTTAGAGCATCCTTCCTTTATTGCCCTCTCAGACCCTGGTGAGGCCACTGACGGGCCCTGAGAATATGACCCAAGGGAGGAACTCCCGAACCAGTCCTTTCTGCCTCCCAGTCCCACGATATTGCCTTCATAGGGCTGCATTTAAAACTCTCTCCTTTTGGTTATAATATTTGCCACCAAGGCTGTGGCTTCCTGATGTCACACGGATGATTTCAGCACAGTTTGAGGTCAATTGGATCCAGGTAGCTTCAGCACCAAAAGATGAGAGGCTCCGGTGACATGGGGGTGTCAAGCATTGAGTGCCGGTCCCTTTCCTCCAAGCATGTGTCCGATCCCTTGGTGAAGGTGGCTAAACTCTCAGCTTCCACCGCATCTGGGGGCAACTTTAATGCTACACTGTGTGAAAAAGACTTGCCTTGTGTTCATTTTACACTTACTACTGGTAGTTTCATGTGTCATTCTTGTATTGAGGGACAGGCAAAAATAAATCCCTCTCTTCATATGGAAGCCCCTCCGTAATTATCTTGTTGCCCTTCTCTACGCTTTCTCTTGTTCTTCTGTCTACTTTCTGAGGTGTGGGGACCAGACCTGGGCAAAGTGTTCAGGTGTGGATACCCCATGGATTTTTAACAGGGCATCATGATACTTTCAGAGTCACGTTGCCCAAAATATATGCTCTTGCTTGATATGCAGGAGGCAAAGCAGAACAGCCTGGATTCTTTGCTGTCTGATCACCACAAAGCCAAGATTGTATTTCACTTGTATATACTATTAGGTAGGCATAGTCACAGTATGCTGGGATGTGCCCTTCCCTGAAGGCAAATGCATGTGGCCATTCACTGAGAAAAGATAAGGGAATGGCCACTGAGGAGTCCATAGACTCACAGAAGTGGGGTCGAAGGGACCTTGCAGGTCTTCAAGTCCGACCCCCCGCCTGGGCAGGAGAAAAACCGGGCTCAGATGAGTCCTTGCTGAAGTCCAGAAAGACTACCTCCACGGCGACACCTGAATCCAGTGCTTTTGTGACCTGATCATAAAAGGCAATCAGGTTGGTCTGACATCTCCCCACAGCCCCCTTGTATCTTGCCCCAGAGCACTTCTGCTTGCCCCTCTGACCCCGTTCTGCTGGCGGAGGATGTGCATTGCTCCTTGACACAGAGCCCCACACCCCGCCTTTCCTCCCTTCTCTGTCCCACCTGTAAAGCCTATAGCCCCTAATGCTGACTGTCCAGTCGTGGGATGAATCCCACTGCGTTTCTGTAAGCCCTGTTATGTCTGGGTCTGACCTGGCTATTCTGAGGGCGAGTTCCTCCTGTTTGTTTCCCATACTACGAACGTTGGTGATTTTTTTTTTTTGCCTTGCTTTATTCTTATGCCATATTTGCCTTCTGTGGCAAACAATATTCAGCCAACACATATAAATGACTTATTGGGCGGTCTTGTGGGTAAGGTCCTGGTGTTCGGCTCAGAAGAGCTGCATTTCTGTTCCTCAGATTTTCCACCTGCACAAAAAAAAAATACTCATCCTGGCCTGTCTCACATGGGAGCATGGGTATAACTGCTATTGAACCACTGAAATCTTCTGGAAAGAGGGGTATAATCATAGGAAACATTCTTCGTGAATATGACTGGCATCTCCATGGGCTTCGGGACACCTGTTTAGGTGAACATTTTTCTGGGATGCTTTAGGAACAGCACATTCTGCATCTGTAGAGGGGCTGGTCTAGATGACCCTTCAGGTCCCTGCCAACCCTGTGAGTGTACGACTATTGCTCCAGAAGGATCTGCTCTGTGAAAGAGCAGTGTATTGGGTTCCATGACAGACCTTATCATCCATATAAAACTGATGTTTAAGAGCAGACAGGGACATTTTTGCTCTCTCACAAGTGAAAGGTAAAAAAGAAAATTAAAACTCCTTTTATTGTCTGAGGGGCAAGAGATCCTTAAACCATCAGTGTGTGACTGAGGGGACTGAACCGAGCTTGTCCAAGCCTTCTTTAATATGTTCCCATGGAAGCACGGATGTTTGAAATGGAAAAGTCTAACAAGGGTTTATGTGGTCCATTCCTAAGCAGCTGGTGCAAGATTGTTTCTCTAAGGCTTTGTCCAGTCTACTCTTAAATATCTTGGGCAGTGGGTTTCCTTTGGAGGGTGTTCCCCACCCTGATCCATCTCATTGCCGAGCTGTTTCTCAAGACAGGCAGCAGTTTCACCTTCCCTGTTGTGTGTTGTGTGCAGGTCCGTGTGCCCAGATGCAGGGAAATGAAACCCATGCTCAGCCGAGCCTCCGAGTGACTTACAATGACACAGACCTCGGCCATGTCTCCTTCATCCTTATTGGCATCCCTGGGCTGGAAGCTTTTCACCGCTGGATCGCCATCCCATTCTGCCTCATGTACATCATCACGCTGGTGGGGAACTGCACCATTCTCATCATCATTAAGACAGAGGTGAGCCTTCACAAACCCATGTACCTTTTCCTTTCCATGCTGGCCATGAATGACCTGGTAATTACCACATCTGCCATACCCAAAATGCTCAGCATCTTCTTGCAGGACTCCCAAGAGATCAGCTTCACTGCCTGCCTGGTGCAGATGTATTTCATCCATGCTTTCTGCATCATTGAGTCTGCCATCCTGTTGGCTATGGCCTTTGACCGCTATGTGGCCATCTGCTACCCGCTCCAGTATGCAACTATCTTGAACAACCCAGCTATTGTTAAGATGGGACTGGCTGCAGCAGCCCGGGGAGTGATCCTGGTGATTCCCTGCCCTGTCCTCATCAAGAGGCTGCCCTACTGCTCCCGGAAAATCATTGCACACACTTACTGCGAGCACATGGCTGTGGTGAAGTTGGCTTGTGCAGACATCACTATCAACCAGATCTATGGCATCTGCGTGGCACTATTTGTGGTAGTGCTGGATGTGATGCTCATCACCACTTCCTACATAGTCATCCTCCAAGCTGTCTTCAGGCTCTCCACAAGTGATGCCCGTGCCAAGGCTTTAGGCACTTGTGTAGCTCATGCTTGCACCATCCTGGTCACATACACACCTGCCCTCTTCACTTTCCTGACCCACCGGATTGGCCGAAATGTCCCACCTTACATTCATATCCTCCTGGCCAGCCTCTATCTCCTGGTACCCCCCATGGTGAATCCACTGGTGTATGGGGTGAAGACCAAGGAAATCCGTGACAGGTGTACAGCCTTTTCAGCTATGGCAAGAAGATGGTTAAAAAATATTAAGGATTGAGTTTCTATCCCATGTTTCTAATGATAAGAGCAATGTCTTGGGAGCAGGCATGGAATATTTTATTCCATTCCTCCCAAGTAAGGAGACACTACAGTTGTAGGAGCCACAGAGTAGATATATTCATGAAGGCTTCAGACAGGGAAATGAAGCTCTCTGTGGGAGAAAGGAACAAGGTGGGTGGCTGTTAATATTCTCCATTAATCACTGTGCTACACAGTGTATAGGAGTTCCCTGTAACGTCCCTTTAAGAGGAACAGCCCAACTGTGGGGCAGTTGGCTAGGCAGGGAGTATCCCATTAGGAGCTTTAAAAAGCTGCCAGAAGCATAAGTGAGAAAGGTGGAAGCAGGCTGGGAGCAGAACAGCTGTTGGCAGCCTAAAGACTGGGTTTTATTTGGGAAGAAGCAAAACCCACCTGCAGGCAACCCACAAGGCAACCCGCTCCTATGCTCTCTGCTGCCTTGAACTGGAACAACTACGGTGTGTGCCAAAGGCTCTGGACAGCTCACAGCTCCTGAACCCAGGGTTATGCCATTATTGGCTATGTGCTAGGCACCGCATGCACCCACTGCAGAAAAATACCCCACCTCGAAGACCTTGCTGCAGTTTTAAAGATGGGCAACAGACTAAAAAGGTCTGGGGATTGTTGGGGCCTGCTTCTGAGCACGTTCTCATACATTATGCCATACAGGTGGTAAACACTGACTCAAAAAATATGCATTCTTCGTCCACGATGGCCCCTTCACTGCCAGCTTCATGGCAGCATCGTGGAAGTGCTGGAAGCTACATCCTTGGTGCTGACTCCCTGCTGCAGCTTGCAGTAGCAGCCGATGCCAGCCCCATCAACAACCTCCTGTCCCAACACTCCCTACAGCTCCAATAACCTTCCTAACAAGAAGGGAAACTTTTTTGATTGTCAGAGCAGCAGCACAATGAGAGGGGCAGGAATCGCCTCCCTTGGAAGAGTCCGAGAAGAGGCATCTGTCTAGAAGGGGTTAGGAGCATTGCATCCTGCATCTGTGCCGGGGTTGGACTACATGACCCTCCAGGTCTTTGCTGAGCCAATTAATCTGTAATTCCAAAGGCCTCTCACATCTCTACCTCCTCTTAACCTGTTTCGTCTCATGCCATCAGCCTGCCTCCTGTGTCCCACCTGCCTCTAATTTCTCAGTGCTTCCTCCCATTTATGTCCCTAGCATATTCCCTCTCTCTTCTCTCTCCCCTGATGGCCCTAACATAGGGTCTCTGGGGTTGCCATTTTGTCACAGGGCATGTTAGCTCAGGACCCCCTGACCTCTGAGCACCCTGAAGTTCTACGCAGAAAAAAAGGCAGCTCCTCTTCAATGAAGGCATGTACTGGGGCAAAGGCCAGAGGTCCTCTGTCCCATCCAAAGGGCTAAGCATCTCACCTAGCCC
Organism: Crocodylus siamensis; assembly: GCF_052110815.1. Lineage (NCBI taxonomy): Eukaryota > Metazoa > Chordata > Crocodylia > Crocodylidae > Crocodylus > Crocodylus siamensis. The sequence goes on along the minus strand of NC_143395.1, from coordinate 423,024,972 downwards.
TGTGCACTTCCAAGTCATCTCAGCTGTTCTTTCTCCAGTCCACCCAGACACGAGCCCCAAAGCTGCTCAGATAGTCTCTCTACTCAGACAGACCCCAACTCTCCGCTTGTTCACCCTGTATTGGCCACTGTCACGGTGATCCCGCCAGCTTCCCTGGAGCTGCGTGGGTCCCATGAAACTATTCAAGTCTTTGTTGATGCTGGAGGTCCGCCTTGTCAAATCCCATGCTCTCTTTTGGGATCCTATGACCCCAGCTGACTTCCTACCCTTTGGGCGGGGGGCTGGACTCGATGATCTCCCGAGGTCCCTTCCAGCCCTGATGTCTATGAAATCTATGAAATTAATAGCAGGGACTGAGCAGAAACTCTATTCATTCTCCTTTTCCCAGGTACCAGCTTTACAGGGAAACTGAGGCACGCAACATTATTACAACATGAACACAGTTAACACAGAAATATTGAAATAAAACCCCATAGTCTACAGCACATTTCCCTGAAGGCGGTCTAACTTTGATTCCATAAAAACAGAAAAATAGGGCTAGAAGAGACCTTTGAAGTCTAACGCCCAGCTTAAGGCATAGTGTCTCTATCTGTATTGTCTATCTAGTCACCCCTGTCAACCAAGTTGCCTTCCAGCTTCAAAGTCTGAACCAATTCCTCCCTACTAGTAAGCAGTAAATTGAGAAACTTTAAAAGTGATTCCCTCCTCACCCCACAGTGCCAAGGGGGAGCTACTGGGGGGAGAGAAAGAAACAAGTGAGATGGAGGGTGTGTGATTTAGCAAGGTGGCTCCTAGCCTGGAGAAGAGCAGGCCTTGGGTTCTGGCATGGCCCCCTCCTCCCAATGTCAAAGAAAAGAATGCACTGTGCTTTATTCAATGATTATTAAACCCAAGGGTAGTGCCTAAATTCTCACAGGAGCACTGGAAAGATACCTGGATAGTGCCTGGCTTGTAGCATGGTAGTTAGAGCACTATGCTAAAAAATCAGAAGGGCAAAGTCCAGCCCCTAGTGATAGGGAGCAATCTCTGGTGCTTCAACACCTAGCACCAGATCCCATCATCATGGTCAGTGATGATACGATGTCCTGCACTCCCAGACACCTCCTGCACATGCAAGTGATTATTAGATTTCTCTTCAAGCCCCTTATGGAGATACCAGATACTTGGAGCCTCAACCCACATGCTTTAAATCTACTCCCAGAAGGTATGTATCCCTTCCACGAATGTATCCCAGTCCATCTGAAAGAGATATAGGCCCCTTGCCCCTACAACCTTCTTTCTTTGGAAGGCTATTTGAGAACTTAATTCCTCAGATTAGATGTTTTCTAGTTTCCTGTCTGAATTGTATCAGTAGTCTTCCCTTTCCCTTAAATTTACGCTGCAACACATACTTATCAAGAACAATCCTAACTCCTCTCAACCTCAGTTTTGTTAAGCTAAACAAGTCTAGCTCTTTTAAGCTTTGGTCATTAGAGGGAGCCCATATCCCACAATCATGCCTTTCTTTGTACCTGTTCCAGCTTATATTAGAAAATGAGGGTGGGAAGGGACCTCAGGAGGTCACGTCTAGTACAACCCCCTGCTCCAAGCAGGACCAGCCCCAACTACATCATCCCAGCCAAGGCTTTGTCATGCTGGGTCTTAAACACCTCCAAGGATGGAGGCTCCACCACCTCTCTGGGGAGCCTGCTCCACTGCTTTACCAGCTGCCTAGTGAGAAAGCTTTTCTTACTATCCAACCTCAACTTCCCTTGCTGCAGCTTGAACCCATTGCTCCTTGTCCTGTCATCTGCCCCCACTGAGGACAGTCCAGCTCCAGCCTCTTTGCAAACCCCCTGCAGGGAGGTGAAGGCTGCTATTCAAGTCCCCTCAGTCTTCTCTTCTTCAGACTAAATCAGCCCAGTTACCTCAACCTCTCCTCACAAGTCATGTCCCCCAGCCCTTGAACCATTTTCCTTCTCCCCGCTGGACTCTCTCCAATGTGTCCACATGCTTTCTGTAGTGGGGGGGCCCAAAACTGGACACAGACCTCACCAGTGCCAGATAGAGGAGAAGAATAACTTCCCTCAATCAGCTGGGAACACTCTTAATAATACAGACTAGTATGCTGTAGACTTCTTGGCAATAAGGGCACCCTGTTGGCTCATATTGTCTACTGAACCCCCAAAGTCCTTTTCTGCAGAGCTGCTGCCCAGCCAGTCGCCCCAGCCTGTACCAGTGCATAGGATTGTTCCCTCCTAAGTGCAGGACTTTGCACTTGTCCTTGTTGAGCCTCATGAGATTTGTTTTGGCCCAATCCTCCAATATGTGTAAGTCTTTCTGAAACCGGCCCTACCCTACCTAGCATATATCTACTACCCCCTCCCAGTTTGGTGTCACCTGCAAACTTGCTTAGGGTGCCATCCATCACATCTTCCACATCATTAATGAAGATATTGAACACAACCATTGTTAATATTTTTTAACAGAGGTGATTAGGACTGTATACAGTATACAAATGATGTCTTACCAATGCCTCATCCATCTCCACTACCCAACCTAGAAGAATTGCACCCTGGAATGGAATTGGCCTTTTTAATGGTCTCACCACCACAGCAAGTCATACCCGTCTTACAATTGATCAATACAATGTCTTCAGTCTACGAGCCACCGCTCTACATCAAATGTTCTTAGCGTTAGTCCCTGAAAGCATGGCCTCGCAGGTAGTACTGTTTGGTTTCATACAATTTTTAGGTTAACTAATTCTTTGTGTGTGACAATCCTGTCGTCCTCAGTATTGGCAATGCCATCCAACTCTGTTGAAAGAAACAGCTGTGTACTTGTGAAATTCATAGATGACAAAGTCAATAACGAAAGCAATATTAAACAGGATTGGTCTCGAGACTGACTCCTGAGGAACAGCACCAGAACCTGTCTCGGTCCTGGTAACCCCCTTTTCAATGCACCCTACTGGAGTCTCCCCTTTGGTCAACCTCTTATGCACCTTACAGTTTTAGGTCAGCTCCTTATGTAAAATCCTTTTTCACTTCATAATATTAGGTCAGCTTTTTAAATTAACTCTTTAGGTCAACACTTTTGGTCAACTCCTCAGCCCTTAGGTCAACTCTTTTGGTCAACTCCTCAGCCACCTTACAGTCCCTGTCCTTCCCACTGTTGTTAATATTTTCCATGAGTTTAATCTATTTAAAATCTATTGCACTGCCCTCATATGAAAAATCAGGTATCCTGTCACAGAACGACATAAGGTTTATCTGACATGATCTTCCTTCAATAAAACCATTTTTCATGTCTCATTTTCTGTTTATTTTCCATGCCCTTAATTATTGTTTCCTTCACATTGCTTCTAAGACCTTGAGTGATATTGATGTCATGCTAATAGCCGTGCCATTTTCTGGGACTCTTCTGTTCACCTTTTTAATATAAACACCGTATTTGCAATTCTCCAGTCACAGGGTGTATCTACAGGCATGTGTAGGCCTTCTGCAATCTACCATATAAGCCCATCCATTACAACTACCCACATTAAAACCTCCCAGGTTTATCTGCTGATAGCTATCCAGTATGTAACCGGAAGCTCTCCTAAGCTCAGGGCCTGAGGTGGAGTTTCTTCCAACCTCACCCGACTCCTGCAGTGTGTGCATGACACACCCAAGCACATGCCAAAAACTTCTTGTTCCCCTGTTGCAACCGTTCTGTAGCCAGTTCCTTTCTCAGTGGCTTTGAGGCTGGGGAGAGACATGTAGTGGCAGACTGACTCCTGGTTCGGCTTGAAGAACTTGAATAAGAAGCTTGCTTGAGTGCAGTCTCTCAATATGCCTCCTTCTTGTCTCTCCTGCTCATTGAGCTCCCAAAAAATAATTGCAAATAGGTGGGAGCTTAAGGTGCTTCAGGTGAGCTGAGGTCAATCTCTTCTGTATCCCAAAAGGGAAGTATAGACATGCCTAGAAGCTAAGCCCCACAAACTGAATGGCCACTGAAAATGTTATGCTATCACCTCTAATTTTTCTCAGTATTCTGGGATGTAGGTTACCTAAGCACCCTAATGTTGTCACCATTGGCAGTGCAAATTATGCTTCCACCTTAGATATACTAATCTCCATTGCCTTCCTATATATCTTCAACCTTATTAAAGGCAAGGCAAAGTTTTGATTTTGTATATGGGTCATACCTAGATTATGCAGAATCTCCACATGAGGTAATCTCTTCAATTGATGGTGCAACCTCAATTCCTCCTTCTTAGTTTTCTAAGGATTTTCTCATATTCACTTAATTTTCTTTGTAAGATCCAGTATCAGTGAAACAGGGTTGGATTGGCTCAGATCTCAGAACAAAGACTCCTGAGGGCACATCTACACATGCATTAGTACGCTTTAGTTAATGTGCATTAAATCCAGTACCTTGTTGGGCACTTTTACATGTGCTCCATGGGTGGATGGAAGGGATGGCACTTTAATTAGAGTGGCTGTCAAAGATTCTATAATTAAAGTGCCACTGCATCTCATGTATCAGCGTCCCTGCACTTCAAAATGGCAGTGGGAGTGCTTGAACTAAAGTTTGACAAGCTTTAGTTCAAGTGCCCTGCTGCCATTTTGAAGTGCGGGGGCACAGATACATGAGATGCAGGAAGCTACTGGAGCATGGTAATTGCTGCGCTCCAGCAGATTTGATTAATCAAGTCTGCTCTGTTGTGGTGGAATTACACCATGTCCAAGTAGCCTCTATGCAGCCTCCATGCTTGTGTATAGGTGCCATCCATTGTGAGGTACTAAGAAAATGTACATTAGCCTACCTTAATGTACATTAACTAAAGAGCATGACTTTAAGTCACCCTTAATGCACATTAGCTTATTTTAATGTGCATTAACTAAATAGCACTTTTTAAGTGAAGGTTTAATGCGAATTAAAATAGGCTAATGTGCATTAAAACACATGTGTAGACATACCACCAGTGATCATCCACATACGACCTTGGTTCAGTGCATCTTCCCTAAGTCAACACTGAAGGCAGTGCCCCAAATCTATGCCTCTGAAACTACTGCTTTGATCATCAGATATGGAACTTAGTGACCATTAAAGAATCCTAGGATCTTAGGATCGAGGGGCAGGAATGGATCTCAAGGGTCAACTGGTCCAGTCCCCTACACAGATAGTTTCATAGTTTCTAGGGTCAGAAGGGACCTGAGCAGATCATCTAGTCCAACCCCCTGCCATGGCAGGAAGGAGTACTGGGGTCAAATGACCCCAGCAAGATGTACATCTAACCTCCTCTTAAATACCCCCAGGGTAGGACCCTGCACCACTTCTCTTGGAAGTTGGTTCCAGACCCTAGCTGCCCTGACTTAAACTAAGCCCGCTGGGGGATGGGGGGACTACTGCCACTGCTGGCCCACTGAGCAACCCTTGCTTTTGCCTGCCTCTCTACTAATGCCAGGAGCCTGGAAAACAAGCAGCAGGAGCTTATCCTCCTGCTCAGTGCAAAGAATTATGATGTCATTGGGATAACGGATACCTGGTGGGACTCCACCCATGACTGGACCACGGGTATAGAGGGCTATACCCTGTACAGGAGGGATCGTGTTGAAAAAAGGGGCGGGGGTGTAGCTCTCTATGTGAAGGAAAGCTACATATCCCTGCAAGCTGATGTTGGTGACTGGCATGGACAGCTAGAGACCCTCTGGGTAAAAATTCGTGGGGAATACGGCACAGGGGACACAACGGTGGGAGTCTACTACAGACCTCCCACTCAAAGTCTTGAGCTTGACGAGGAGTTCGCCTGGGAGCTGGCTGAGGCCGCTTGCTCCAGGACCTTGGTTGTCATGGGTGACTTCAATTACCCAGACATCTCGTGGGAAGATCACTCAGCTAAATCTGAACGGTCGCAAAGCTTTCTCTCATGCGTGGATGACCTCTACCTGACTCAAGAAGTCTATGGGCCAACAAGAGGCAAAGCGCTGCTTGACCTGGTACTGGCTACGGGGGACGACCTAATCGGCGACCTAGTGATCGATGGGAAGCTGGGTGGCAGCGACCACGAGCTGATCACCTTCACCATCTGCCGTAAAGCTGGCAAGTCAGTCAGCAACACAGAAGTCCTTGACTTCAGAAAAGCCAACTTTGACAAGCTTAAGAGGCTAGTCGGTCAGGCCCTCAGGGACCATGACCCCAGGGAGATGGGAGTTCAAGAAGAGTGGTTGCTTCTCAAGGAAGCAACCCTCAGTGCACAAGCCAAATCTATTCCAACACGGAGGAAAGGCAGCAAGAAGTCACAGCAGCCCCCCTGGATCTCCAGGGACCTAGCGGACCTCCTGCGGCTAAAAAGGAAAGCCTACAAAGGATGGAGGACAGGATTCACCTCCAAGGAGGATTACTCCGCGCTGGCCCGGTCCTGCAGGGAGCAAACCAGGAAAGCCGAGGCTGCAACTGAACTCCAACTAGCTTCAGGCATCAAGGACAACAAAAAGTCCTTTTTCAGATACGTGGGGAGCCGGAGGAAAAGCAAGGGCAATGTTTCATAGTTTCATAGTTTCATAGTAGCTAGAGTCGGAAGGGACCTAGGTAGATCATCTAGTCCGACCCCCTGCCTTAGCAGGAAAGAGCACCGGGGTCAAATGACCCCGGCAAGGTGCTCATCTAACTTCCTTTTAAAAATCCCCAGGCTAGGAGCCTGCACCACTTCCCCTGGAAGCTGGTTCCAGGCCCTAGCCACCCTGACTGTGAAGTAGCGCCTCCTAATATCTATTCTAAACTTACCCTCCACCAGTTTGTGACCGTTATTCCTGGTCACTCCTGGCAGCGCACGGGGGAACAGGGACTCCCCCAATACCTGCTGATCCCCCCTGACCAGTTTGTAGCAGGCCACAAGGTCCCCCCTTAGCCTTCTCTTGTGGAGGCTAAACAGGTTCAGGTCCCGTAGCCTCTCCTCATAAGGCCTGCCCTGCTGACCCCTGATCATACGAGTGGCCCTCCTCTGAACTCTTTCCATATCGTCCACGTCCCTCTTGAAGTGTGGCGCCCAGAACTGGACGCAGTACTCCAGCTGCGGCCTGACCAGTGCCGCATAGAGGGGGAGGATCACCTCCCTGGACCTGCTCGAGATGCATCTGTGGATGCATGACAGGGTACGGTTGGCCTTCTTGACTGCCTCCCCACACTGCCGGCCCATGTTCATCGTGGAGTCAATGACGACTCCAAGATCCTTTTCCGTCTCCGTGCTGGCAAGAGGAGAGTTCCCCAACCTGTAAGTGTGGTGCCGGTTCTTCCTCCCCATGTGCAACACCTTGCACTTATCAGTGTTAAACCCCATCTTATTCTCATCCGCCCACCGTTGCAACCTGTCAAGGTCAGCTTGTAGCCTATTGCACCCTTCTAGTGCACCCACATCCCCCCACATCTTAGTGTCATCAGCAAACTTGAACAGGGTGCTTTCTACCCCCTCATCCAAGTCACTGATGAAGATGTTGAACAGTGCAGGCCCGAGGACCGAGCCCTGGGGGACCCCACTGCCCACGTCCTTCCAGGTCGAGAAGAACCCATCCACTACCACCCTCTGGGTGCGGCCCTCCAACCAGTTGGTGACCCATTTGACCGTGTGGGCATCGACACCACAGTCTCCCAGCTTTTTGATGAGGACAGGGTGAGAGACAGTGTCGAAAGCCTTCCGGAAGTCCAAAAAGACTACATCCACAGCAACCCCTGCGTCTAATGATTTGGTGACCTGATCGTAAAAGGCCACCAGGTTGGTCTGACAAGACCTGCCACTGATAAACCCATGTTGGTTGCCCCTGAGCATGCATTCCCCCGCAAGGCCCTCCTGGATGTGTGCCAGGATAATTTTTTCAAAGAGCTTACCCGGGATTGAGGTCAGACTAACTGGCCTGTAATTTCCCGGGTCCTCTTTTTTTCCCTTTTTGAAGATAGGGACCACATTGGCCCTCTTCCAGTCCTCCGGCACCTCGCCAGAGCACCACGAGTGCTCATAGAGCCGTGCCAGGGGTCCTGCAATGACCTCAGCCAGTTCCTGTAGAACCCTAGGGTGAAGATCGTCCGGACCAGCGGACTTGAACACGTCCAGCCTCTCCAGAAGTACCCTAACTAACTCCTCGCTAACCCCTGGCCCAGGCGTGTCTCTCCCGGGGCCCGAGGGGGGCCCAGCAGGGAGGTGGCTGAACTGGTCCCTACTTAGGAAGACAGAGGCAAAGAAATCGTTAAATATGTTAGCTTTGTCATCTGGCGTGATGACTAAGTTGCCCATCGTGTCCTGCAGGGGCCCCACATTACCCGGGACCCTCTTTTTACCCCCTATGTATTTGAAGAAGGACTTCTTATTGTCCTTAATCCGGGAAGCTAGTCCTATCTCCAACTCTGCCTTGGCCCTCCTGACTGCCCCCCTACATCCTCGGGCGACTATAACATAGTCCTTCTTGGCGATGACCCCATCTCTCCATTGGGTATATGCCTCCCTTTTAGCAAGGAGACATTCCCGGATGCTCTTAGTGAGCCATGGGGGTTTATGTGCCCTCCTGCTCCCTTTGACCCTTGTTGGGATTACCTCCCTTTGGGCATGGAGGATCGTCTCCTTAAGGAGCAACCACTCACCTTCGACATCTGATTCCCTTCCCCTCTGGGTCCTCAGCGCTTCCCCAACTATCCTCCTTAGCTTGTTGAAGTCAGCCCTCCTAAAGTCTAGGGCTGTTGCCTTGCTGCAGCCCTTTGCCACCTTACGCTGGATGGTGAATTCCAGCAAGCGATGATCACTGTCTCCCAGGTGGCCCATCACCCGCAGCCCCCTCACCAGGTCATCACCCGTGGCCAGCACTAGGTCCAACAAGGCGTCTCCCCTGGTGGGACTGTGCACCTCCTGGGTTAGATGGAGGTCCTGTAGTCTGGCTAAGAACCGACGTGAGCGATCAGACTTGGCTGACTGCTCCTCCCAGCAGATGTCTGGGAAGTTCAGGTCCCCCATGATGACCACATCCTTAGCCCTCACTGCCTCTGTAAGCTGACCTAAGAATTCCAGGTCGAGCTCTTCTCCCTGGTTGGGAGGTCTATAGTAGACTCCCACCGTTAAGTCTCTCTCCCCTGGACTGCCTTTTACTCTAACCCAGAGCACCTCAGAGTGCCCCCCCTCTACCCCCATGCTAATTGACGAGGAAGTATATTCCTCCTTGATGTAGAGTGCTACTCCTCCACCTTTCCTTCCTATCCTGTCCTTCCTGTATAGCCTATAGCCCTTGACACTCACCGCCCAGTCATGCGATAAGTCCCACCACGGTTCTGTGATCCCTACTATGTCAGGGCTGGTGACAGCTAGGAGGAGGGCGAGTTCCTCCTGCTTCTTCCCCATACTTCGAGCATTCGTGTAGAGGCATTTGAGGCCTTCAGCGGTTGTGCCCACTGACCCCCTAGTCTCAGCAATGCCCCGTCCCCCAACGCTTACCTGTTTCTCCGTTTTGACCATTGGTCTGGGCTCGCTGGCTGTTGCTGGGCCTGGTATCTCATCGTCTCCTCCGCCCTCATCTTCCCCCTCCCCCGACGAGCCTAGTTTAAAGCCCGCCGAAGGAGGTTCACCAACCTGGAAGAGAACACACGCTTACCTTTAGGGGAAAGGTGGAGCCCATCCCATCCCAGCATGTCTCTCATCACGATGTGCCGGTCATGGCTGAGGAAGCCAAAGCCCGCCTCGAAGCACCATTCCTGTAGCCTCCAGTTGGTCTCCGCAATGCACATCTCGTGACGTCTGCCGCGTCCGCTCACTGGCAGGATGGAAGAGAAGACCGCCTGTGCGCCCATCTCCCTCAGCACGCCTCCCAGAGCATGGTAGTCCTCCATCAGGCGATCAGGGGCTCTCCTGGCCGCATCGTTAGTACCCACATGGACAAGGACCATGGGGTAATAATCGGAGGGCTGGATGATGGACTGGAGCATCCCCTTCACATCCTGAATCTTCGCTCCGGGCAGGCAGTATACCTCACGTGCTGAGGGATCCTGGCGACAGATGGGGCCCTCCGTACCTCTCAGGATGGAGTCACCAATCACGATGACACGACGCTTCCTCCTCTTAGGCCTCTTGACTCCCGCCGCCCGCACAGGACATTGTGTGCGCAGAGTCTCCTCCCTGGTATCTTCCACTGCCCCCTCCTCCTCCAGGGCTGCCAGGGCCTCGTACCTGTTCTCCAGATGGACAGGAGGAACTGGTGCCGCAACATGGTTGTTGGACCCCTGCTAAACCAGATGGGGCAACTGACAACTGACACTCAGGAAAAAGCCAACCTATTCAATAGGTACTTTGCGTCAGTCTTTCATCAGTCCCATGGGACACCCATGCCTGCCATGGGACAGGGGAATCTGGGTGAGGGGGATCCCCTACCCTCCATCAATGCTGACCTCGTGAAGGAACACCTTGAGAAGCTGGATACCTTCAAGTCAGCCGGCCCTGACAATCTGCACCCCAGGGTACTCAAGGAGCTGGCGAGCGTCATAGCCCAGCCCCTGGCACGGATCTTTGAAAACTCCTGGCGCTCTGGTGTAGTGCCCGAAGACTGGAAGAAGGCCAATGTGGTGCCGATCTTCAAGAAAGGGAGGAGAGTGGATCTGGCTAACTACAGGCCCATTAGCCTGACTTCTATCCTGGGGAAGATCTTAGAAAAGTTTATTAAGGAGGCCATCCTTGAGGGACTGGCCCAGGCTAACATCCTAAGGGACAGCCAGCACGGGTTTGTTGCGGGTAGGTCTTGTTTGACCAATCTCATTTCCTTCTATGACCAGGTGACCTATCACCTGGACGAGGGAGAAGAGGTTGATGTCATATATCTTGACTTCAAAAAAGCTTTTGATCTGGTATCCCATGATCACGTCTTGGCCAAACTGCCCAGTTGTGGCCTTGGCTCCACCACGATCCGCTGGCTGGGAAACTGGCTCCGTGGTCGGACCCAGAGGGTTGTAATCGATGGCAGTCACTCATCGTGGTGCCCTGTGACCAGTGGGGTCCCTCAAGGCTCTGTCCTGGGACCCATCCTGTTCAACATCTTCATTAATGATGTGGACATTGGAGTCAGGAGCGGACTGGCCAAGTTCGCCGATGACACCAAACTTTGGGGCAAAGCATCCATGCCAGAAGATAGGCGGGTGATCCAGGCTGACCTGGACAAGCTCAGCAAATGGGCAGACGAGAACCTGATGGTGTTTAACACCGAAAAATGCAAGGTTCTCCACCTTGGGAGGAAAAAACCTGCAGCACCCTTATAGGCTCGGCAGTGCTACGCTGGCTAGCACTACAGAAGAAAGAGACTTGGGGGTCATCATTGACCACAAGATGAACATGAGCCTCCAATGCGATGCTGCGGCTAGTAAAGCGACCAAAATGCTGGCGTGCATCCATAGATGCTTCTCAAGCAAATCCCGGGACGTCATTCTCCCCTTGTACTCGGCCTTGGTGAGGCCGCAGCTGGAGTACTGCATCCAGTTTTGGGCTCCACAATTCAAAAAGGATGTGGAGAAGCTTGAGAGAGTCCAGAGGAGAGCCACGTGCATGATCAGAGGTCAGGAAAACAGACCTTATGGCGACAGGCGGAGAGCCATGGGACTCTTTAGCCTGGAAAAGCACAGGCTCAGGGGTGATCTGATGGCCACCTATAAGTTTATCAGGGGTGACCACCAGGATCGGGGGGAACGTCTGTTCACCAGAGCGCCCCAAGGGATGACGAGGTCGAACGGTCACAAACTCCTGCGAGACCGTTTCAGGCTGGACATAAGGAAGAATTTCTTTACTGTCCGAGCCCCCGAGGTCTGGAACAGCCTGCCAGCGGAGGTGGTTCAAGCCCCTACATTGAACACCTTCAAGAGCAAATTGGATGCTTATCTTGCTGGGATCCTATGACCCCAGCTGACTTCCTGCCCTTTGGGCGGGGGCTGGACTCGATGATCTCCCGAGGTCCCTTCCAGCCCTGATGTCTATGAAATCTATGAAGTCTATGACTGTGAAGTCGCGCCTCCTGATATCTAACCTAAACCTACCCTCTGCCAGCTTGTGACCGTTATTCCTGGTCACTCCTGGCGGTGCTCGGGGGAACAGGGACTCCCCCAATGCCTGCTGATCCCCTGTGACTAGTTTATAACAGGCCACAAGATCCCCCCTCAGCCTTCTCTTGTGGAGGCTGAACGGGTTCAGGTCCCGCAGCCTGTCCTCACAGGGCCTGCCCTGCTGTCCCCTGATCATACAAGTGGCCTCCTCTGGACCCTCTCCATGCTGTCCACATCCCTCCTGAAGTGCGGCACCCAAAACTGGACACAGTCCTCCAGCTGCGGCCTGACCAGTGCCACATAGAGGGGGAGGATCACCTCTTTGGACCTGCTCGAGATGCATCTGTGGATGCATGCCAAGGTGCGGTTGGCCTTCCTGACTGCATCCCCACACTGCCGGCCCATGTTCATCTTGGAGTCAATGATGACCCCCAGATCCCTTTCCGCCTCCGTGCTGACAAGAGGGGAGTTCCCCAACCTGTAGGTAAGGTGCCGATTGTTCCTCCCGTGGTGCATCACCTTGCACTTGTCTGTGTTGAAACCCATCCTATTCTCATCCGCCCACCCCTGTAACCTGTCTAGGTCCGATTGTAGCCTGTTCCTCCCTTCCAGTGTGCCCACATCCCCCCACATCTTAGTGTCATCAGCAAATTTGAACAGGGTACTTTTTACCCCCTCGTCCAAATCACTGATGAAGATGTTGAACAGTGCGGGCCCGAGGACCGAGCCCTGGGGGACCCCACTGCCCACGTCCTTCCAGGCTGAGAAGGACCCATCCACTACCACCCTCTGGGTGCGGCCCTCCAGCCAGTTGGCGACACATTTGACTGTGTGGGTGTCTACACCACTGCCCCCCAGTTTCTTAATGAGAACAGGGTGAGAGACAGCGTCAAAAGCCCTCCGGAAGTCCAGGAAGATTATATCCACTGCTACCCCTGCGTCTAACGATCTGGTGATCTGATCGTAAAAGGCCACCAGGTTGGTCTGACAGGACCTGCCACTGATGAACCCGTGTTGGTTGCCCCTAAGCATGCAGTCCCCTGCTGGCCCCTCCTGGATGTGTGCCAACATAATTTTCTCGAACAGCTTGCCTAGGATCGAGGTGAGACTAACCAGCCTATAGTTTCCTGGGTCCTCCTTCCTGCCTTTTTGAAGATGGCGACCACGTTGGCCCTCTTCCAGTCCTCCAGTACCTCTCCAGAGCACCACGAGTGCTCGTAAAGCCGTGCCAGGGGACTTGCAATGACCTTGGCCAGTTCCTTTAGCACTCTAGGGTGGAGATCATCCGGGCCGGCTGACTTGAATACGTCCAGCCCCTCCAGAAGCTCCCTAACTAAATCCTCGCTGACCCGTGGCCCAGGTGTGCCTCCGAGGGGGCCCAGCAGGGAAGTGGCTGTTCTGGTCCCTACTTAGGAAGACAGAGGCAAAACTTTGGAAGACGGAGGCAGATGCAGGAATGATAGTCCAAAATCATCCTGGATAAATGCTTATCCCCATGAACCCCATGAAGGAGCTCCACCAATTGCTTAGGTAATCTGTACCACAGCCTCAAAGCTTGACCACGAAGGATATTTCTTCTTTTCCCTGAATCTAAGTCTACTTTACTGCAATTTAAAATGAGTGATTTTGTATGATACCCTCTTCAGAAAGGGAGAAAAGGTGTCCTCCCTCTTCTTTATGGCAGCTATTTGGTTATCAAAGATTCTCTCTCCTCCAGGTGTATTTATAAAAAGCCAATCATCACCATGCTGCCCGTCCCAGCAAAGGTTAGAGCAAGACACTAGAATACCTTACAAAACAGGAGGGCAGCAAGAGAAAGTGAATGACAAGAACAAAATCACTTAAAAGGGGAACTAGAATATATCAATATAAAACTGAGACCCACCAAGCAATATCTAGTTATCTTTTCCTTTTTGTTTCTTTCCCCAGGATTATTTTTTAAAGCAGAACTTAGTACATCTGCACCCCTCTTTTTGGAGCAATGTCTGTCTATGCCCAAAGTAGCAGACCTTGCCTTGAGTTCTATGAGCTCTCCATCATGGCTGGAAGTGCTGAACTAAATGGAAAATGTCACTGATGCCTTTGAAATCACTGTTTTTCTGCTCTCCACAAAAACAGGTCAGTTTTCATTCCTGAAAAGCACAACTGAGTTCCTAGACTGTCAGTCAGTCTTAGGCAAGACATTCTTTAGACAGACACTTGGCTGAGATGGCTTAGTCTGGGGTTTGTGGATAATACAATCATAGAAAATTAGGGTTGGAAGAGACCTCAGGAGATCGCCTAGGGTTGTGTCTACATGTGTGTTTTAATGTGCATTAGCTTACTTTAATGCACATTAAGGGACCCCCCCTCGTGCTCTTTATCTAATATACATTAAAATAAGCTAATGCACATTTTTTCTAGTGCCTCACAATGAAGATACTAGGTTTAATGCACATTACCTAAAGCACATTCATTGAATGTGTAGACATGCCCCCACTCCAATCCCCTGCTCAAAGCAGGACCAGCACAACTGTATCATCCAGGGCAGCATGATGATGATTGGCTTTTTACAAATGCACCTAGAATAGGGAGCATCTTCAAATATCCAAAGAACTGCCATAAAGAAGAGGGAGGACACCATTTTCCCCTTCCTTAAGAGAGTAATTATGCAGTCAGGGCTTTGTTGAGCTGGGCCTTAAAAACCTCCAAGGATGGAGACTCCACCACCTCTGTGGGGAGCCTGTTCCAGTGCTTCACCACCCTCTTCATGAGAAAGTTTCTCCTAATATCCAACCTTAACTTTCCTTGCTGCAACTTGTGCCCATTGCTCCTTGTTCTGTCATCTGTCCCCACTGAGAACAGTCCAGCTCCATCCTCTTTGGACCCCACTTCAGGAACTGTGGCCAGGAATCCTGGTTTCTAAATGGATAGAAACACAGCACAATAGCATAAATATGATTGGTAAAGGTGAACTACTACTATCCTAAATCTGACTAAATCTGAGCTAGCCGTTTGCTGCAGGGAAGTGTGCCCCATGATTGCCGCACAGACTCTGGCATCCCCCACGTGTACAATATAACCCAGAAGGCATTTGAAAAGAGCAGAGAAAGTTTCTCCAAATGCCCTAAGTCTAAGAGCAGGTCGTAGAGGGAAGCTCTGGGGAGGCCTCAGGGGCTGACGATGCTCTGTAGGGATTTCACACAGCAGTTATAAAGGTCTGCGCTGTCCCTGCTCTGCAGAGAGGAGATTTGTAGCTGCGGTTTCCTCCGGGATACAAGGTCATGTTGCCCCACAAAGATACCTGCCTCTCTCCTCTACTGCCGGGGAGTCTGGTGAGTCATCTGCTCCTGGTTATTTGCCTGGTGCTTTCTTCACAGGAGGTGGGGTAGATGCGCACCTTGTACACTAACCATATCAGAAGTGTGCGAGCTCTTGTGAGCAAAGGTGTACTTCCTCAGAGGCTGTGAACAGACTTTTATTCAGAGTCACTGCCAATTGTCAAATTGTTGCTGGAGTGCCCAGAGAGGACAGTGATTTGTCTAGGGAGGAAACTAGCTTTGAAGGGGAGTTTCCTGCTCATGAGAGCAAGCGAGGCTGTGCATTTATTACTATGCATTGCTTACAGCACTCTTCCAAGTGCTCTTGGAGGTCAGCCTAGAATCTCTTTGCCTTAATTTTCCTCAAAGAGACCTCCCTTGTGTCTCCATAAACGATCTACCCCTCTCCTTAGTATCTGTGTATGTATCCCTCCCCCCACTGGGGTTCTGGGTGCTCTAGAGCAGTGATTTTCAACCTTTGCAAACCCCTAAAAATTTTCAAATGAAGGCACGGACCCCTTTGGAAGTGGAATTCTGGGATCTGAAATTTGCTTTTCATAGGCATTGCTCGCAGACCCCTCAGACATAGTCTGCGGACCCTCTGGGGTCTGCGGCTCACAGGTTGAACAAACACCGCTGCTTTAGAGCACAGGCTGGAGAGTTACGGCCTGCTGCAGGAGAGAGAGCGATTAGTTGCGTGGACCAGGATGACAGAACATAATGCTGTTCAGTGAGTGGGTCAGGCAGGTCTTGCCTTGCCAACCTCATCTCCTTCTATGACCAGGTAACTCGCCACCTGGACACGAGACGGCAGGTCGACATTGTACGCTTTGACTTCCAAAAGGCCTTTGATCTAGTATCCCATGATGACCTCGCAAGAAAATTGGAGGATTGTGGGCTTAACTCTGAGACACTATTCTGCGCATAGTGTAAATGGAGACCTGAGCATCTTCTGAGACAGACTGACACGGCTGTTGGATCTACAGTCTGAAACAGATACAAGGACGGCAGTGATTCTCACCCAGGGTGTTGCAGAGCCTTGGGAGATCCTTTCCACGCAACGTTGGCTCCGTGAGGTGTGCCGGTGTGATTTACAAGAGAAACCCAGGGAATTCAGACAGAAATCCATAGTGTCTAAACCATGCTGCCCTGTGGTGGGCTTGCTGAGTGCTTTGCAACAGAGGATTGCGCTAGGTTTTGTGTATAAAAGTGAGTGAGCATTTTTCTGAGCAGGACCTAGAGCCCAATGAGGTTGAGGAGTGCTGAACTAAGGAAAGAGCTGGCCCTATTAATAGGAACAGACCTGCACCTGGGCTGACACCCACCTTGACCCAGAAAATTGGCTTGTAGGCTCCCCTTGGAGGAATGGTATGTGTGTCAAACAGCAGGGGCTGGAGGGGCAGATAGAGAGGCTGGGGGACTTCCTGGAAGTGGCTCCAGGGAGATGACTTGGAGCTGAGAACACAGAATCATCCTTTTACCCTAAAAGCCTTTTCTGATAGCATAATGTATCTGCGGTGCCCACCTTTAAGTCCCTTCAAGAAGCTTGATCCTGTAATTCAGGGCCTTTGAGGGCACCGTAGATCTAGTAGGGCTGGTGGGTTTGGACCGGATAGGACATTGAGGAGTGATGCCCTAGGCCTTGAAGCCCTGTGCTGTGGGCAACCCCCTTTATTCGACATGGAAAAGAAGAGAATTGCTCAATGATGTGCCATCTGGTCAGTGCTGCTGGTGTTCTGCTTCAGGAGACCTCACCAGGGGATGCCACTTAAAATAATTTCTCTCTCCCTGCTTGGGATTCACTGACTATTTATAGCCCTGGATCGCCGCCCCTCCACCCTCATTCACCAGCCCTTTACTAAGGTATACAGATTTTGCTCTTTAGAAATCATTCCCTCTATCTCCAGCCAGTTGCTTCTAACCTCTTTGCTACACAGAGCCCCCGTGAATACCATATTGCAATGGTGTATCATGACTGATCCACGGACCCGCCTCCACCTCTACCCATCTAATAACAATAGGAAGATGGACAAACACTGTCCCAAGAAAGACAAACCATTGCAGTCTCATGAATAGCCACCAGCATGGAAATCCTGACTCTAAACAATAGAGACCAGTCTCAGTTCCTATTGCATGCACATTGGATGCATAGATTCATAGATTCATAGATGCTAGGGTCAGAAGGGACCTCAATAGATCATCGAGTCCGACCCCCTGCATAAGGAGGAAAGAGTGCTGGGCCTACATTACCCCAGCTAGATACACATCTAGCCTTCGCTTGAAGACCCCCAGGGTAGGGGAGAGCACCACCTCCCTTGGGAGCCCGTTCCAGACCTTGGCCACTCGAACTGTGAAGAAGTTCCTCCTAATATCCAATCTAAATCTGCTCTCTTCTAGCTTGTGGCCATTATTTCTTGTAACCCCCGGGGGTGCCTTGGTGAATAAATACTCACCAATTCCCTTCTGTGCCCCCCGATGAACTTATAGGCAGCCACCAGGTCGCCTCTCAACCTTCTCTTGCGGAGGCTGAAGAGGTCCAGTTTCTCTAGTCTCTCCTCGTAGGGCTTGGCCTGCAGGCCCTTAACCATACGAGTGGCCCTTCTCTGGACCCTCTCCAGGTTATCCGCATCCTTCGTGAAGTGCGGCGCCCAGAATTGCACGCAGTACTCCAGCTGCGGTCTGACCAGCGCCCGATAGAGGGGAAGTATCACCTCCTTGGACCTATTTGTCATGCATCTGCTGATGCACGATAAAGTGCCATTGGCTTTTCTGATGGTTTCGTCACACTGCCGACTCATGTTCATCTTGGAGTCCACTAGGACTCCAAGATCCCTTTCCACTTCCGTGCCACCCAGCAGGTCATTTCCTAGGCTGTAGGTGTGCTGGACATTTTTCCTCCCTAGATGCAGCACTTTGCATTTCTCCTTGTTGAACTGCATTCTGTTGTTTTCTGCCCACTTGTCTAACCTGTCCAGGTCTGCTTGCAGCTGCTCCCTGCCCTCCGGCGTGTCCACTTCGCCCCATAGCTTAGTGTCATCTCCAAACTTGGACAGAGTACATTTCACCCCCTCGTCCAAGTCGCTGATGAAGACATTAAAGAGTATCGGTCCAAGGACCGAGCCCTGAGGGACCCCACTGCCCACACCCCTCCAGGTCGAAACCGACCCATCCACCACGACTCTCTGGGTGCGACCCTCCAGCCAATTCTCCACCCACCGGACTGTGCAGTCATCCAAGTCACAGCCCCTTAACTTGTTCACCAGTATGGGGTGGGATACCGTATCAAAGGCCTTCCTGAAGTCCAAGTATACGACATCCACCCCTCCTCCTGCGTCGAGGCGTTTTGTGACCTGGTCATAAAAAGAGACTAGATTGGTCAGGCACGATCTGCCTGCCACGAACCCGTGCTGGTTTCCCCTCAGCATAACTTGCCCTGCCGGGCTCTCACAAATGTGAGCCTCGATAATTTTTTCAAAGACTTTGCCAAGCATCTACACATGCAATGAATGCTATTGGCTTTACTGCGCAGTACACTGATTTACTGCACAATAAGCACCTGCACATGTAGATGGTGATGCTTTACTGCACAGTAGATTAGTCTACTGCACAGTAAAGCATCTCATGTAGACACGGCCACCGAGCAACAAACAGGAAGATTCAGTTCGGCCAGCACTAAGATAACTTAAACACTTCCTTCAGGTGTCCTAGAGCAGTTTTCAACCTTCTGTCATGCATAGGTTGGCCAGTCTGTTCCCTAGCTTTCCTGTAGTTGAGTGGAAAGAGCTGTTAGTTTTGGGCAGAGCCAGGGGAAGTTGTAGCTGGAGGGATTATGAGAGATGAGTGAAAAGGCAGAGAGAAGCAGAGAGGCTGAATCTGGAAGCTGGGCAGCAAATGTGACAAGCCCAAGGGGACAGAAACCTCGTCAGACCAAGTAGCAAAGTTGGCTGGGGTGGTGAGTGATGGAGAACCAAGAGGAAGCAGAGAGCCGTCTCAAGGGAGGACCCAGCAACAGCAACCGGACCCCAGCTGTGCACAGGAAGTGTGCTAGCTTGGTATGTCTAGCTGTGCACAAGTGTGCTAGCTTGGTGTGTCTAGTTGTGCACAAGTGTCCTAGCCTGGTGCCAGTGAAGCTGGTGCCCACACCGAGTCCCCTTCAAGGGGGTATCGGAATTGCACTATGGTTGTGCGCAAGGCTGCACAGGCCTTTTAGAGACTGGCACCAGGACAAGAGGTCGTGAGGGATTATGAACCAAGCTGGACCTAGGGCTTTGAATGCTCTCAGCCCCAGTCTTCCTGGGAGGTAGGTGTGCGGGAGCCCAGGGCACACCTGTCCCTGTCAGCTCCAGTTAAAGCCTCCCATTCCCAGTGCCTCCTCATGGGGGAATGAATGCCCAGAGAAGCAGAGAATGAGGTCGACCTTTACCCACAAACCCTCATTATCTTTAGGCTGTCATGTCCCAGTTGGACCAACCTCGGTGGACTAGGGTTTACAGAGCGCCCCGACCCCCAGGCTCCCCTGCCTCTCTGCCGTCCTCCCCAAGTGTGTAGGTGCAGCCAGCAGCAGGGAGCAACACATGCTTCACACAAGAGGGGTCTCCCCCGGGCCCAGTCTCACCTCCCTTAATTCACTGTGTCCATATTCGCAGGGTGAACGGAGCAGGGCTAGGTCATGGCTGCAGCCAACCTGAGCCTCTCAAACCCCACCACCTTCCTGCTGCTGGGCGTCCCTGGCTTGGAAGAAGCTCACAGCTGGATTTCAGTGCCGGTGTGCTTGATGTATGTGGTAATCATCCTAGGGAACTGCACCATCCTCCTGGTGATTGCCACTGAGCCAGCCCTGCACCGGCCCATGTGCTACTTCCTCTGCATGCTGGCAGCCATTGACCTGGCTGCCTCCTCTTCCACCCTGCCAAAAATGCTGTGCATCTTCTGGTTCCAGGCCGGGGAGATCCATGTCGGTGCCTGCTTGGCCCAGATGTTCTTCATTCACTCCCTCTCCATGATGGAGTCAGCCGTGCTCCTGGCCATGGCCCTGGATCGCTACGTGGCCATCTGCTCCCCGCTGAGGTACAGCTCCATCTTCAACGGCCCCCTCGTTGCCAAGATGGGCCTAGCAGCCATCATCAGGGGGGCCCTGCTCATGACCCCCTGTCCCTTTTTGATCAAGAGGCTGTCTTACTGCAGGGGTAATGTCATCCCACACACCTACTGCGAGCACATGGCGGTGGTGAAGCTGGCCTGTGGGGACACCACCATTAATCGTGTCTATGGGCTGAGCGTGGCCTTGATCGTCATCGGCGGGGACCTGCTGCTCATCGGCCTGTCCTATTCCCTCATCATCCAGGCCGTGCTGTGCCTGACCTCCCGCGAAGCCCGGCTCAAGGCCTTCGGGACCTGCAGCTCCCATGTCTGTGTCATCCTCATCTCCTACACCCCCGCGCTCTTCTCCTTCTTCACGCACCGCTTTGGCCACAGCGTGCCCCCTCATATCCACATCATCCTGGCCAACCTCTACCTCCTGTTTCCCCCCATGTTAAACCCCATCGTGTATGGGGTAAGGACGAGGGAGATCCGGGAACGGGTGATCAGGGTGCTTCTCCCAGGCCGTGGTGCATCTGGCTCTTGGCTGCAGCAGGGCTCTCTTCTCCAAAAGCCACCCAGCTAATTCCCAGGGCACCCCCTCCTCAGGGTCTCCTTCTAGTACCTGTAAAGCAGTGACTGCCACATGGATCCTGGCTGGGCTGAGCTAGCTACGAAATGCTCAGATCCAGCCAGAGGCCGCGGCAGTGCTAAGTACCTGCAGTGCATCAGAGAGAGCACCCAAATGGGACTTGCGCGGAGAAACCATGGCTTCCTGTGCTCACCTGGAGACAGAAGCAGCCCTGTGGCTCTCAATGCAGAACCTGGGGTGAGGCTGTGCACTGGAAACCAAGGACTCTGAAAAGCATTGACAGGGCTCAGTAGATAAGCCTGGGATGATCTACTTGGGACTGGTCCTGCTTTGAGCAGGGGTTTGGACTAGATGTGACCTCCTGAAGTCTCTTCCAACCCTCATTTTCTACCATCCTATGACAGTGGACACATTATTAGCCCTTCAACAGACCTCTGGGACTCTGCCTCTTCTCCATGGCTTTCCAAACACTATTGCCAGTGGTTCAGAGACTCCTTCGGCCACTTCCTAGGATGAATTTTGTCAGGCCCTGATGGCTTATTCAATTTGTCACAAGTCTTGATATGATCTTTGTTTATCTGAATCTACAGCCCTTTCCTTTTTTCAGTTGTTTTCTAAGATTTTTGCCCACAGTTTTGTGTGTGGGTGTGTGTATGTGCATGCATGTGTGTTTATGTGTGTCTGTTTACGTGTGAAGACTGAGCCAAAGTACCCAATGAGTAACCTGCCTTCTTTGTGTTCTCCATTAATAGATCACCCTCAATACTGAGCAGTAGCTCCTTGGTTTCTTTGGTTTTTCTTTTCTGCCATATCGACAGGACTTCTTGTTTTCAACAGCCCTTGCCTACCGCATCATTTTTGCTTTTGTTTTCCTGATTTGACCCCTACACATTCCTGCTATTCCTTGGTATGCTTCAATAGACTTTTCCTTCCTTCCACTGACACTAACCCAGTGAGTAGGGCTTTAAATTAAGTCCCATGGGAAATGGAGAAGAAAACCCAACAGAGACACTGCATTCAGTAACAAGGGATGGATCTGAGACCAGAGGCATTGCTACTACCAAGGGTTTAGTTTGCTTTCCCAGAACATCAGCCTGTTGTCAGACAAACTGTGATCCAGAGATGGGATCCACCAGATGAAGATTGGGATGGGCATATAACCTCACATTAAAGATGTCTTCCCCACCTTGGTGCCTGCTCTGTTGTGTCTTAGGGGAATAAGTGGGAGCAGATGACAGAACAAGGAGCAATGGGCTCAAGCTGTAGCAAGGGAAGTTGAGGTTGGATATTAGGAAAAACTTTCTCATGTGGAGGGTAGTAAAGCACTGGAACAGGTTACCCAGAGAGGTGGTGGAATTTCCATTCTTGGAGGTTTTGAAGACCCGGCTTGACAAGCCCTAGCTGGGATTGGTCCTGCTTTGAGCAGGGGGTTGGACTAGATGTGACCTCCTGAGGTCCCTTCAACCCTTATTTTCTATGATTCTATGATAGTACCTCCATTTACAGACAGGGAACTGAGGCAGGTAGACAGGTCTCCTGCATGAGGATACGGCAGAGATGGGAAATGAACTCAAGTCTCCACAGTTCTTGCAGTGGCCTCTGCAATGCTGGATGCTGGCTACTGTCTGGGACAGGCCAATGCTGGCAGGTTGTAAGCAGATCTTTATTTAACACCTACAACACCACAACTATGGGTCCATGTCACCTGTCCCAAAAATTAGCTGGACCTTTGTTACTTTGCTTTGAATGGGAGCAATGTCTGAAAAGCCCATCTCAAGGCAGCAATAACTCAGAATGGGAAGCCTGGGAGCTCTCATTGCTCCTGCTACCTGGGACATGTTCTGCTTCAAGGGCATAACATTATGTTCCCCTGAGTGTGGCACTTAGGACTGAGGGGCGTATTTGCTGCCTTGACTTTCTTTCTCTCCCATGCTTCAAGTGGAATGATTTCCATGGGTTTTAATGTGGAGGTTGGCAGTGTATAGCAAAGAGCTGCTGGTCAAACAGTGCAGGCAAGGCCATGAGTACTCTAATTCTGCATCTCCAAAGGGCTGCAGAACTAGAGACCTTGCCCTGGAGCAGAGAGTGAGTTGCACTGGCTGTGTCTACGTGAGATGCTGACTGTGCAGTTGTTACTGCACAGTCATTCAGCACTTACATACACAAATAGTAAATGACTGTACAGTAACCAGAGTTACTGCACAGTAGCTTCCTCAAATGGCTTTTTGGTGATGAAGACTGCACAACAGCTCTTTACTACTGTGCAGTAGCATTGCATCATGCTTCGTGCCACACGGTGCTGCTATGCAATAGTAATGACTTACTGTTTAGTCAGCATCTTGTATAGATGCGGCCAGTGGTGCTGGGCTGTGAGTTGTGTCAGCTCCACTTTTCCTATGGTGTAAAGTCACTGTTTGCTGCAGTAAATGTGTTGTGAGCCCACACGCCAAGTAAGGGCTTCTTAACATGAGACTTGTTACGAATTACGCTCTTAAAGCCACGTGCAGTTCGCTCTAGGCTGGGGCAATGATCACGCAGAGCAAGTATCCAAAGTCAGATACAGAATCTTTATTCGCTGCAGTGAGGTGCCTCCGAGGAGGGACCCCGCCTACCAGATATAATACTATTTTATACTTTGTTAGTACGTCAGCATTAGTTCGTGATTAGCTCGTGCTCGTAAAAATACCCAATCATCTATTGACTAAATCACTATTCTATCCAATCGAGTGACACTGTAAGCGTGAATACCGAAGTTTAACTCTCATGACTACATGCCCCATATATTCTTGCCAAGATGTATCTTATCTTACAAAAACAATCCTTGTACTGCCTTCAAAGCTCCTCTGTTGACGAGACTCCTCTGTTGACCATTCAGCTAGTTTCATATCTTATCAGTAGCCCATACACAGCGCCTCTCCTCTCCCAGCTGTCTCGTAAGTGCTGTGTCTGCTTTTATGAAATAGAGGCGAAAGGACAAGGAAATGGCCTCACTTTAGCACTACAAGGCCTTGCTTTAGCCCTACAAGATTCATATACAACAGACTTCATGCAGTTGGTTCCTTATTCCCAGTTCCGAACCAAGTTCAGCCTCATTGGGTATGAGTTGCTGCAAGGAGCCAGGAAGGGATTTGTCCTCATCCTATTGCTACAGATGTTGGTTTTTTTTTTTTTTTCCAGAAGCACCTTCCCCTAAGGTGAGGTTTTTGACTGGTTTGTGCCAGTGCTCCTGCTGGGACTGAAACATATGGGTACCTGGTTAGAGGGTTTTGCCCTCCCATTCAGGGCCAAACTGAGTGGAGCAGCAGGTTGCACAGAAGCCAGTGTCCCAACAGAGCCAGGGACCCAGAGTGACCCTGAGAGCAGCAATATGGAGGTGGAGAAGGGAGAACAGGAGGATGAGAAGATGGATGCGGATTAGAGCAGCTGCGCACCACATTTTCGATCCTGCAGCTTCCTCTCAGCCCCATTGCAAAGCTGCATGGCCACTTCCCTCGGTCCCGCACAGCCCCACCACCCACCTCCTCCACACATTAGACATGTTTCACCCCAACCATTTCAGGAGCTGGAATATCAGGGATTTCCACGAGTGTATTTTTCTAATACCTATTCTTGTAACACGCACTTTTGTACCTTCCACATGTACCTTTGCCCATGAGCGAGCAGCCTGCAGGAACAAATCCTGGCACCTTTCTACTGAGCCAGCAGCTCTGACAGTAAACCTGGACGTGGGTTTGAAGTGGAGCTGTGTCGACTTGTCTAGATACAGGGCGACTAGAGTATTTTTCAGGGTTTATGCTGATCTGATCAGGGTTGGGTGTGGGCTCCTGTAACTAGCAGTGGCCTCTCCACAGCCCATGGGGAGGAGAGACCAGCCTTCATGCCCACACTGACCCCTGTGCTGGGTATGGGACCCCTCCACCAGCAGCTGAGGCTCCCTGCATTGGGGGGTTTCTCAGGGAAACATCTCCATCTGCTTTTAAAGACTGCACGGAGTCAAAGGTATAAAGGGGCCTGAACAGGATTGAGCATCAGTTCTGTCCACTGCCAACAGAGTTCATTTTAAAATGGGATTTAGGGACCCAAGTCATTTAGTTGATTTTGGAAATTTTAATCTAGAACTGGTCAAAATTAGTCAACTGCTTTGTTTATTTGTTTCTTTAACTCAAGCGAAGCCTTTTTTTTTTTAACCATGAAACTGTTTATGACAAGTTGCTGACTTTCTTATTTTTCCACACAAAAGTATGGTGTTTTTTTCAGTCCTTTCTTGTAAAATGTTATCACCAACCTTAATAAACCTGCCGGTTCACTGAAAGCTGGCTCTTTGCTAAATACAACATTTCAGTTGAAGTTAGTTCTCTCTTTTGGTGACTTCTTTAAAATTTCATCTGGCACACAAAAGACCTTAGGCATTTTTCACAAAGGTCAGATTTTGGTTTTGGCCAGGTCTAGTGGAGACCAAACTTCATTACACTTGCACTCCAAAATATATATATATTTTAACTGGGAATGCATGTTATAGCTCTAATTCAGACTAAATAACCATGAGGCGTGTCCTGTATTATTAAGGACATGTGTTACTGAGTGTTGGATTGAGGCACTGGTATTTTTATGGAATAACTTTCATAATCTGGCTGCTTTTACGTTCTCTTGCTTTATAATACTGGAAGATGGGAGTCAAAACTTTTAACCAATGACTAACATTCTTTCATACACTACGTTTCTTCCCTGCCTTTTCTGTTCCTTCCTTTCCTTGTACCTGTCCCTTGCCATAGTTTTCTCTCCATCTGCTTGTGTTACACTGTTTAAAGTGTACAGTAGCACAGGTGAGGTGTGGGATACTGAGATTAGGCACTGGTGCACTTGAAAAAACTAATGCATTATTCCTCTTAACGACATTGCTATCAGTGGGGCACTGGCACCCATTATTACTTTGAGTGCTATTGCTGGCTTCAAGTTTAAGATCCCAAGAAAAGAAAGCAGATGAAGAGCAAAGGGGGAGGGGGCAATGAACATCAGAGAAGCAGATTTTAACTAGTGATGAGAAACAGAACACAAGGTCACATGGGCAGACGGACACACACATGGATAGATGGCAGGAGGCCTGGCCATTCCTGGAGGACACACACAGAGCCAGAGGGACACCTGTAGTCCTTTCCAATGCACTGGAAAGACAGGTCAGCAAGCAAGGGACCAATGCGGCTGCCCCAGGAGTTTTTTTATCCACCTAAAAATTGAGAGATGCATACAAGGCATTGGAGGGGGAACTGTCAATGGCCCAAGATACAAGCAGGAGGAGCTTGTCCTCCTACTCTCCAGTGGGCATTATGATCTAGTAGGGATTACAGAGACCTGGTGGGACTCCACGCATGACTGGAGCGTAGCTATAGAGGGCTACACTCTGCATAGAAGGGACTGGGTGGGGAAGAAAGGTGGTGGCATTGCTGTCTATGTGAAAGAGCAGGACACCTCCTTGCAGGCTGACATCAGCTCAAAAAATGAACAGCTCAAAACCCTCTGGAGTAAGTTGGGGGGAGGGCGGGGAGCACGGCGGGAGAGACCTAACTGTAGGTATGTACTACAGACCACCAAACCAGGGGGAGGAACTGGATCTGGAGTTCACCTGAGAATTGACTGAGGCCGCACGTGCGCATGACATGGTCGTCATGGGCACTATTAATTATCCAGACATCTCCTGAGAGGAACATTCGGCCAGGTTGGATCAGTCGTGATCCTTCCTGACCTGTGTTAAGGAGCTCTTTCTGACTCAGGAGGTGCATGGGCCAACCAGAGGTGACACTCTGCTAGACTTTGTCCTGGCCAAAAGAGACAACCTGCTGACTGACTTAAATATAGAGGGAAGTCTGGGTGACAGCGATCATAAAACCATCCTGTTCACTGTCCAACGTAAGGCAGACAAATCAGATAGCAGGACTGAAGTCGTGGACTTCAAAAATGCAAACTTCAACAAGCTTAGGTCACTAGCAGGGCAAGTGCTGCAGAGCAGGGACTGAAGGCGAAGGGTGTGCACGAAGAGGGGTTGTTCTTTAAGGACACGTCGATCCTTGAAGCACAAAGGAAGTCCATTCCCATGCAGAGAAAAGGTAACAGAAGGGCTGGGAAACCCTCCTGGCTAAACAGGGAAATTACGGTCCTCTTAAGGAAGAAGATAGAGGCTTATAAATAATGGAAGCTTGGAGTGAGCCCCAAGGACTATTCCACAACGGCCCACATTTGCAGGGGACAGATAAGAAAGGCTAAAGTGGCAGCCGAACTTAGATTAGCAACAGGAATCAAGGACAACAAGAAGTCCTTCTTTAGGTACGTAGGGAACAGAAGGAAAACAAATGGGAGTGTGGGGCCACTGCTCAACACCTCAGGAGTGGTTACCAGCACCCAGGAGAAAGCTGAACTCCTGAATGACTACTTCACCTCAGTCTTTCACAGGACCAAGGGGAAAACAATGCCATGTAGAGTATGGGATGAGCACCGCAGGAATAATCGCCTTCCTACTATTGCCGTAGAATTGGTGTATGACCAAGTAAAAAAATTAGACATATACAAGTCAGCGGGACTGGGTCATCTTCATCCAAGAGTGCTGAAGGAGCTGGCTGAAGTAATTGCAGAGTCCCTGGCAAAACTCTTCCACAACTCGTGGTGCTCTGGAGAAGTCCCCGAGGACTGGAAGAGGGCCAGTGTTTTGCCCATCTACAAGAAGGGCAGGATGGAGGACCTGGGTAACTATAGGCCAATCAGCCCAACTTCCATCCTAGGGAAAATCCTACAAAAGTTCATCAAAGAGTCTATGTGTGATCACCTTGGAGAAGATAAGATTTTGAATGGCAGCCAGCATGGCTTTGTCACGGGCAGGTCTTGCCTTGCCAACCTCATCTCCTTCTATGACCAGGTAACTCGCCACCTGGACACGAGACAGCAGGTCGACATTGTACGCTTTGACTTCCAAAAGGCCTTTGATCTAGTATCCCATGATGTCCTTGCAAGAAAATTGGAGGATTGTGGGTTTACCTCCGAGACAGTCAGGTGGGTGAGAAACTGGCTGCAGGACGGGACTCAGAGAGTCATAGTGAACGGATCTGTGCCATCCTGGTGAGAAGAGGGCAACGGTGTCCTGCAGGGTCAGTGCTTGGTCCAGTGCTTCAACTTCTTTATTAATGATTTGGATGTGGGGGTGAAGAGCTCACTGGATGAGTTCGCGAACGACACCAAGTTATGGGGAAGCGTGGTCATGCTTGAAGATAGGCTGCAGGTAAGGCAGACCTACTCAGGCTGGCAAGTTGGACAGAGCAGAATATGATGAAGTTCAACACTGAGAAATGTAAAGTGCTCTACCTGGGGACGGGCAACGCCCAGCGCATACAAGCTTGGCAGTACTGAACTGACCAGCACCATGAATGAAAGGGACCTGGGGGTAATAATAGATGGCAGTATGAATATGAGCCGGCAGTGCAATGTTGCAGCCAGCAGGGCAAATACTACTCTGGCATGCATCGACCGATGCATCTCCAGCAAAACCAAGGAGGTGATTCTCCTGCTGTACTCAGCTGGACGACTGCGTCCAGTTCTGGGCACCGCACTTTAACAAGGATGTGGACAAGCTTGAGAGAGTCCAGAGAAGAGCCACCAGTATGATCAGAGTCTTACATGGCAAGCCATATGAGGAAAGGCTGAGGGACCTGGGACTCTTCAGCCCGAGGAAAAGGCGGCTGAGAGGGGACCTGGTAGCAGCTTACCGCTACACTAGGGGAGTGCATCAAGGGCTCGGTGAGCAACTGTTCACCAGGGCACCCACGGGGAAAACCAGGGATAATGGCCACAAACTCCTGGAAGATCGATTTAGGCTCAACATTAGGGCATCCAGACTATGGAATAAGCTCACCCCAGAGGTGGAGCAATCGCCTACCCTGGACCTTCAAGAGGAGACGGGACGGTCACCTTGCTGTGGTCACCGATCCCCAGTTATCTTCCCTGTTTGGTGCAGGGGGCTGGACCCGATGATCCTCCGAGGTCCCTTCTGGCCTAACAATCTATGAAATCCCCAGCACAAGTATACTGGTACAAGATCAGCAAAACTAAGGCATAGCATGAATTACAGCTGGCAACCAATGTGAAGAGCAGGACGTGGTGGTTTTCCAACGTGAGAATTAAGAGAAAGATAAAGGAACCTGTAAGTTTGCTGCTTCAAGTGAAGGTGATTTATTAATGGAAGATACAAAGGCAAGGGCTGACTTTCTTCTGCCTTAAACAAGTGCTTCCCCATACACAGATCTTTTTGGAAAACAGCTGTCTCCCATTGCCAGCAGACAGGTATCTGTGAGCTCATGGAGCAGCAATCTACTTTGATGCCAAAAGGCAAGGTTCAGCCCCCGCTCTTGGTGCATGGTGAGGTGAAGGTTTTGTCTCAGCTGAATGTAAAAGGATTTGTCTTGACCTTTTTGTTGAATAAACCACCCAACACATGCAAGCTGTACAAAACCACACGTGGAAATGATGCATTAAGGAAGCCAATCAAATGATTGCCTTTCAACCTAAATCTACACTCCTGTGTGAATACATCATGCTACTGTCTGTAATCAATGACCTCAGAGCCAGAAAACTGTTTCATTTAGTGCACAGGTAGATTTGGTGTTATCAAACTTCCAGAAGCATGACTTTGGATGGTACAACAACATCTTCTCATACTTTTGCTGGTGGGAAGGGAGATGTTATAACTAGTAAAACCATGTTATAAAACCATGTTAAAGAAGATTATTTAGACTTCAGAGTGGCACATGCCCAGCCAGAATGCACCTCTGCATGCTCACCAAGTTGCTGTGCTTGTTTGTAGTGCTCCTATCCATAGGACATCAAGCAGCACTCCTTTTCTTTTCTCTTTCTACAGAGCTAGTCTTCCCAGACAGAGCAAACATATTTCATAGCACGAACAGCTGGGGCAGTGTTGATTTTATCTTAGGAGAAAGGCAGTGGTTAATTATTCGCCCAGGGCCCGGTGTACAAAAGAAAAAGAGAAGGAGCCTATTTAGCTCAGCCAGGCGGGGCAGCTGGAGAAGCAGACCCAAGTGAAGAGCTTTCTGACGAGGAACTGACATGAAGGACACCCACAAACTGGGGGGACTGGGAATCTGTGGGTGGCTTGGGGTGCAGGCATGGGAGGGACGGGGGTCAGGTGGGAATGGGCACAGAAGGGAATGCAATTCATGTTTATAGGGCATGGGGGGGACAGGCACGATCTGTGGGGGGAATGGGGAGCAGGAGGCATCCGTGGGGGGTGGGTGTCCTGTGTGGACCGGACGGGGGCACAGGTGCAATTCATAGGGAGTTGGGGGGCAGGTGTGGTAAGTGGGAGGGATTGAGGGGCCGGTGGTGTCTGCTGGGCGTAGGGAAGCTGGTGCAATATGAGGGGTGGGGTGGGGTGGGGTGGGGGGCAGCTGTGATCCACGGCGGGGAGGGGTTAGGTCAGGCATGATCCACAGGAGGGATGGGGAAGGAATAGGGGGCAAACACGACTCATGGGCCATGCAGGGGCAGGCTTGAAGAAGATGATTTTCTACAATGTAAACAAACAGGTTTTGGGACTGAATCTGTGACGACTGGGCCAGGTACACCTGCAGGAGTTTCCACTACAAGAGACAGCATTGACTTGGAAAGAAAGAGCAGTGATTCAGAAGCCACTGTAACCACAGCTACATTACAGAAAATGTTACGTACATGTAAGAGAGATCACAGCGTCCCTGGTACTAAAGGGGTAGATTACCCTGATGATGACCACCTGGGAGTAACGGAGGTGGAAAACACAAATAAGACACCCCAGCAGCAGCTTACAGCTGATTACCACTGAGCAAACAAACCTGGAGATATGAGGTGTGGCTGTCAAAGAGTCGGCGGGGGGGGGAGAACCAGGAGGTGAGAAACACGAGTTGGAAGACTGAAAATGCGAGAGCAACCTGAAGGGCAGCACATGGGCCAAGCCCCATTAGAAACTAATTTGAGTTAAAGCCCGGGTAAGTCTGCAGATGCCTGAGGTTGTGAGGAATAAAGCCCAGGTAAGTCTTCGGACGCCTGAAGTTGTTGTTGGGCCAGAGGCCATGTTTATGATACTGATAAACTTGCCAGTGAGAGCATAATGATTTCTGCTTCAGAGGGGAGTGAGAGTCCCAGTGATCCTCTGGAGCACCAGTCGTGACGTGAGGTACTATAGTAATTTGGATGCCATCTGTGAGGCATGGGACACGATAAGGGAAGGTCAGAGTTGTTATCACTGTGAGCACAGGGCATTAAAATGGGTAGTCTCCCACATTTAATAACAGCTTACTGTTACAAAAAGTCGTGGCAGGTGAGTTTTGGGTGGATTGCCCCAAAGGTGAGTAGGGCCAAGGGAGATCCGGCCCCAAGTAGCCAACCTGTTAACTTGTATTATGCATTAAGTGCAAAGCGCCCATCCAACTCAACAAACTTCCTACCAGTAGCAGAGATGCCAATAGCTCTCCAAAGTACTCCAACCATATCACACCCTGGCTGACTTTGCTTTCTTGAGATGCTCAGCTTAGACCAGAAAAAGTAGAATGTGACTTCCACTGGGCTTTAATACAGCTGATCAGGTTTTCAACTGTATGACTGCCATACAATAACTGAATGCCTGTTTTGAACTACATACTAGGGAAAAAGAAAGCCAATTTTACAATTTTGCACACATGTGCAGCACATATGATCAAAATACCTTGTGGGCATGTATTTAAAGTTGCTGTTTCTAAGGATGGGTTTTTGTTTTTATTTTTGTATTTCTTATCTTACTGCAAAATGCAAAAACAATATATGAGTGCAGGGAAATTCTTTAAGAATGATTAAGAAACGCAGCATTATCTTCATTACATCTTGGCACACAATGCAGGGAAACAATAAAATAGGTAAAAAAATGTATGCAAACCCAGCATATCTCTCAAATCATTCTATTTGTCGACCAGAAAACTGATTGATAAGAAACAGGAATCAATCTGTCAAAATTCTCCTTTTGGTCAATTGAGTCCATCATGGAGTTTGGGAAAAAATGATCAGGAGAATAAGACTTCTCCTCTGAACAGCTATTGTTTTATTGAATTACAAAAACTCCTGGTCAAGTAAGTGCCAACATTACCATGGTGGAGTGGCATTATGTTACAAGCAGTAAAATGGGCACAAACTAGAGACAGCAATGCAATTATTGATAATTGGTTCAAAATTGTCAAAAAGCAGGTTTTGAATGACAAACTCCATCACACAGCTTCTGACCCTGCACAAGTTATGAAAGACACTGTTCAAGGTAAGATGTGTTCAAGAGCAACAGGCCTCTTACCTGACAGTGTTGCACAATTTACCAATTGCTTAATATGACAAGCAAGACTTATATGGGGGTATAAGGCAAGATGCCACATTTATTGACTCAAATATTCAAAACAGTGCTCATTCTTTCACACAAACACTCCCAATTATTCTGCAGATGTTATAGTTACCAGAGTCTGTTGCTCAGTATACGCTAGGTGGCCAGCCCAGGAGTACGAGATGAGGAGCGGGGCCTCATACAGACACGCGTCTGTGCTCCAGTGAAGTATGCAGAGTGTTACCCAGCCTTTTGCTGTTAAGTCTCTCCCCTTTATAGGGGGCATCAAATTGGTGCTGAGCGACCGGTTCTCTGTTTCTTGACTTTGTGCCGCCTTGGTTTGACCCCAGTAACTTTCCACGCTGGCAAACGGATGCGTTTAGTCGGTAGCATTCCTAGTGTTGTCGGCACATCTCTTATCTCTGTGCTGTGCCTGTTACGAGCTGTGTCTTCAACCTCTCCTTGGAAGTCTTCTGCCTTTTGGCAACCTGTTTGTCTGCACATCGTTATTTCAATACGCAGGTGGCCCCTCTACGCTTGGAGCAAGCCCCTTCCTTATTCAGCTGCTGGCCGTGGGGTCTGCCCGGCTGGGCTGCAGCTGAAGCTTGCGGGGGAATACTGGGGGGCTGAATAAGCCCCCTCAGCAGCTTGCCCAGGCACAGAACAAGTGGCAGGGGCCGGCCCTTCCTCCGTTCAGCAGCTGGAGCAGCAAGCAGTGAGTGCCTGACAGGCAGGAGCCTGTCAAGACTTTCCGGCGGGGCTGAGCTGTGGGGCCAGCAGAGCGGCTGTTGGGCATGGTAGCGCTGCGGGGGCTTGCAAGGCTCTGGCCCCATACCCCGGTGCTGCTGCGTGCAGCCCGAGCCCACTGCACAGCCCCTCGCCAGGAAGGGGCTCGCTCTCCCTCACAGTGTGACAGGGGCTGCAGCCCCCAGGAAGGGCTCTGTCCCCCCTGCTGCAGCGGTGGGAACCAGGCATGGACTATGCGGGGAAGGGACAGGGTTATTCCTCTGGCCTCCAGTGGAGGGGACAGCCGGGGGCCTATTCCAGGCAGGGATCCACCCAGCTGGCAATGGGGTAGAGGGGAAACTAACTCTGATCCCTGCCCCACTCTGCCTCAGGGACCATGGAAGACTATATCATCAATACAGAGACAGGAGAATACTTGAGGGATGTCCTGGCTTCTTTTATTCTAACCCCAGTCCTACAGCCTCGTAGCCTTCCTAGGTAAATATCAGCCATCCTTTCCTGTGCTAGATGTTTGTATATGTCTGTGTGTACCCCTCCATACAGTAGTGCAAATAGTGGGAATTTATGTCTGTATACTTAGTGCAGTAAACTGGTTCCAGGATAAGTAATAGGTTCTGGTATTTTCTGCTGATTGCTTGTTATGGTTAATAAACCATTTTAATTCCTTAAAGTTTCAATCTGTGTGTGCATAGTCCGTTACTTGGTGGTCTGAGCATCTACTTCATAGATGCCGGCGCTTGGATCCGCTTCTCAGTTCCCCCGCCCATTGAACTATTAGTTGGCCGGCCATCGATTTTGGTTTGTTTAAGTTCTGTTCAGGGCCAAGAGATTTGGTGCCCCTTGAATATTTAGACAAGTAGGTTTTTTGGGCCAAGAGCCCTGTCAAGCCTAGGTTGCCAATGGCCTTGTGCAGAAGAGCACCTTAGAAGAGGGCATTAGTCTTATCCCTGGTAGAGGACAAATAGGTTTTTTGGGCCAACAGATTTGGCATCCCTGGGTGTGCGCGGCAGAGCTGAGTGAGCACTGCGAGGCAAGACTGAGTGAGTTTGTTAGGTAACGTGTGAGGAATTTGTGAGGAAAAGGCAAATAGTTGCTTAATGTCTTGTTGCTATTGAGTGTACTAGTGTTTCCTATTGCAATTTACTATTGTTTTGCTTGGGAACTATGGATAGCTGTGCTCGCACCAGAGGTGCCGCTGGTGTTGCGGTCTGTCTGCATGCTGCTTATTGGAGGTACTACTCTTTTCCTAGCGAGCGTTACTGTTGTTGTGCTTAAAAATGATTGGGTATTTCATTCGCAGCAGAGGTGGCACTGTAAGTGCTGCTGGTGTTGCTTACTCTTCTCTTTTTATTTACTATTGTTCTGTTTGTTGCCTACTTATAGGTACTTGATCTTATTGCATGCCCATAGTTTTGAATAGCTGTTTGACATGGCTGCAAAAGCTAGCAGTGAAGACCAGACTGAGGATACAACAGTGGGATCCAATAGGGATATTGGAGTATTTGAGGTATGGATCTCACAAGAAATAGTATTGAAGACTACATAGACCTGTCTGCTGGACAAGTGCCATGTGTCAGGAAGGGGAGTTAGGCTACGGTCCTGGAGTATACCGAACTTCTTGTGCTAAGTGGCAGGAGTGGTCACAGGTGTGAAAGTGTAGTTGCAAGGCTGTAAAAAAGGCTGTAGTAATGCAGCTACTTGAGATGGTGCACAGATTACCAGAGACATGCCACCATACCCAACAGAAGGCGACACCTAGTAGACGCTTGCTTAAGGTTATGATGGGAGACAGCGAACAACGTGTCCAAGCCCTGGAAAATCAAAATAGTAAACTGAATAGAGATGCCGGGTGAGACGTGGACAGAATCAGAGATTTAGAGAGGCATGTTAAAGAGCTAGAAAATGAAGTGGACAGCCCTACTGCCGAGTGTGATGAACGGAGAGGGAGAGTCGAAGGTGTGAAGGCCGCCTTTCACATTCAGAAAGGAAACGGAGATCACACCAGGTGCGAAAAGAAAATTAAGTGATTAGAACATGAGGTTATGGTTTTAAGGGGCAGTAAGCTGTTGAAGGTTTTGACTACAGCCATGCCTATGTGGAAGGATGGCTACCATAGTGGGTCAGAGTACAGTAACTCAGACGCGATATCGAGACGAAGCAACAGCTCTGCCAGCACTAGGTCACTGAGCGGGGAAAAGAGTGTGTCACCGCAGAAAGGAAAGGCAGACCCTGGGGCACCTATGTGTGTTAAAGAAACTTTATTGGCTGATGGTAGAACATGCACCAAGAAAACTTTGGTTAATGTTTAATCCAGAAGTATTATGAGCTCTAGATAAATGTATTGGGCCACTGGTTAGAGAAATATGTCGACTGGCTTACGGAGATAGGACTGTGTGGCGATGGTGAGCAGTATTCTCTTATAGATATTGTAGATCTGCATGTTACAACGAGATTTCGCAGCATTACCGCTGAAGGTGCGATCTTGCAGTGTACAAAGCAGGGATCAGTTGTGTGATAATATTTTATACCTATTCTTTCTGGGAAAACCCGTGGAACTGTTATATTTTGAGTGCCAGCAGACAGGGGATGAGAGACCAGAGACATACATTCAGAGAAAGCGTAGGTTATATGCAGCTGTGAACTGAAACAAGCAGGAAGTGGACTTTTACTAAATCTTTAATAAATTGCAAACAATCAAAGGGTTTAATAAAGGCATCAGGACTTATTTAGGCACTTCTTGGAAGGGATCTTCCTGTGATGAAGTGCAAAACATCAGCGAATTTAAACAGGTTGCTTTTCACCCCGTCGTCCAAATCGCTGAAATTGAACAGCGCAGGCCCAAGGACCGAGCCCTGGGGGACTCCGCTGCCCACTTCCCCCAGGTCGAATATGGCCCATCCACCACCACCCTCTGAGTGCGACCCTTCAGCCAATCTGCAATCCATCAATGCCACAGTCACCCAAGTTTTTAATGAGGATGGGGTGGGAGACGGTGTCAAAGGCCTTGCTGAAGTCCAGAAAGACTATGTCCACGGCGACACCTGCATCCGATGCTTTTGTGACCTGATCATAAAAGGCAATCAGGTTGGTCTGACATGACCTGCCCCTAATGAAACCGTGCCGGTTGCCCTTGAGCATCATCCCTGAAGCCGGCCCATCGCAGATGTGCGCCTTGATGATCTTCTCAAAGAGTTTCCCTAGGATTGAGGTAAGACCTATAGTTGCCCGGGTCCTCCCTCCTCCCTTGTTTAATGATGGGACCACATTGGCTATCTTCCAATCATCCCACACCTGGCCCAAGCACCACGAACGCTCGTAGAGCCATGCCAAGGGCCCTGCAATAACCCCTGCTAGCTCCCTCAACACCCTGGGGTGGAGAGCACCTGGATCTGCTGATCTGAACACGTCCAGCCCCTCCAGAAGCTCTCTGACCTGATGTCTGGAGGCGTTCCCCTCGAGTCCGTCTTGCATCACGGTGGGGAAGTCCCGGTCCCTGCCAAAGAAAAGAGAGGTGAAGAGTTGGTTAAAGAGTTCCGCTTTTTCCTGTGGCGCAACCACCAGGCTGCCCAGAGGATCTTGCAGGGGCCCCACGTTTCTGGGTGCTTTCTTCATCCTCCCTATATATTTGGTTTTGGATGCAAGTCCTAGCTCTAAGATAACAAAAAGTCCTTTTTCAATGTCCACCTTAGCCTAGCTCTATGTAAGCGAGCCTCTTCGTCATACCAGGCACTTTGCTTCTCCTGGGCCTGGGCCAGGGAGTCTCGTGCCACCTTCATCTTGTCAGTTAGCTTCTGACAAAAGCGGAGCACATATTATACCACAGAGGTCTTAGTGGAAGAGATTTTCCCTTCCCACTCCTCTCTCACCAAATCGAGAGGACCTCGAACTCGCCTCCCAAACATCAGTTCAAATGGCGAGAACCCCGGGGACTCCTGGGGCACCTCCCGGGAGGCAAAGAGCAAATGCGGCAGTTTCTCATCCCAGTCATTGGGGTTCGAGTCCACACAGGCCTTTAGCATCCCTTTCAAGGTCCCACTGAACCTCTCCACTAGCCCATTTGTCTGAGGGTGGGAGGCTGTGGTCTTGAGGGGTTTCACCCCACAGCACTCCCACAGGCACTTCATCACCTCCCCCAGGAAGTTTCCACCCCGGTCGGTCAGGATCTCAGAGGGAAAACCCAGCTGACAGAAGATCTTGGTTAGGGCATCAGCAACCACAGGTGCCTCGGTGGAGGTCAGGGCAACTGCCTCCGGGTACCGAGTGGCAAAGTCCACTAGAGTCGGGATGTATTTCTTCTCTCTCCGGGTCTTGTGCCTCAGCGGGCCCACAGTGTCTATCCCCACTCGTTGGAAGGGTTGATCCATGGTAGGGAGGGGCTGTAGGGGAGCCTTTCTCTCGTCCCCACTTTTGCCCTTCTGCTGGCATGTCTTGCATGATTGGCAGTAGTCCGTCACATTCTGGGCAATTCTGGGCGAATAAAAGTTCGCCTGCGGCTGCTGGCATGTCCGTTCCCTGCCCATGTGACCAGCACACGGTAATTCCTGAGCAATTGTTGTCTGTATTAATGAGGTACTGTGATCTGGCGATGGGGTTCCCAGGTCTGGGCATGGTTCTTTGGCACCCACAACCAACAGAGCCCTTTATCCCAGACCACCTGCTCCCTCTTCTCTGGGGTGAACTCGATCTCTTGCTCCTGGGCTATCTGCCGGAGGTCCTCCGGGCTGGGGTCCGCCAGAACCTCCTGCTTGAACTCCCCTTGCCCAGCTAGAGCAATCAGCAGAGAGTTCAGGTGCTCCTGCAGGGAGTGCACCTTCACCCTCGGGGATGTCCTTTAACTGATCCCCAAAAGTCTCAGTTTCCTCTGCCACTGACTGACCAGACTCCTCCCTAGGACTGTCACTTAACCCAAACTTGAGGTCGCTGGTTTCCTCAATGGCTGGGGGCTGGTTGCAGTCAGAGGGAGTATGAGCTCTCCTTCCTCCCCCTCTGTCTCGGTAGCCAATTGAGTGACCAGGCCCTGGGAAGTTTCCACTCCTCCTGCCTTAGCCTTTCTGCTCTGTTGACGAGTCACCACATGACCACAATAGGGCTTTAGCTCTAGTAGGTGGCCTCCCTCCCTTTGCAGGTATTCTAGCTCCAAAACATCACGTCCCACCAGGATGGGAACAGGAGCCCCTTCCAGCACTCCTAGTTCTGTGCACATCCCGCAAGCCTCTCCACTCGACGGGTGGATGGGTTACTGGTACCTGGAATGGCAGGGACCCCCCCTCTTGAATGGTAAGGGTCCTCCCCGGGACTATATCTGCAGGGGAAACAAGGCTGGCATTGATTAATGTCACACTGGACCCCGCGTCCAGTTCCCTGACAAGGGTTCTCCTGTTTACTGTGACCTTGGTCCGGTGGGGGGCCATCACCTCCCCTGGGTTTGTGATCCTGTAGCAACAGGCACGTCCCTCCCCTCGGAGGGGCTCAGGTCTCCCCCCTCACTGCTTACAGCTGTTGCATGTCTGACTGGCTTGGGTGTGTTCCTTAGCTTTGGGCAGTTGGGCTTGATATGGCCCACCTCCTCGTAGTTATAGCACCCCTCTTTTCCGAATTGGGTGGTTTTTCTGAATCTGGGGCCGTCTGGCCCCAGACACCCTTGGTGAGCCAGGGGGGCTTTCAGGCACTCCTGCCCCCCTTGCTTCTTGTTGGGATGGTCACCCCTTGGGCCCCGAGTATCGTCTTTTTAAGGAACAACCACTCATCTCGGGCACCGAGCTCCCCTGCTCTCGGGAACCCCAGCGCCTCTCCCACTAATCTCAACTCATTGAAATTGGCCCTCTTGAAGTGTAGGGCTATGCCTTGCTGCAGGCCCTTGACACCCTGCGCTGGATGGTGAACTCCAGCAAGCCATGATCGCTGTCACCCAGATGGTCGAGGACCTGGAGGCTCCTGACCAGGTCGTCGTCTGTGGCCAGGACCAGGTCCAACAGGGCATTTCCCCTGATGGGACTGTGCACCCCTGAATTAAGTGGAGGTCCTGTATCTCAGCCAGGAGCCTCCTGGAACGGTCCGACCTGGCTGACTGTTCCTCACAGCCAATGTCCGGGTAATTTAAGCCACCCCTGACAACTACATCCCTTGCCTTAAGTGCCTCTGCAAGCTGGCCCGAAAATTCCATCCAGCTCCTCCCCTTGGTTGGTGGGTTTGTAGTAGACCCCACCGTTAAATCCCTCTCCCCACAGCCCCCTTGTATCTTAGATCTCATATCTCTCACAGCATGCCAGAGGCGCAGTCACACGGCCTGATCTACTCCACATGGCCTGATCTGCCGGACGCACGTGCACCAGGAATGCCTCTGTGCTCTCATGTCACATACTTTTCTGTGGCTGCAGCTCGAGATGGCGGACACGCAGGTGGGTGCTCTGGTTCAGGCGCAGATGTGCTTTTCATGCGGCACAAGAAAAAAATCTTGCCACTGAGACAGCTGGTGTCTGTAGTTCCCCAGCCTGCACTGCTCCCTGCAAACAGCTGATGGCTCCCAGGGTATTATGCCTGGCAGCGAGGTTCATAGAATCAATGAGTTGGAAGGGACCTAGACCGATCATCTAGTCCAACCCCCTGCCATGGGCAGGAAGGAGCACTGGGGGTGGCTGGGGTGTCCTCTTGAGCCCTGGCCAGCACAGACCGTGCACCTGACATCCCCCACCCTGCTTCCCCTTGCACCCAGTTCAGGCTCTGGTCCCCACAGGCACTGTTGAGCAGGTGCAGGGGCAGGGATGGAGCAAGCTGATGGCAAGGCTTAAACACGCTTCTGGCCAGGTCAAATAACCCCAGCAAGGTATATATATATCCAAAAGCATCAGCTACCAGGAGTGGGGTTCGAACCCACACAGGCATACACCCACTGGATCTTAAGTCCAACACTGTAACCACTCAGCCACCCAGTGCAACAATCTAAACCAAGGACCCTGCTCTATTTTTCGCTCACTACAGCGTGAGTGAAAAGGGCAATAGATAGCTTCTTTCCTCAGGCAACTAAAGACCACAGAGGAGCTGGGGATAGGGCCCTTACTGAACAGACCACACAGCTTCTTGGTTTAACAGCTAAAAATACACTTGTTTCATGGTCAAAGGTGACATACCTGTTGGCACCCCCACCCTCTTCATTCAAAAAATGACATGGTCCTAAGTTTAACAAAAGATTTATTCATCCCAAGGTTTCTTAATTAGCTGCCTTTAAAACTTCTGGAACTGCTTCTTGGTGCCAGCCGCCTTTGTGACTTTGAGAACGTTGAATCGGACAGTCTTACTGAGCGGACGGCACTCACCAACTGTCACAATGTCTCCAATTTGGACATCTCTGGAAGGCAAAGGGGGTATAGAAATGAGAAAACATTTTAAAAAGATTTAGAACTAGTGACCTGAGTCCTGCAGGAGGGAAAGCAGAATAGGACTGAACAGAACAAATACGACTCAAACACAGAAAGCCAGGTCTTAACACATTTGAAATATTTTTGGCATGTTTCATTAGTAAGGTAGGAACTAGCTATCACTAAGTCAAGTCCTTAAAATTGGGAACTGTGCCAGTCTCTCCCTGTGAGCCCATCTACACATGCATCTAAAGCGTGATGGGATGTAATGGGCAATCCACACAATTGTGCCTCCGGCCGTGCCACACATGTACGACAGGAGAAGTTTGTGAGATCACGCATTAAATCCCTGCGCATTTGCCCAGGATGCTGGTGGATAGGGTCTCAAGAAGGGAGATAATTTTACTAATCAGTTTCCTGGCAGAAGCAGGTTGGATTTCTGGACAGCTCGCACACAAGGAAGCATTAGACAAAGGGAAGCAGACCAGAACATGCTTTGTGGTTCAGCAAGAGCTCAACTGGCATTTTCAGCAGCCCCCATGTCCACAGTAGGGACTCAGCAGACCATCGTGAGTTTACACATCATCACCAGTAAACAGGTTCAAGGTCTGCACTACCAGAAGGTGAGCCCACGGCTTTCTATTCTGACAGCCCACCTGTTCATTCTTTTAGACACATTGCAGCCCAATCACATTTATTTTAAGCATAAAGTTGAGGGTGCTCAATCTCCAACCCACAGGCCACATCTGGCCCGCAAAGCCATTATCAGCCAGCCTCTGGGTCACCCCACAGCTCTGGAAATTTCGCAGCAGGCGAGGGATCACTGGGTTACCTGTAGCTGAACTGCTGCCAAGTTTTCAGGCCTGTCACGAGTACAGCAGACAACATGCACGAGATCACACCTGTGGGCCAACCCCACGTGCTGGGTGCAGCCTGTGGGGCCAAAAGGTCGAGCCCCCTACATTAAAACATCCCTCTCATCTGACCAACTTTCAACTGACGCTTATGCTCTAGGTACCAAAATGACTTCCAGACTTTATAGGCTGGGATTAAGACTTATGGAAAATGGGAGTAAATCTTCACCTGTCTTTGTGACAACATGGAGAGAGAGGATAAGCCCCTGCATCCTGATGCCAAGTCAGCAGGTTGCTGAACACAGGTCATTCCTAGTGTTACCTCAGATACACAGTGACCAGGGAATAGTCCTGGAGACTGCATCCAAATGTCACTTTGTGAATTGTGAACGGTGCCCAGCTCAGTGGTGCTGCTGGACCGTGCAGCCCCCAAACTCCTCCCGCGCTCACCTGAAGCAGGGGGACAGGTGCACAGACATGTTTTTGTGGCGCTTTTCAAAACGGTTGTACTTGCGGATGTAATGCAAGTAATCCCTGCGGATGACAATGGTACGCTGCATCTTCATCTTGGTAACCACACCTAAGAAGAATGAGGATGAGAAAGATGATGACAACACAAAAACCAGACACAAACTGCTGATGAATCAATATTGGCTGAACCCTAGAAAAAGCTTTTAAACCCTCAGAGCTCCCACACAGCTTCCAAAATGAGGTAACAGGTAGCAAGGAACCAAAGCAATATTTACATGCACTAGACAAAAAGGCTCCTGCTCCCCAGGTCAAGCTTTCTTGGTGTTCGTGTCTAGGTGAGAGTGACCATTTTCCTGAGGTCTAACACATGGTCTGGTTTGCAACACTTACTCTGACTAAGCTCCAGTACAGTCCTGCTGGAGGACCAATGCTTAGTTTGGCTGTACAGCCTTGAACGTACACCAAAGTAACCAGCTTGGCAGTGCTCACTGCGGGTTTCCCCAGTTTAGATTTGCCAGGGGGTGTATTGGAAAGGCTGTTTGATGGGGACTTCCATAATCATTCCTCGTGCCACGAGAGTGTGGCACATCTGGCCTGGCAAAAGGCATGATTGGGTGCCCAAGAGTCCTGTGCAATGATGGCTCCAGCCCACCCATCCCAATCGTGGAGCACATGCCGCCCCATGCCCTTCCGGTGTGCAAGGAGCTGTGCTTCCATTTCCTCCCCCTCCCAGGCAGCCTCCCACGGGGGGTGTTGACCCCCCACGCCCCTTCCCTTCCCCCCACAAGGGATGACTAGCTGGAGGCAGCTGCATTGGACCGGTATGGGCCCCCAAAATCTCTACTGGTGCGCCCCTAACTACAGCTTACCTGACAGGATGCGACCACGAATAGAGACGTTGCCAGTGAAAGGGCATTTTTTGTCGATGTAGGTGCCCTCTATGGCCTAGAAACAAACACACGAGCGTCAGCGCTCAGGAACGGGATGCAGCGAGCACCAGGGCCGTGCAACGGGGACTCTGCACAGCCACGGCAGGTTTTGCGCCCCTTCCCTGACATCAGTAAGGCCGCTTGGCAGGTGTCGTCAAAGCCCCTCACCACCGGGCCTCGGCAGACCATCGTGAGAACAAACATCACGTGTCGGGAAGGGGGAAACCCCCGCAGCGTCCGTTAACCCCCCCGGTCGGAGAGCACGTGCGGAGGCGCCCACTCACGCGGCCCCCTCCGCAAAAGGCAGCGGTGGCCGGGCCCGCGCCCTCGTCCCGCTCCGCCTCGCACCTCTTTGGGGGTCTTGAAGCCCAGGCCGATGTTGCGGTAGTAGCGAGGGAGCTTCTCCTTGCCGCCCTCCCCGAGGAGCACCCGCTTCTTGTTCTGGAAGATGGTGGGCTGCTTCTGGTAGGCCCTCTCGGTCTGGCGGGGCGACAAGGGGAGAGCGATGAGCCGGCACGGCGCTCGCAGGGCGCGCGCGGCCTAGGCCCAAAGCCCGGCACCTACCTGCGTGTCCGCCATCTCGAACGGCAGCCGGGAGGGGAAAGGACGTGACGTCAGCGCGCGGAAGCGTTCCCGGCGCAGGAGGCGGGGCCAAGGCGCCGCAGCCTATCGGAGCGCGCCGCGTCACAGGCGCAGGGGTAGGGTGCGCCGCGCTGCGGGGGGAGTTGCTGTGAGGCGCGCCATGTGGGCGTGCGCCGGCGCGGTCTCCTCCGCCTCTTCTTTGCCACGTGTAAAATGGGAGTAAATCTCCACCTGCCTTTGGAGGCCCCCGGGTGGAGAGACGCACGGGGGCTGGGGGAACGAGCACGCAGCTGGCCCGCTCCCGCCTCTGCTCACCAGGCGCGAAGCTGCTCCAGGCCCCCTCAGAGCCCTTCACTCCGGCTCTGAGGCTTCGGGGCCGCCTCGCAGATCCCGCCGGAGTACCCCTGGTGAATGGGGAAGCAGTGAAATATCTATAACTTTGTAGCCCAAGTTCCTGAAAGCAAAACTCACCTCGCGTTTGTGCTCAACTGCCATTTTCCGCAGCCCCCGAGTCGACAGTGGGGGCTCCGCAGTGAACGGGTTCGAGGCCTACGCCGCCAGAAGCTGAGCCCGTGGCTTCCTATTCTGACAGGCTGCCTGGTCATCCTTTCAGACGCACTACAGCCTGATCGCGTTTGTTTCAAGCATAAAGTGGAGGGTGCTCAATCTCCAACCCACAGGCCACGTCTGGCCTGCAAAGCCACGTCAGCCAGCCCCTGGCTCACCCCACGGCCCTGAAGATTTGGCGGCAGGCGAATGATGGCAGTGTTAAGTGCAGATGCCCTGCTGCCAAATTTCCAGCGCGCACCAGGTCGCACCTGCGGACCAACCCCGCGTGCTGGTTGGGCCCGATCAAACGATCCCTCTTATCTGACCAGCTTCCAACTGACCCTTATGCTGCAGGTACCAAAATCGCAGCCTGTAAAGACAGGTGAAGATTTCCTCCCGTTTTAACTGTGGCCAAATGGAGGCAGAGGATAAGCCCCTGCACGTGGTCCTACAGCTCATATCAAATCCTGATGCCAAGTCTGCATCCGAATGTCACTGTTTTCAGGGATCTGCTATCTCCAGGACTAATAACAGGTTACTGTATATTTGAGGTAATGCTAGGAATGACCTTTCAGGCACCAGCTTTTCAGATGCCTTAATACATTTCCTAGTGACGGCTGGTATTTCTTGGAAGAGAGGTTGTCAGGATCGAATTGTGCAATCATAGAAAGTCTGGCTAAAGCTGTCTATGGACACCGGTCACCTAGTTCAGTCTGTTGAAGCCTGCTAGACAAGCACACTTGTGTTTCTGAGTACAGGCTGGAACAAACTGGCATACAGCTACTAGGGTAATAAAGGGCTGCGAACAAAA
Organism: Crocodylus siamensis; assembly: GCF_052110815.1. NCBI lineage: Eukaryota > Metazoa > Chordata > Crocodylia > Crocodylidae > Crocodylus > Crocodylus siamensis. The sequence goes on along the minus strand of NC_143395.1, from coordinate 422,980,318 downwards.
AAGTGGGCATCAGGATTTGGGAATAAAAAAGTGGGAATAAGGATCTGGGAATAAGGGCCCAGCTGCATCCTCATGGGGCCAGTGCTCTGTGCTGAGCAGCTTGGGCTCACCGGGTCTCAGCCTGTGTCCCAGGGCTGGGCTCCCTGCGTTGCTGGCAGCTGCCCTGCCAGGCGCCTCGCCTGGAGTTTGCAAAGGTGCTCGGCGCCTAAGCCCTGCTCTGCGCTGCTCCGATCCCAGGGCCTCCTGCACATGACGTTTGGGACACACGACAAGGCTGGACCCTCTCCAACCCACAGCCGCAGGGCTGGACGGCAGCAGTGCATGCAGCACCTCTCACTGCAACGGCAGCCACAGCGCACCCTGCCCCTGTGCCTGTGCCTGTGACCTGCTGTCACGTGGGCTGCGCGGGACTCGTATGTATGGCGGGAACGCCTCTGCGCTTCTTTTCTGTGCCTGCAGCTCGAGACGGCGGATGCACAGGTGGGCCTAAATGTGCTTTCTGTGTGGAGCCGGTGCCCTTTCTCTCTGACTTGAATATCACTGCAGCCTGGTGCGGGGGTGATGTCCCATGTTGGGGGCAGGATTTTAGTTGGGAAATCTGCCTTCAACCCTTGGGGCCTGGCTGGAGCAGGCTCCTTGGAAAGGAGTAGCTCCTAGTCTTCTGTACTATGGGAAATGAACAGAGCCGTGTTTATCTTGCAAAAAGTCCAAAGGCCCCAGCTGTGGGTTTCTATCTTGGGAATCGTGTATGGGCATCAAGTTGGCCCCGTGTGACACACTTTAAAGGGTTTCATGGTACCCCATTTGAGGATCTCTGGTGTAGGGACATGGCTAGCCCTGACGTGCTGTGTTTCTGCTCATTCCTCTCTCCTGTTTCATCCTCTTTCTTCCCCCCAGCAGACCGAGAGGGCGTACCAGAAGCAGCCCACCATCTTCCAGAACAAGAAGCAACTGCTTCTCGGGAAGGGCGGCAAGGAGAAACTCCCCTGCTACTACCGCAAGATTGGCCTGGGCTTCAAGACCCCCAAAGAGGTACGAGATGGAGCAGGAGGAGCCCAGCCAGTGCTGCCTTTCTGTTTTTTTGCAGGATGATAGGATGAACGGGTGTCTATACACACATAGCATAAACTGAACTAATGCAGTTAACATTAACATAGAATGTAATAATACTAAATATAACCATGTTAGTCTTCTCCTGTAAACAACTTGAAAACTCCATTTTGTATTCTTCTGCTTGACATAAGTGGATGAACTCTGCATAGCCTTTATATATGAGTGCGTGTAAAAGGGAGAATGGTGAGAGAATGGTATAGAGACAGGAGGAAATTAAACTGTTTATGTAAGCAACAAGGCGCCAAATGTAAGTTACCAGTCAGTAAACTAATCATAAACGGCTGAAGAATCCCTTTGAAGCTCAAGGGCACAAAGAAGATAACAGAAGAAGAAATTTTGCCAGATGAGCAACAAGAATACTCCAAGGCTAAGATAAGATGAAGACAAAAGAAGAACAAGGGCAAAAACAGAAGCTAGGTATAGAAAAACCCCAAAGCACTGAAACAAAAGATGCCAATCCCATAAAAGAACACTTTGAAAATGCCAAGTTGGGTGAGTCTCTTTCTCTACTGCTGTTTCATCACAGCACAAATGCATCTGTTCACCACGCTCCAGCTGTTATCTTCAAATCTGGTATCTTCAAATCATCACCATCTGTTCAGTAAGCCCAGGTTGGCCACCCTGGGCTGATATTAAGCAATTATTGCTGGTAACTATATCTGGTGTATATGTAGAAACAATGGTTGTTTTGTGTATGTGTATGCCTGTGTGTAATGATGTATATAATGATTTGTGTGTGTTTGTGTGAATGCTGTGTCTGAACCTCTATGTCCAGCTCATGTGATCAATAAATGTGGCACCTTGCCTTATCCCCCTTTATAAAGTCTCGCTCATGATTTGAGCAATTGGCAATTTGTGTAACACACGTGCTCTGGGACATGGGGGTGGGGGGGCTTTAATTAGCACAGCTCTGAGAGCTGTGCTAATTTAAAGCACCCAGACGGTCACATGTATCTATTCCCATGCTGAAAATCGGTATGAAAAGTGTTGAGAACCACTGGGCTAGACCTTTCTATCTATGGACTCAAAATACCAGACCCGTCCGCAAAGATGGATGGCTTGTACCAACCCACACTCCCTCTGCCTTGCCATTGCCAAATAGCTTCCTTCCTCAGGCAGCTGAGACCTTGGAAGAGTGGGGGAGAGGGCCCTTGTTAAGCAGACCATATGGCTTCTTGGTTTAACAGCTAAAAATACACTCACTGAATGGTCAGAGATGACATACCTGTTGGCATCCCCAACCTGCTCATTAAAAAAACCCAAAACATAGTCCTAGGTTTAACACAAATTTTATTCATTCTGAACATTCTCCATTGCTGCCTTTAAAACTTCTGGAACTGCTTCTTGGTGCCAGCCGCCTTCGTGACTGTGAAAACGTTGAATCGTCTGGTGTTATGGAGCAGACAGTACATCTCTGGAAGGCAAAGAGCGACATTTTAGAAGGAGATTTACAACCATTGAATTGAGTCCTTCAGGAGACATCCCAGAACAGCACCGAACAGAACAAATAGTACTGAAAATAGATGCAGAAAAAGCCAGTCTCATGTATTTAATGGAAGATGCGAAAACTATTTCAGTCAGGTAGGAATTAGCTATCAGTAAGGAAAGTTCTTGAAATTAATTGGGAACAGTGCCAGTCTCTCCCTGCGGGCCCCTCTACATATGCAACTAAATGTGCAATGGGATCTAATGGGCGATCCACACAATTGTGCTTCCTGCCATGCCATATGTGCCACACACTTATGGTAGGAGGAATGATTATGGGAGTCTGGAGTTTTGTCCACACCAGAAGGCCTTTCCAATACACCCCCTTACATCTTAACTGGGGAAACCTGCAGTGGACACTGCCAAGCTGATTACTTTGGCTGTACAGCCTTGAATGTACACCAGACTAAGCATTGGTCCTCCAGCAGGTTTGTACCGGAGCTTAGTCAGAGTAAGTGTTGCAAACCGACCACGTGTTAGTGTCTAGGCGAGAGTGACCATTTTCATGAGGTCTAACACCAAGAAAGCTTGACCTGGGGAGCAAGGGCCTTTTTGTCTAGTGCATGTAAATTTTGCTTTGGTTCCTTACTGTCTGTTATCTCATCTTGGAAGCTGTTTGGGAGCTCTGAGGGTTAAAAAGCTTTTTCTAGGGTTCAACCACTATTGATTCATCGGCAGTTTGTGTCTATTTCTGTGTTGTCATTGCCTCTCATCCTTGTTCTCCTAGGGGTGGTTACCAAGATGCAGATGCAGCGTACCATTGTCATCTGCAAGGATTACTTGCATTACATCCGCAAGTACAACTGTTTTGAAAAGTGCCACAAGAACATGTCTGTGCACCTGTCCCCCTGCTTCAGGTGAGCGCAGGAGGAGTTTGGGGGCTGCACGGTCCAGCAGCACCACCGAGCTGGGCACCGTTCACAATTCATGTAGGTCATTGCTAGTGTTACCTTAGATACACAGTGACCAGGAATTAGTCCTGGAGATGGCAGGTCCCTGAACACAGTGACATTTGGATGCAGACTTGGCATCAGGATTTGATATGGGCTGTGTGAGCACATGCAGGGGCTTATCCTCTGCCTCCATTTTGCCACGGTTAAATTGGGAGTAAAGCTTCACCTCTCTATAGGCTGTGTTAGATCCCAACTCCATGTGTTAGCTCAGTGACTAGGGAGACGAAGATCCATTTACTCATGGGTCCTGTTACTCATTAGCCAGAGCAGGCAAGGAGCAAACACCAGCACATGTTGCTCACAACAGCTTTATTCTGCATGGAGACAGCTTCCAACTAGCTCCCAAAAACCGACAAACTGGGGAGCCGCATGAAACAATAGTATTTTCCCACATTTATACACTTTGGTTTATGCTCATTAACATTCATTGTACCCTCACTCCTGTGTTCTGCCTATTTCTCCTCCCATCTCAAGCTCCTCCCCTGTTTACTGTTTGCTTCATTAGCATGGAATTGCCTGTGCATTTTACTCATTTACATGTCTTTTTGCTATGAGCGCATGTGTAAGACCTTGGCTCCTGCTCTTCGGTCAATGGGTGGACTTTGATGAAGAAGCCTACCGAAGCTTCCAGGTTTTGGTCAATCACTATTCACCTTTTTGCATATGTTCATCTCAGATTCTGTTACCAGTTAAACAGACTGGAATTTGGAAAAACAACATGTTTCTGTCTCATGTTGTACCATTAGGTTCCAGAGCGGTGAGAGACACGCGGGTGAAAGCCTGCTGCGCCCTCGCTCCCCCGAAGCCCCCAGAGACCCCCCCCAGCAGCCATGTAGCCCCCGCCGACTCCCAGGACAGTAAGCGGGGCCTGTGGTAGGTGGGGGTTAACCCCTTAGTGAGTGGGAGGAGGCGGCTGAGGTTTGCGGCACAAGAGTTATGCGGAGAGGTGGAGGGAACTGGGCTTATTTAGTTTGCAGAAGAGAAGACCGAGGTGGGATTTGATAGCAGCCTTCACCTCCCTGCAGGGGGGTTGCAAAGAGGATGGAGCTGAACTCTTCTCCGTGGGGGCAGATGACAGAACCAGGAGCAATGGGCTCAAGCTGCAGCAAGGGAAGTTGAGGTTGGGTATGAGGAAAAGTCTCACAAGGAGGGTAGTGAAGCAGTGGGACAGGCAGAGAGGTGGTGCAGGTTCTGAAGATCCAGGTAGACAAGGCTTTGACTCAGATCATCTAACTGAGGCTGGTCCTGTTTTAAGCAGGAGGTTGGACTAGATGTGACCTGCTGAGGTCCTTCCAGCCCTTGGTTTCTATGAGTCTGTCCAGTTAGTAATGGTCAAAGGTATCTTTGTAGATGTCATCAGGAAACTAGTAATGTGAGTCAGACAAGGGGTGTTCATCCCCTGTTTGTGGCACTGATTTACTCTTAAGATTCTTGGTTTATTCATAGGGATACTAACTTGCTTCCCCAGAGCTGGTGAAACTTCACTGCTGTGTACAAGCCTTTTTAATGCCTAGGGATGAAGTCAAGTAGTTCAGGTAAATGGGCACAGGGGGAATAGTGAGGACACCACTCTGAAGCCTCCAAATGAACTGGGAGGGGATTTTGTGCTGAGGGCTCTGCGAGTCCCTGAATTAGCATTTCAGGGCAGCTGCAGAGCTCTGGGAATCTGTGGTAACCACAAAAACTCCTCACCTTTGCTCAAGTGTTCCCTGAAATACTTAGTGTTAGTCCTTTCTTGTGGAAAGCTTGTGCATCTTCTTGGTCTCCACGTACAGCCAGATCTGTGGAAGAGGACCTGCCAGTTTATTTTAAGACTTGCCTTACTGATAGCTAGTTCCTACCTTAATAACAGAAGATCATTGCTCTCAGATGTCATCTGGGATCATTTGATCTCAGCAATAGTCCTGCCCAGAGCAGCGGGGGGTTGGACTCAATCTTCAAGGTCCCTTCCAGCCCTTAATTTCTATGATTCTGTGCCAAAAATATTCCAAACACACAAGACTGGCTTTCTCTGTGGTTTATTTTCAGAAGTATTCGTTCTGTTCAATGCTATTCTAGGATGTCTCCTGCAGGAGTCAGTTCATGGTTTCTAAACCTCTTTCTGTAATGTCATCTCCTCTCGCCCTCTTTTGCCTTCGAGAGATGTCCAAATTGGCGATATTGTGACTGTTGGAGAATGCCATCCTCCCATCACCAAGACTGTCCGATTTAATGTTCTCAAAGTCACAAAGCTTGCTCCTGCTTGCACCAAGAACCAGTTCCAGAAGTTTTAAAGACAGCAAATGGAGAATGCTCAGAATGAATAAAACTTGTGAATAAAACTAGGACTCTGTAATTTTTTTTTTAATGAACAGGCTGGGGATGCCAACATTTATGAGACGATGGGACCATACAGAAAAAAAATGGTGGGCTTAGAGTTTGGGTTTCTCAGCTTGGACCATGCAGCAAGGGTATTTTTAGCTTTTACACCAAGAAGCTGCATGGTCTGTTTAACAAGGTCCCTCTCCCCCACTCCTCTAAGGTTTTAGTTGGCTGAGGAAGGAAGATAATATATTGTCCTTTTAACTCACACTTTAGGGATTCCTGCTATGAGGCTAAAATGGAGCAGGACCTGGACTTGGGGGTTTCCTCCTAGGCTTGGGACTGACCGTCTCCCTGGCCTTCTGGTATCCCAGGAATAAAAATGACAGGACCCCACTCTCCTAGTAACAAAGTGCCCCTTTGTGTCTGCCACAGGGCGGGCTGCAGCCCTTATAATGCCTGCAGGCTGGCTGAACCCTTCCCAGCTCAGGTGGCCATGCAGGGCCTGTACTGGCTTCTGATCCTTCCCTGTGTCCCTTACTTTTTCCCTAAAAGAGGACAATACTCAACACAAGGACAAATGGGTCGGGGGGTGATGAGGTAGCAGAGATCTGAACTAATGGATGGTAATAGCAGGTGGCAAAGCTATTCCTGGCCTCACTGCAGGGACAAGATACTTCAGATGGGAGCAAACATTTGGAAATGCAAAAACCTGGAGACACCAAATGAGAAAAGGACATTCACAGCATGCAATTTTCAACTGACAAGGGTAGTCTCTTGCCATTGTGTCTGTGCCTAAGAGCTAGTCAAACTTCTCTCCCACTGGTAGTTAGACCTGAAAGCAAAGGGTTTTTGTGATATGGTGACTGAGCTCAAGAGTTTAACTGCGGTAGAAAAATCAGAGTGCCTTTCTTCCTGTTTTTTGGGCTGGGATTAGGGAAAGAAATCTCTTTGGGCCACCACACGTCATGCCTGTGTGACCTGGGGGATGCTCCTGGACATCTCTATTACTCTTGCTCTGCCCAAAGCGTGGTTTGTTCATGCCAGGCTGCCAGCATCCCACGTCCAGTGTACTAAGCATACGGGCTCAAATAAGGAACTGGCTTTTGGGCTGGGATTATGGCTGGAAATCCTTTTTGGACCACCCTACAACATGGTCCTCTGGCACCGGGGGACTCTCCCTGACCAGAGTTTTGCCTGGCCGAAAGCATGGTTAGTGCACGCCAGCACCCCAGCCATTGTACTAAGACGTGAAATACTCCAACAGCAACAACTGGGGTGCAGGGAAATGGCAGTGGTTGACACCGTTTAAAAAATGTACAGGCAGGAGCACAGCGCAGTACTCCCTATGCTCCCATTCAGAATGCCCACAAAAGAGTAGGACCTTGAAACAGCATCAGTTGTTGCATGGTGGGTACATATCTTCCCATTGAACTTAAGGGGAATGTTTCAAGGGTTGGTTGTAGATCCCATACAGGGGAAAACAGAAGTTATGATCTAAAGGAGAGCACCATCATTAATACATGCCCTTCGGTGAATATTTACAGGTGCCCCTTTAGCAATTGGGATCACAATCTGTTTTATGTGCGCATTATTCAGTTGCTGTACAAAATGTAGGGTTAATTGGGAGGCTTAGGTTGAGCCTATACTGCTTGTTTTATCATATATCAGAAGAAGGATGCCTGTGGGCATGTCCCATTTGCGTCCACGCTGACAGCAGGGTGTGGTGTTTTCTTTCTGTGGAGGAAGGACCAGGAGCCACCACAGTCCTTGCACATGCTACTCAGTGGCCCACCTTATAGGAAGCATCATGTGGCTCTAACACAGCAGTGGTAACCACACTGGGATTTAAGATGCGCTAGACACTTTTGCTTGTTTGAAAACTCTGGGCTGGCTGTAGTTATCCCCAGGGCTAGCTGGCCTTTCAATTGCACATCATTCTGCAATATGTGAAGCCCATCCATCCGTTTCACTCTGTTAAAGAAGGTAATCTTAACGATTTTATGTCATTTATCATACTGAAGTGCATTCTTTATACTTTAAATGCAACTCAGCAAACTTCAGAATGCCCTTGTTGCATGGTTGAAACATGAACTCAACTTGGCATGGGGTAGGGGTATCTTCAAGGGTGATGTGATGTTCAACCTGCAGCAGGTTGAGCAAGGGGAGGGGGAGAGAGCAGCAGACCTGGTGCTATTCCCCTGCCTTTGCCTGCGCAGCTGGCAGAAACGGGCAGTCAGGCAGGCACGGGAAAGTCTGCCAAAGTCTGACTAGCAACTGAGGGATAGAGCGCCCTGGGATGGCTCAGCACTGCCTCACCACTGGGGTCGGGGGGTATGTGTGTGTGTGTGTGTGTGTGTGTGTGCGTGCACATGGGTGTGTCTATGCCACCCCCTCTCCCTCCACCACACACTACTGTTAATTAAACTTTCCACAGGGTAGAATTTCTTGTCTACCACGTACTATGCCGTCATCTACTAAAACAGAAATTCTTTTACGTGTGTTAAAAGCTTCTTATAAATAGGACTATTTTTTTTGAACATTTCCCATTTGAAATCAGGTACAGTCAGAAACCTTATTGTAACGCGTGGAAGCTTGTCAAGCAGCACCTAACTTCCTTTGTCTATACTACAGTACTAGGGGATTAGACATACCATACTTCACGTAGGTCCAGCTCCATGCATCCACAAAGTTTTCTTATATTTCCTTGTTGTGACCCTAAAATTATTGTACAATGATTTTGTAAAACTAAATATACTTTTTTCATCCGTGGTTTCCCTACAATCCTCGCCTGAGTAACAAGCTTATGCCAGTTTTTGTCACTCTCCAAAGTACGTCTTCTGTGCAGGTGGAGAGTCACGCAGCGGGTTAGTAGTCTAAGGGGTAATGCTAAATTGGGCAAAGATGTGGGAGGGCACAACTATAGCAGAAACCAGAAACTAGTGCTATTGCTCCTTGCCTAGTTTACTGATCAGTTATAGCGGGGACATCTACATGGGACACTTTACTCAAGATTAAAGCAAATTACTGCACAATAATCATCACTGTCTTCACATGAAGATGGTTGCTGGCTTACACCATGGACAGCTCTACCCTCATCTACCATCGGTGAACCCACACAGGTGAGCACCCCTACACCTGCCCTGACTGTGGCTAGAGCTTCACTGAGAGCTCCACCCTCATCACTGGGGACCCTGGTTTTCTCTGATAATAAAAAAATCCCAAATTTTCTGATTTAAAAAGTAACCCCAAATCCACATTTTTCCATGAAATACCACCATATATATGTATTAGTATATATATGTTTTAGTGGCATTCCATCTTAATCATGGAAAAATGTGGATTTGGGATTTCTTTTTTAAATCAGAATAGTTGTGATCTTTTTTTAATCAGAGAAAACCAGGGTCCCTGGTGATGAGAAACAGTAGGCAAGGTCACAGGGATAGATAGACTGAACAAACCCAGATCCCGGAGTCCTGCCTATCTTTTCCCTCCAGTTTGAGTAAAAGAAGACTGAGGGGTGACTTGATAGCTACCTACAAGGAAGTCGGGGAAAACATCAAGAGCTAGGGGAACAACTCTTCAAAAAGGCACCCCTTGAGGGGGACAATGCACAATGGGCACAAACTAGTTGAGGAAAAGTTTAGGCTAGACATAAGGGAAAGCTGCTGAAAGTGAGTGCCAGATTCTAGTTAGCTTTATATAAAAGAAGAGGTAGCAGAGTTGCCATCCCTGGTGATGATTTGGTGAGTGACTTGAATACAGAGGGCAACCTGGGTGACAGTGACCACAACACCATTGTGTTCACAGTCCATCACAAGGCAGGCAAATTAGATTGCATTTGTGAAGTCCAGAACTTCAGTCCCTGGTCTTGCAGGACTTCCCCTACTATTGCCCCGAGCTTGATAAAATTATCAGGGTTGAAGGCAAAGGCAGTGCATGAAGAGTGGTTGTTCCTTAAGGACATGATCCTTGAAGCACAAAGGAAGTCCATTCCCATGTGGAGGAAAGGTAGCAGAAGGGCTGGGAAATGCTCTTGGCTAAAGAGGGAAAACACGGTCCTCTTAAAAAGAAGCAAGAGGCATACAAACAATGCAAGCTTGGGACAGTTCCCAAGGAGGACTATACAACAATGGCCCGCGCTTGTAGGGAGCACATTAGAAAGGCAAAGGCAGCAACTGAATTTAAATAGGCAATGGAAATCAAGGACAATAAGAAGTCCTTCTTTAGGAACATAGGGAACAGGAGGAAAACAAATGGGAGTTTGGGGCCGTTGCTCAACAACTCAGGACGGCTGGTTACCAACTCCCAGGAAAAACTGAACTCCTGAATGACTACTTTGCTTTGGTCTTTCATTGAGCCATGGCAAAAATCATGCCAGATAGGGTACAGAATGGGCATGCTGGGGATGACTGCCTTCCTACTATTGACATTGAACTGGTGCATGCTTAATTAAAAAATTAGATGAAGTTTATCCGGCCCTGCTGACTTATAGATATCTGTGAGTGCTGAAGGAGCAGGCCTGAAGACATTGTGGAGCCCCTGGTGAAACTCTTCCAGAACTTGCGGCTGTCTGGAGCGGTCCCTGAGGCAGTGAGACAGTCAGTGGGGAGGCGGCGCACGGCAGGGCAGTTCCCAGAGGGTCGTAGAGAATGGATCTGTTGTCCTGGTGAGAAGTGAGCAAGGGTGTCCCCCAGGGGTCGGTGCTCAGTCCAGTACTTTTCTTCAACGTCACCCCCACATCCAAATCATTGATGAGGAAGAGCTCACTGGCCAAGTTTTCCAATGATATCAAGTTATGGGGAAGCGTGGTCATGCTTGAAGATAGGCTGCAGATACAGGCAGACCTAGACGGGCTGGCAAGTTGGATGGATCGGAACCAGATGGAGTTCAACATCGAGAAATTTAGAGTTCTCCACCTGGGGATAACGCCCTACACACCTACTGGCTTGGAAACACCAACCAGACCAGCACCATGAATGAAAGGGGCCTGAGGGTAATAATAGACCATAGTATGAACATGAGCCACCAGTGTGATGCTGTAGCTCACAGGGCAAATAATACTCTGGGGTGCATCAACCAATCTCCAGCAAAACCAGGGGAGAGATCCTTCCACTCTGCTCAGCACTGGTGAGACCGCAGCTGGAGCACTGCGTCCAGTTCTGGGCACCGCACGTCAGCAAGGACGTGGAAAAGCCCGAGGGAGTCCAGAGAAGAGCCACCCGCGTGATCAGAGACTTGCTCGGCAAGCCATGCGAGGAAAGGCTGAGGGACCTGGGACTCTTCAGCCTGAAAAAGAGAAGGCTGAAAGGGGACTTGTAGCGGTGAGCTCCTACCATCAGGGGTGCACATCAAGGGCTCAGTGAACAACTGTTCACCCAGGCACCCGAGGGGAAAACCAGGAGTAATGGCCACAAACTCCTGGAGGACTGTTTAGACCAACATTAGGAAAAACTTCTTCACAGTCAGGGTGTCCAGACTGTGGAATAAGCTCCCTCCAGAGCTGGTGCAATCACCTACTCTGGACATCTTTAGGAAGGGACTGGACGGTCACCTCACTGGGGTCACTTGGTGCAAGGGGCTGGACCTGATGATCTTCTGAGGTCCCTTCTAGCCCCTGACATCTATGAATCTATACGGTGGAAAAGAGGAGATGAGTGCCGTTAGAGCCTGCCATGATGGACAGAATAATATCAGGTTCTCCGAATCATGCCAGCTTTCACTTCCTGGGTGGAAAAAAGAACATGAAACAAGGCACTGACAACAGCAAGAAACACCCTCATGAATAGTTTTTCATCTCCAGCCAATCACTTGGACACCCCAGAAGTTTGTCTCCAACACAGGCACACTCCCCAGAGCAGAGAGAGTAACAAGGTATTTTTGGGTGATGCCTTTTATTGGACCAGCTGCATAAGTGGGAGAGATCTCAGACAAGCTTTCAGGCACAAGGTGCCCTTTTCAGGTCTTGGCTGAGTGAGAGTGAAGCAGCCTCATTAACAACAACAATTACTGTTAAGTTCACAGTAGTTTTCACTAGAAACTAATTTTTAAGACCAGTAAATTTTTAAAGCTTTTGGCATCGCTATGCTGAGTCTCTGCTTCAAGATGTTTTGTGTTCACTTGTTTTAAAATTCGGAATAAAAAATGAGAGAGTTATCTGGGCTAGTCTGAAGTCGGGCAGAAAGCAGAGCAGGGTGGCACCTTATAAGATTAACTTGTTCTGATGAAGTTGCCTGTAGCCTCCAAAAGTTCACATCTCTCTGAACAAGTTAGTTTAAAAAAATAATTGAACATTTTTATTCCAGGAGGCAGGGCAGGGCAGCACTTTGATCACATTGAGAACTGGGTTCTTTATAACAACACCATCCGTATTTTGATTATGACTATAGGAAGTACGGAGGGAGTTTGTAAACTGGAACTTCTCGTGGGCATAGAAATGGCAAGGCTGGATGAAACAAGGATGTTGTACTTTGTGACTATTTAAGTTCTGTATTTGGAAAGCAGCTGTCCAGGGCTCCCATCTAATCACAGTAAAACACTTTCTTTTCCAACAGTGACTGATTAGGGAGCTACAAAGCTGTTGCAGAAGTAATTTGCAAATCAGTGAGTTTGCCTAACTGCTGCACAAGAACTTCAGGAGGATTCCTGGTGTTGCTCTTTCTGCTGCTGATATTAACTTTTAATACATCGGAAAAGACTGGGGCAGCTCAGTCAGACTATGAGACAGCCAAAGACATGCCAGGTTTTAAAGCACAATCTAAGAAATTATAGGTTGGTCCCTGTCATTTCCATCCTGTTGACAAAACTGAAGAGCTGATGCAGGATTCAGGTAAGGAAGAACTGAACCATGGTGACACGATGCATATAACACAATGGTATAATTAGACATTCCCTGGCTGGGACCATGTAGTTGGGGCTGGCCTTGCTTTGAGCAGGGGGCTGGACTAGATGTGACCTCCTGAGGTCCCTTCCACACTCATTTATTATGATTGTATGAATGTCATACAATAGCTTTGTAGAAAATAGGTCCTGTCAAGTGAACCTGCTGTAATTTTCGACCAGGGCACAAATTCAGTAGATGAAAATACATTAATGTAATATAGTTGGACTTCTGTAAAGGAGTTTATATAGAAATGGATAAATAATGAATTATAATGTATTAAGCAATAATGATAAGCTAATATAATAACACTATAATGTTAAATAATAATAATATTATAATTTAGTTCGCATGGCATTCTAATGAAAAAGTTGTCTCTATAAACAACACGGTCAATGGAATAACAATTATATTTTGAGATATGTCACATTTTTAACAGGAAATCTTCATCCTTTTGTGGTGTCTCTGATGACCTAAAAGGACCAGGCTCGATTTTTGAGTGAAATCATTTTTTGTTTTTAATTTGGAGAAAAATACCAAATCTGTACTAATCTAAGATGTTTATCTGTAGAAGACTGGCAGTGAGACTAGGTTACTGGTCTTGCAGTACGGAATATATTTGCATTTCAAGGTAAAATGGCTGCAAATGTGTTTCAACATGCCCAGTGTGTCATTTCTCCATGATAGAGTCTTCATTCAGTAACGATGGACAAAAACTGTCAGAGACCTTAGGACAGAATAGGCCATGTATACATGTGAATTTATCCACTTAAGATATCGGCAACCACATGTAGATGCGTGCCTAAATTGCCGTAATTCACCTTTATGCTAACGTGCATTAAGTTTAAGACACCTTAACACGGCTCACTGGGAGAAGCCTGCTGCAGCCTGCCTTGGTCAACACCCAGGACAGTTCTACTTTATGCAGGTATCAAATGTAGTGCCAGATCGCTTTAGATTGGCATGTGTAGACACGTCCTTAATGCGCCTTAAATATGGGGACTAATGTGACCTAAAATGCCTTACGTTGTCTTAGGGGAACATGTGTAGACATGACCACTGAAAAGGACTCATGCCCCCTTTTATGTACCCAAATGTTGGACTAGCCCTTTTGGACAATATGATGATGTCCTGAGAGTTCAGGTTCAGTTGCTTTTCCATTGCCAGGCCTAACTCATTGCTATATGCACCAACAGTAAAACTTCTTTATGCCTATGAGTCACCTCTGCTGTAAAGAAAACCCTCTTCAAGTTTTCAGAGTCCTTTCTGAAAGGCTAAGTGCAATGATCTGAATCAAACAATTCAGCAGTGAGCTTATACAAGACCAGGCTAATGGTGATTTGCCCTGGAAGCCAGCAGCTAGGATGTAGATAGAAGCTGACTTGAAGAGGCTTCAAAAAGGGAGGAGCAGCTGCTGCTGCTGCTTCTAACAGCTGCCACACAACCCTAAGCTACATTACTTGAAGCCGTTCCAAGTGTGCACTTTTCCATCTCTGTGACCTAGTTGGGTCTTCCATGATGCTATATCAAGGGAAAGCACACCACAGGCCACGTCTACACAAGATGCTTGCTGCGCAGTAGCTTGTTACTACTGCACTGACTACGCAGTCAGTGTCACTGCAAAGCCGGTGGAGATGCTACCGTGCAATGATGCCAGTTACTGCACAGTTATTTAGTTTTTGTGTATGCAAGTGCCAAATAACTGTGCAGGAACAATTGCACAGGCAGCATCTCATGTCGACAGCCGCAGAGTCCACCCTGTCTGGCTCTGCCTTGTCCCCCTCCAGCCAGCTGCTTTCTCTGATCCATAGTATCCAGTGTCATCCATCTCACTGCATTATAATGGTCACATGAAAGAAGAGAGCTTGTGCATGGGCAAACAATTCCAACACCTTTCCCAAGACACAGGAGTATCACAGGCATCCCTGACTTACTGGTACATTAAATATTTTACTAACCCACAGGCAGGCTGCCTTGATCACCAAAGAGCAGTAGCCTCAATAGAGCTGGGCTTTAAAGCAAGCACGTGGACACTGAAGTCACACAGTTTTCATCTATGCATAGAGAGAGCTGCATGTAAAGGAAACCCAGGCATGGGTGTTAGGGATACAGCCTCTGAATCACAACTTCCTAGATATTCAATGCTGGAGGCTGCAAGTTGGAGATGAAAAATTGGGGGGGGGGGGACGACAACCCTGGTCAGACCTAGCTCACTTTCACAGTGGCAGAGAGTGGATTCTGGAAGGGAGACATGAGACTGGGCAAGATGGACTGAAGAACTGCCACATACTGGTCAGACTATATGTTCTTATTGGGTACCAGCCGGAGCCATTTCTATCAGCAGCTTCAGTTCAAACTATTGTGGGGGAGATGCTCTCCTGAATATCACTGGAGGGGAACCCCCTTAAAAGGACCCCCCTTCAGTACTTTTGTTGTATGAAAATAAGCTTCTCTTTCTCCCCCTACACAGAGCAAATTCTGCAGCCCCAGCCAGAGCACCTGGTGCCTTGTGGTGATCCCAGCACAGCTGAGAGCTAACACGTCCTGCCCATGCAGGACACATTTCTTACCAGTGAGGACTTTGCACAAAGTCCTTATAAATATTCCACACAGGTTACGTGTGTGCTCCAGGTCAGGTGTATTATCCACTATGAGCAGAGCACTCGTGTTCCTCTGGGTTTTGGTAAGAGGCTTTGGGTGGGGGGTAAGGAGATAGCATCAAATCTCTTTTTAAAAATCTAAAGGATCAGGGAACTATTCTGCCACAGAGTTGAGATGGGCAAAGTCCTTCAGGGTTTCGCCCCTCAGCAGAACAGCGCAGCTGCCCGCGTTCCTGCTCACGCGCCCTGAGGTTTGCAGCTGGGATTTGCAGGCTTCTCTCCTCTGGCACCTGAAGATGAAAGAGAAGTTTGCTGTATATTTAGAAGTAGTTATTTGTGAAAAAAAAGAAAAAAAAATGATTTCATTTCTTAACCCCTTTTCTGCCGTCTGGGTGCATGGCAGGTATGTTACCTGCTGCCCAAGAACTCCTGATTTTCTCTCTCTGATTCAAAGTCAGGAGGCATCATGAATTCGGAGAAGGATCAGGATCATCAGGCAGGAAGAACCAAATAACATGGATTGCTGCCATAACAGAAATTGGATTGAATTTATTCCTACAGATTGATAAACAAGAGTTTCTATCATAAATGCATGGCTTTACAATCCTAGGCAAAGCCTTGGCTGGGATGATGTAGTTGGCGCTAGTCCTGCTTTGAGCAGGGGGTTGGACTAGATGTGACCTCCTGCGGTCCTTTATCAACCCTCATTGTCCATGGTTGTCTGTGTGTGTATCTGTGTGTAGGGGAGAGTTAAGCCTATAGTATCAATTGTACATGCCTGAGTATAATTTGTTGGCAACCTTGGAAGTTAAAGGACGGATTCTCGAAAATGCTCAGTACTTTCATTTGGGACTAGATAGTCAAAAGAGCGGAGTTCCCAGGAAGCCATCACATTTCCATAAACCATTCAGTGCAGTCTAGCTTGGAGGTCACATCTAGTCCAACCCCCTGCTCAAAGCAGGACCAGCCCCAACTGCATCATCTTAGCCCTGGACCTAAAAACCTCCAAGGATAGAGAGTCCACGTCCTCTCTGGGTAACTTGTTCCGGTGTTCACCACGCTCTAAATGAGAAAGTTTTTCTTAATATCTAACCTTAACTTCCCTTGCTGTAACAGAGCAAGGAGCAATGGGCTCCAGTCATCTGCCCCCACGGAGACCAGCCCAGCTCCGTCCTCTTTGCAGCCCCCCTGCAGGGAGGTGAAGGCAGCTATTCAATCCCCCTCGGTCTTCTCTTCTGCAGACTCAATCAGACCAGTTCATTCTGCATCTCCTCACAAGTCATGTGCCTTTTAGAAAGATAAAAAGAAGGATCCAGGGACTTCTAGACTGGTTGGCCTGACTTTGACTGATTTTCTCAGGGATCTTCCCAGTTATTGTACATCAATGTGTAAACATTTGGAGAAGGAAGATGAGGTAACTGGCAGCCAGGATGGATTTACTAAGAACAAACGATGTGACATCAACTTGTATTTACTTCATCAACCAAGCTAGGTACCCTGTGCAGGAAGGGAATCAATGGACACAACATCCTTGGATTTTAATAAAGTTATTGAGAAAACAGTGGGAACAGACCATATAGAAAAACTGGAGACAGGACAAAGAAGAATAAAGGTTTTGATACAGGTCCCCTTGATTCTTTTATGTAAACCAGAGAAATGTGGGATCAGTAGAATTACAGTTAGGCGGATACAAACCTGGCTGAATGGGGCAAACACGGAGCCATTTGTAGGGGGCTCTCTGCTTGCAGTCAGACTCAGCATAATGGCAGGAGCTCTTGAGTGAGGTTCCCCTGGGGTCTGCTCTGTTTGCCTGCATCCAAATTATTAATACAGCATTTGAGATGGGTTGCTGATACAGGCTGTGGATACCCCCAAACTGGGAGGGTTTGCAGACGGGCTGGAGGATAGGATTATAGCTGAAAGAGATCTGGGTAAATAGGACAACTGGCTATAGACAATGGAATGAAATTCAGTGATGACAAATGTAAGGCACTACGCGTAGAGGAGAAAGACTGAATGCGCACATTCAAAATGGGTGAGGCAGCAACAGCGCTGTGAAGGATTGGGGCATTTCCTTGGATCATAACTCAACATTGGCTTTTTTTTTTTTTTGCTGACAATATCAGTTGTCAATGTGCTGCAGTTTTGGGCTGCGGTAACAGAATCATCATATGTAGAAGACAGGAGGTTACAACACAGCCCTACATAGCACTGGTCAGGCCTCAGCGGGAGCATGGCGTGTAGTTCGAGGACCTGCTTTTGAAGAGAAACTGGAGAGGTGAGTGATTGAGAGGCCCCAGGGGTTTGATTGCAAGCCACACAAGGAAAGGTTGAAAGAAATAAGTTGGTCTAAGGTGAAAAAAAGACATTGAGGGACGTGACAGCAGGTTTCAAACACCTGAAAGGCTGCCATAATAAAACAAATGTTGCCCTGTGCAGTCAGGTCAATGCTCAGGATCTCAATATCACGCTGTTAGACAGGAGGGTGTGGTGTACAATTGCACATACATACACACAAAAATCAATTAGATGCATACACCCCCACCAGGCGCGTGCACACACACAACCAACTCAGGAACAACACATCCAAGATTACCCGTCTAAGCACATGCACACCTATCACCAATTCAAGCACCTATACACTATACACACCAAAAGTTATACAAATTAGTGATCCATGTATGTGCCTTGGGTGTGCAGGTATTGACAATTGATTTCTGTATATCACATGCACACAATGACATATGTGTATATTCACCAGTTCACACATACACAAACCACCCACCTACGCACAGGTGAGTTTCTCACTTGGATGGTATGGTGTGTGTGTGCTTGGGGTACTTGGGGGGAAGGTTAAGGTGAGAGAGTGAAAGTTGCCAGGACTGGGATTACAATGCCAGCAGGAAAAAGAGACTCTGTTTCTCTTCCCTACCTGGACTTAAATAAATCTGTTAGACTCAGTGGAAGGGTTGAAGTCCTTGGTTGAAGAGAGGGTCTGGGTGATAGCTACCTATCCAGGCTGTGAGTTGATCCTCGATGGCCAGTCGGGGTCTTCTCCAGCGAGGTGTTGTCCAGAGGCAAGTTGCGGGGAGGCCTCTGAGTGCATAGGTGGTGTGGCGTGGAGCTGGTCCAGATGGAGAGGGTGTCCCACTAGGTCTTTCTTCACTGCCTCCTTTTATAGGGGCAGACCTCCTATGACCCTAGTGGCAGGGGGCATGCCCAGGCAAGGGTCAGCCCCTGGTGTACTGAGCATGTGCACTCCAGGCGAGGACGTGCAATTTCAGGTGTCTGTAATGGTGACTTGGCTGGTTTCTGCAGCAGTCTTTGTCTCTCAAGCACCCTCAATCATCCCCATTCATTCAGGAACCATCACCATGCATTGTCCCTTCCTGGCTCAAGATTTGGAAGACAATGGCGGTAGGTCTAAAAATAGCTCCCTCTGAATGACCGAACCATCAGCTTGAGGACCCAACCAATTTACAAAGGAGGGGTAGGTATGAGTCATAGGTTACAACTTACTTACACAACAGGGCATGGGGACAAGGTGGGAACAAGACGGGAACCTGACACACAAAATGGATACTTGACATCACTCATTCCAACCCACACTGCAGACCTAAATCATACAACATTAATATAAAACAATAAAAATCAATGCACAAATGATAGGAATACAATATAATACAATATAAAACAGTAAAAATCAGGACAAACATAACAGAACACTATTTATAATATAAGTTCTTATACTCCCACATTGTAATAAGCCCCTTTTTATAAGTGATTACAAGCAATACTAGGTAAGCTAAGATAAGGGATAGAGAGGGCAGAGAGAAAGTCAGAAATGCTTAGGAGAAGGGGAGGGAGTGTATTTTTAAATAAGAAAGAAAAACTGAGGGTTTTGCTACATACACACAGTGGAAAAGTTGCAGGGCACAAGGTGTGAGGCAATGATTTAAATAGCAGCAAAGCAGATTTAAAACCTCAGGGGTGTGGGTGGGGGGAAATCCTAACCATCAGAGCAACAAGACAGTGGGACAAGCTGCCTAGGGACACCCGGGAGTCTCTTTCCTTGGAGGGTTTCAAGAAAAGCCTAGACAGGCATTTTTGGCACAGTTTAAGAACAGCTCATTTTGCTCTTGTGCATGGGGTTGGAGTAGGTGACCTTTAGAGGCCCTTTGGTTAGTTTATAAGGTGCAAATCTACCCTGCTTTCTAAGTGTGTGTGTGTGGGGGCGTGTGTGTATTATATGTATGTACTGTAAGTGTGCTGTATGTAAAACAGAACAACTCTGTATGGCTGCAAGACCTGGACACTCACTAGGGCACTGGAAAAGTGAATTGAGACTTTAGAAGTCTTCAGAAGCACTGCTGTCAATGTATACCCTACACTGCACACAGAACAAATGAATCTGTGAAAGATCAAATTAGACAAGAAGTTGGTAAATGTGAACCCTTATTTGAAATTGTAAGAAGAAGAAAGGTGCAGCGGTTTGAACGTGTAACGAGAAAGCCCGACAACCTTACCACATTTCTGAGGAAGGTTTAGTCAGTCTTTGATGCTGGCGGTCCCACTCATCCTGATTTTACAAGAATTGCAAAAGACTGGGAAGAACTGAAGAAAATTATTGTTACATCATACATGCATCAATTCAGTGCTGAGACTGCACCTATAACACCAGCTCCCATGAGCTGAAGGTCACTTTAAGTCAAGTCATCAGATGCTCAAAGTCCCTTTCAGCCTTATACTTATGCTTTAGGGCATCAAGAATTACCTGCCTCATATGATTTTATGGTAAAACCCTTTGCACAACCAGATTAACTGCTTAGGATCAGGAAGAAGACTGAGAGCTGAAATGCTGTATAGTCCTTTATTCTAGTGAATGCAGCCCTGGAGGATAGCCCTTAAATGTCCAATCATTTATTGAGTCCTACTTTGTACCGATGCAGTACAGGCACTGCACTGTGGATGCAGTGCCCTGTGCCATGTTAGAGCTGTCCCTGGCTTGCTAAGAGCTGCCAGGTGGAAATAGTAACTGGACAGACTCCCAAAAGAGAGGGTTGAGGCACCAAGCTGTGAAGACTCCAGCAGTGGTAGCATTTTGCTATAATCTCACGATGGTGGGTAACATAAATGGGGGGGAAGCCCCCCCATCCTTCCACTTCCCTTTCCTCCTTAATGATTCTACGGAAGTAGGAACACTAGGAAAAGCAATATTCCTACAGAAGGAAAGCACATAATTTATTTGCTCTGGGCATGAAAAGTTCGGGTTGAATAGGGCAAAGGATGCATGTTTCCTATCCTGATGCACAGGATGCTGCGGCGGGGGCAGAGGAATGTGGCTGGCTTTTTGGAATCACTAGGTGAGCTGACTAGCTCGCCTCGCCTCTGCCCTGCCCCCACGCCAAACTGAACCGCATCCATTCATGAACCGGAGAAAGCTATCCCCTTTCTCTCCCCCCTCGCCCTGGCCACAAGCTATGCAATGGTGATTTGGGAGAGGGAAACAGCAAGATGCACATTATTCCTTAAGCATTTCTAATGCACCCCTGTACGATGTGGGACACACCCACAAAAAACTGTGTGTCAGAGCTTCGATTCACACAGAGAACCAATGCCAAGATACGCACAAAGTGCATTTGGTTTAGACATCTCCTTTTTGTGGGGGTTCAGTCTGGCCCAGTAATAATCTTATAAGCTAATGCTTTTTGTTGCTGATTGTTGGTCAATCATTCACATTTCGTCAGCCAAAAAGTTCTTGAAAAAGCTCCATCTGGGTATTTAATGTTCCTTTTAAAATTTCACAGGTCCAATCCAAGCACCGGTTCTTGTATGAGCTGTCTGATGGATGTGTGTCTTCCCTAGCCCCTCTTTGCAGAGTTAGCGAGCAACAGGGAATAATATGCGCTGGACAACATGCTGCAGGGTCCAATCCTGACCTGTTAGAGGTGATGGGTTGACAAGCTGGCCCAACAGGACTCCATTAGACCTCAGAGCCCTGGGAAGTGTCACCCGTATAGAATTATCAGCACTATTTGACTAGACAAGGATGACAGGAAGTGAATTAAAACAAGCCCCTTTGGTCACAGATTGAAATGTGTCATTTTATTTTTCTGAGTCTGAAGGATCAGGCCTGCTTAAACTCACCTCACACTCAAGCTGCTCTCTGCAGTCCCTGCCAAAGCAGGAGCACTTAGGACAAAACAATTCAACTGGATAACATGCAGCTCTGGGCTGAAACAGCCAGCTAGCTAACCAGACCAAGCAGCAATACCCAATTTCCCCAAGGAACACAGCTGTGGCAGGGAGAACATAGCCCAACTGGCACATCCAAGGGACTAGTTGTTTCCTATTGAGGGTTTTACAGAGGGTAAAAATGAAAAGCTCTTGTTGCTAATAACCCACTTAAAAGTACCTGTTTTCTCCAGGAAGCCTACAAGTTATAGATGCTGCTGCCATCACAGGAACAGCAGCAATGTCCTGTCCCAGTATTTTAGATATAATTTCTAGTTGGGGCACTAGACTGGGAGAATTTAGTAAGTTGCATTAGCCCACCAAAGAGGTATCTCTAGGTCCAGGCCAAGCCCTGGTCTAGAGCTTCTCAATCAATCCTTGCAATACAGTATTAGGGTATTCTGAGTGCCAGGTTTCCTTGCTACAGGCTGCTCCAGTCTTTTGATAATGGAGAGAGACTGCAAGATCTAACCTCCCATGAAGCCTACACAAATGGGACTGTTGCTTCTGTTTTGCTTTCCTGAGAATCTACTTCCTTTCTAATGTTTAATGAAACATTTAGGCATGCAGTAAGGCAGCGGCCCTAGATTTTAGGAGGGTAGACTTCAACGAGCTAAGGAGGATAGTTGGAGAAGCGCTGAGGTCCCGGAGGGGAGGGGAGCCGGGTGTCCAAGGAGAGCGGTCGCTCCTTAAGGAGACGATCCTCCAAGCCCAAAGGAAGGTAATCCCGATGAGGATCAAAGGGAGCAGGAGGGCACACAAGCCTCCGTGGCTCACCAAAAGCATCTGAGAATGTCTCCTTGCTAAAAAGGAGGCTTACACCCAATGGAAAGAAGGGGTCATCACCAGGGAGGGCTATTCTGTAGTTGCTCGGGGATGTAGGGGGTAGTCAGGAAGGCCAAGGCAGAGATGGAACTGGGACTGGCTTCCCAGATTAAGGACAATAAGAAGTCCATTTTTAAATATGTAGCGGGTAAAAAGAAGGTCCCGGGTAAGGTGGGACCCTTGCAGGACGCGATGGGAAACTTGGTCGTCACACCAGACGGCAAAGCTAACATGTTTAATGATTTCTTTGCCTCCGTCTTCCTAAGTAGGGACCAGAACAGCCACCTCCCTGCTGGGCCCCCTCGGGCCCCGGGGGAGGCACACCTGGGCCACGGGTTAGCGAGGATTTAGTTAGGGAGCTTCTGGAGGGGTTGGACGTATTCAAGTCAGCCGGCCCGGATGATCTCCACCCTAGAGTTCTAAAGGAACTGGCCGAGGTCATTGCAAGTCCCCTGGCATGGCTGTATGAGCACTCGTGGTGCTCTGGTGAGGTACCGGAGGACTGGAAGAGGGCCAATGTGGTCCCCATCTTCAAAAAAGGCAGGAAGGAGGATCCGGGAAACTATAGGCCAGTTAGTCTTACCTCGATCCTAGGCAAGCTGTTCGAGAAAATTATGCTGGCACACATCCAGGAGGGGCCAGCAGGGGACTACATGCTTAGGGGCAACAAACATGGGTTCATCAGTGGCAGGTCCTGTCAGACCAACCTGGTGGCCTTTTACAATCAGATCACCAGATCATTAGATGCAGGGGTAGCAGTGGATATAGTCTTCCTGGACTTCCGGAAGGCTTTTGACACTGTCTCTCACCCCGTTCTCGTTAAGAAACTGGGGGGCTGTGGTGTAGACACCCACACAGTCAAATGGGTCGCCAACTGGCTGGAGGGCCGCACCCAGATCATGGTAGTGGATGGGTCCTTCTCAGCCTGGAAGGACGTGGGCAGTGGGGCTCCGCAGGGCTCGGTCCTCGGCCCGCACTGTTCAACATCTTCATCAGCGATTTGGATGAGGGGGTAAAAAGCGCCTGTTCAAATTTGCTGATGACACTAAAATGTGGGGGGACGTGGGCACGCTGGAAGGGTGCAACAGGCTACAATCAGACCTAGACAGGTTACAAGGGTGGGCGGATGAGAATAGGATGGGTTTCAACACCGACAAGTGCAAGGTGATGCACCTCAGGAGGAACAACCGGCACCATACCTACAGGTTAGGGAACTCCCCTCTTGTCAGCACGGAGGCGGAAAGGGATCTGGGGGTCATCATTGACTCCAAGATGAACATGGGCCGGCAGTGTGGAGAGGCAGTTAGGAAGGCCAACCGCACCTTGGCATGCATCCACAGAAGCATCTCAAGCAGGTCCAAAGAGGTGATCCTCCCTCTCTATGCAGCACTGGTCAGGCCTCAGCTGGAGTACTGCGTCCAGTTCTGGGTACCGCACTTCAAGAGGGGTGTCGACAGCATGGAGAGGGTCCAGAGGAGGCCACTCGTATGATAAGGGGACAACAGGGCAGGCCCTACGAGGAGAGGCTACAGGACCTGAACCTGTTCAGCCTCCAAAAGAGAAGGCTGAGGGGGGGATCTTGTGGCCTGTTATAAACTAGTCAGGGGGGATCAGCAGGCATTGGGGGAGTCCCTGTTCCCCCGAGCACCGCCAGGAGTGACCAGGAATAACGGTCACAAGGTGGCAGAGGGCAGATTCAGGCTGGACACCAGGAGGCGCTACTTCACGGTCAGGGCGGCTAGGGTCTGGAACCAGCTTCCAAGAGAAGTGGTGCAGGCTCCTACCCTGGGGGTGTTTAAGAGGAGGTTAGATGAACATCTTGCTGGGGTCGTTTGACCCCAGTACTCTTTCCTGCCATGGCAGGGGGTCAGACTAGATGATCTGCTCAGGTCCCTTCTAACCCTAGAAACTATGAAACTATTTATGAAAACACGTTTGTAAGTAACTTTGATAGTTTCCAGCTGGGTCTAGGGCAATGACCATGCCCAATGGTGACAAGAAGTGGCTGGCACTGGAAACAGCCAGGCAGCATTTGTCCTGAAGAAGTCACAATAGCTAGCAACCTGGATGGAAAAGGGAGGTTTTATGGGGCATCCTCATTGAGTCCCTATAGTCTTCTGCCCATCTGGGACTCTGTTGCTCAGCAGGCATGAGCCAGTCAAAGCCTGCACAGAACAACATTAAGGCTGACACCTACAAAGAAACAAACAAAAAAAAGAAAATACATCAGCAAAGAAATCTTATTTCCCCTGTCTTGGGTGCTTTACCCTTATTTAACCTGATTCACCAAGGTGGTTTGCAGAGGGTAAAGCACCCAAGATTCAGGGAAAAGATAGCTCAGGTGGCTCGAAGCCTAGGGCAATGTGAACCCCAGAGACACCCTAAAAAACAGGAATTAGGGGAGCCTAGAAAGGGGATGCAGACCAAGGGGCCAGAGAGGAAAAGGAGGGGGTGACCACCTAAGGCGGCCTTTGAGGAAGGAGAGCTGGGTCTAGAGTCTTATAAGGAGGGGGGGTCATTGAGCCCCACACTGAGGCAGCCCCCGTCTCAGGCACAGCCTGCATACCCGAATAAGGGAGCCGGGGTTTCCACTGACCCAAAGGCCCTTAAATAAGGGGGGAATCAAAGGCCAGGGAGGAGACCCCAGGTGTATGTAAATAACCTCCCAGGGCAGGGCAGGTGGTGGACCCTATGGAAACTGGTTGCAGCAAGGGAGGGTATCCTACATAAGGATTTATATGGGAGCTGGAGGCAAACCCACTGGCTGGGGCAAAATAGAATTTTGGGCTGAAGAATATGCCTGAAAAGCCCTAAAAATGCAGTGGGAGATCTGGGGAAGGCTAATGGATTTACAAGGAGTCATAGGGAAACAAGAGGCCCCACGACTGTTTCTGAGAGGTGGAATGGGGCATGTAGTGGTTGAGCAGAGTCAAGCTCGAGTTGAGGGGGAGAAGACACCCCAACTGATAGAGGAGAACTCCCCTGTGAGGAGGGAGGAGGTTCTGGCTGCTCCACTGGCAGGCTCGGAGTGGAAAAATGAAGGGGAGAGAGGACATAGTGCAGGAGGACCTTATTGGCCCTAAAAAGCCGGAGGCCTGATCAGCTGAAATGACATTTTACCTAGGTTGACTAATGTGGGGGGACTACCTGTGGTGGGGTAACTCCCATTAAATCCCACACAATGCACTGGGGAAAGAGGCCTGACTAACCTCTAGCCCGGATAATGGTAAAGGGGCAGAGCACACCTTTGGTAGCCCATGTTAAGTTATAGCCCAGGGGCTTATGTTTTGTTTGTAGTTTTATAAGATGAGTGGTTTGTAGTGGGCCTCCAGCAAGGCCTTCTCTTTACCCAAATAGCCTCACCGAGAGTGGAGACCCCAGTGCCAGAGAGGGTGCAGCATTTGGTGGGGGCAGAGGGTGTGGCGCCACAGAGGTTGGGGCATTTGGGGCACAGAGGATGTGGCACCAGTGAGGGTGCAGAGACAGGGCTGTGGAGAGCCCAGTGAGGACAAGGGGCTGAATTATAACAAGGGTGAGGCAAGACAATGCCAGTACCATCTGCGAGGCTTGAGGCATGCTAAAGGGGCGGCTGGAGCCATGCATGTAGCCCATAAGGCTAGGGTGCCCCCAAAACACCCATTGTGAGATGAGACCCACAAGGGTTCTGGGAACCCACAGGGTTCAGTAAGTCCACCAAATCGTGTCCAAGAGGACTTAAAGGCAGCCTCCCTATTTTTATATTTTTCATCAAAGACATGGCAGGCGAGAACTGAGGATGCCCATTGGGCCCAAACTGGCATGGTCAAGGGGCCTTAGGAGAACAGAGTCATCCTTAAGGACCCTGTCCTGTGACATGCAGTTGATGATGGGACCAGAATTTTAGACTAGATTGCAGGAACTAGAGATGCAGAGAATGGGATTTTAAAACCATCTGTAAAATGTTCTGGCTACAGGCATGGGCAGCCTTAGCTCTTAAATATGAGCCATGATCACAAATTTGCACTTCCAGTCTAAGCTCATTGAGTCAAGCAATTGAGTTTCTGGGAGCTTCTGGCCTGAAAGGGCATGTATTCCCCAAGCTAATCACGGTCATAGGACTGTAGAAAATGAAAGTTGAGAGGGACCTCAGGAAGTCACATCTAGTCCAACCCCCTGCTCAAAGCAGGGCCAAACCCAAATGCATCATCCCAGCCAGGGCTTGGTCTAGCCAGGTCTTCAAAACCTCCAAGGATAGAGGCTCTCACTAGGTGGGTAGTAAAGCACTGGAACAGGTTTCTCAGAGAGGTTGTGGAGAGTTTTTCCTAATATCCAACCCTAACTTCCCTTGCTGCATCTGACTTCCATGACAATGGCCTAGAAGACCACATCCGCAGTCTCTTGAAAACTGGCTTGTCCCACTAGCAATCTATATTCAGCTTAGAAACATGGATGTCCAGCTGGGCAAGCATATAGTGGGACTTTAAAGCAGCGGACTAGAGAGTACATTCTGCTCAGTGCACATTGCCTCAAGCACACACCCCATGTTGCTGTGCTCACTTCCTCAGGACAGGCCCTTTTCTCTTTGGAAGAAATGGAGCACCTTGTCTTGGATGGCCTTGGTTTTCACACCATATACGATGGGGTTGCAGAATGGGGGCACCAAGATATAAAAGTTACCTATGAGGTTGTGAATGTAGGGAGCCACATTGTCCTGGTCTATATCCCAGCCTTCTTCTCTTTCCTGACTCACTGATTTGGCCACAATCACGCACACGTGGGGACCACAGGTGCTAAAGGCCTTGTGCCGTGCCTCCAGGGATGGCAGCTTCAGCACACTTAGGAGAATCTTTGCACAGGATGTGGCGATGAATAGCAAATCTAAACCCATGATGAGGAGTGTCACCACCAAACCATAGATGTTGCCAACTAAGCTGTTGGCACAGGCCAGCCTCACAATGCCTATGTGCTTGCAGTATGTGTGAGGGATGATATTGGTCCTGCAGTAGGGCAGCTTGGCAGCGAGGATGGGGAGTGGGGCCATCAGCACTGTGGCAGAAAGCTACCTTTGTTTCTCCCCAAAATCTCTGTGCTGTGACCATTTGATTAGGATGGGCCCAGCAGAGGAGACGCACCTTTACCCTATCTCTTTAGGTAACCTGAGCTGGCTGCATTCCTGAGGGAGGAGGGAAACCTGCTCCCTCTGCCTACGGGACTGGTATCGGCTACCTGGGTGGGGGCATCTACCTGGTGGGCTGGAGTCTGCCCGGCAACTGGTGATGTATTTCAAATTGGTTGGCCGACAGCCAACCGGAGCTGGCCTCCACTGGACCAGGTGAATGAGGTCACAGGGGCTATATAAGTTAAGACTGCCCAGGAGGAGGGGGCAGCAGCCATGTGGGGGACTCAGAGCCAGTTTCAGTTTCAGATTGAGCTGGGTTTATAAGCTCGGGGCTTATGATTGTGTTGTAAGCCGGCAGGCTTCTGGTGTTTGAGTTATAGCCGTTTGGCTCCGGATTCAGTTATCGTTACACCGGAGGACCGGGTGAGGCTGTAGGGGTGCGAGGAGGCCTCATGAGGGCTCCCCAGTAGCTTGGGGGCTCCTGGTGCCCAGTGGGGCACAGCGGTTTGTGCCGGAGAGGCACGGCATAGGCCCCATAGGGGGTGAGAAGCACGGGAAGTGTGGCAACGGCCCTGGAGGGGGTGAGAGGCTCCAGAGAGGGCGAGGAGCGGTGGAAGAACCGCAAGACAGGCCCAGTGGGGCAAGGCTGGGTACGGCAAGCCCAAAGGTGTTGATAGCGGGGTGCAGGTTGCAGCACCGGCCCAGAGGCGCCAGTAGCGGGGTGCGGGTTGTTTAACCGGCCCAGGGGCGCTGGTAAAGGGGCGACAGGTGCGTGACCAACCCAGGGGCGCCGGTAAAGGGGTGCTGGTGGCGTGACAGGCCCAGGAAGATTGGAGAGGGGCGCCAGGGCGTGACAAGCCCCAGGGGCACCAGGGGAGTGACAGGCCTGGGGTGCCAGAGAGGGGCACCAGGGCAGGACGAGCCCAAGGGGCGCAAGAGAGGGCGTCGGAGGGCAAGGACAGAATAAATGTCCAGGAACAGCTGCGAGGCTTGGGGCGTGCTGAAGGGGAGGTAGGAGGCATGCATTGCCCATAATGCTGGGGGTTTTGGGGCACCCCATGTGGAACGGAGGTAATACCAGCGAGGTGTCAAGGTGGAAGTAGGTAGCCTCCCATAACTGAACTTAAGAACAAAGATGTGGCGGGGGGTAGGGGGTGCTGGACCCCCTTAATTGACACGGCAGGGGGTGCTAGCGAGGTCACGGCCGCTCGCAGGCCCCACTCCGTGACAATAACAGATAATTGTACAGAGTTTTAGAATTTCCCACCTACCTCCTCACTTCAGTTCAATAGTCAGTGGCATACTCGAGTCACAGGCATATGTATTAGATGTTCCAATACAAGATATCACCCTAGGGAATCCTTGTCTTTTCTATATAAGGTAACACAGATTTATTAATGGATAAACTAGATAACACCTTCAGAACAAATTGATTCTGTTCTCCATGGGCTTTGAAACCCCTCCCAGATTGAGATCCCTTTCAGTTTCTCCAGATTATTGAGGGAATTTGAGATTCTGTGTTATGTATGGCACAGCTGGGGTATGATTAACAGGAGTGTCATACATAAGACAAAGGTGGCAATCATTTTGCTTTACTTGATGCTGAGGAGACCTCAGATGGAATTGTTTTAATGTGGGGTGCCCAAAGCTAGACACAAAGTTGACAAGGCTAGATATCAGGAGGTTAGATATCAGGAGGCGTTACTTCATGGTCAGGGCGACTAGGGTCTGGACCCAACTTCCAAGAGAAGTGGTGCTGACTCCTACCCTGGGGGTTTTTAAGAGCAGGTTGGATGAACACCTTGCTGGGGTCGTTTGACCCCAGTACTCTTTCCTGCCATGGCAGGGGGTCGGACTAGATGATCTGCTCAGGTCCCTCCCGACCCTAGAAACTACGAAACTATGAAATAGGAAAGAGCCCAGAGGAGAGCAACAAAAATGACTGGTGGTTTGAAGGAACCAGATTTTTTCCTATAATAATCTGTTGTAAATTGTAATGCCTTTAAAAAAAGAGAAGACTCAATAAAGACAAAAGCAAAGAGTTGTTCTCCAAGCCAGTGTGTATAGAACAAGAAATGACTGGTTTAATTTGCTGAAAAATCAAAAAGATCCCCCCCCACTTCCAAATACTCAACCTAAAAAATCCCCCCATTGCAGACTGAAATAATGGTGCAGACCACATAGGGATGTTTTGAAATTTTTGTTATTGGAGATGTTTAAGGACAGGTTAGACCTGGGTCTTTGCTGTTTCAGGAATGGGGTTGGACTAGATGTCTAACCCCATGCAGTCCCTTCTACCCAACAGAAATCAGAGTATTGTAATAATATCTCAAAAGGCTTTAGAAAGGAGATATAATGGACAAGACTATCTGTGCCTTTCATCTATCACTTTGTGGACCCACCCCCATTCTGCCAGCTCAGGTCAAAAATCATGATCATCTTTAATTATATTTCAACCCCACCTGTGACTGCTTACCAGCCTAAGACAGCTGGAGGTCGATGCTTTTATCTGACAGACACTGTTGGGTGATGTGGATGTGCACTTTTAATATCACCCAACTTTAGGGCAGGAGGGGAACAATTCAAGAGTATAAATATGACCAGTATATACATTCACTCTTCCTACCAAAGAGACCCTTTCAAGTACTCTATGCATGCTTTTAAGATAACGGGAATGGATTCCCCATTGATTTTGCAGCACAACTCTAGAGATCTGAACAGCCTCAACATTTGAGAGAAGAAGCCCAAATGCTGCTGTGGGCCTGAGTTCAGATTCAGCTGTTGTAGCCCAGCTCTCTAGGGGGAAGGAGAGGAGTCACCAAATGGGACGGTGCACAAGCAGAACAGGGCTGGAGTGCCAAGCTCTCCAACTTCACCTTTCCAGGCCAGCCAGGCCTCTGTCTCAGCAGCAAAGCCAGATGACAGACAGCCCAAGTCTCAAGACAGGTTGGCTTGTCCAGTCAGGCACAAGGATCTGAGACAGGCCAGCACGCCCACAGCAAATGCATGTGAAGAGCAAGAAATAGCATTTCTCTTCTGGGAAATCCCCCGAGAGATTTTTGATCAAGCACAGCTGCAGTCTGTGAAGCATGGTTCCCATCTGCACATCTTGCCTGTGTTTAACCATCCCTTGCTTAGTGGTTGTCCTTGCCATTCACAAGAAGAATGTTCCACTAAAAGAGAAGCTTTGAGAGAAATCCAGATGAATATACACTGGGATGCTAATAAAACTAACACATTAGTTATTGTATTAGGTACAACATCTAGCCATCAAAGCCCAAACAATAAACAGACGTTAATCTTTACTAGCTATAGTGACAAGCCGCAACAAACTGCAGAAAATGTGGGTTGGATTCCTCATCCATCAACTAGACAGTCCAAAAAGCAGTGCCCAGAATCCACCTTAAGTCAGACTGTGGGGAAATATATATAAAAAAAAACCACTCGTTCCAAACTGCAAGTGGTATTTCTAATTCCAGAGCACTGCCAACTGCTGTGACTAAATATAAGCTATGCCTGGGGACTGTAGCAGAGTTTTTTGGACTGAAAAAAAGCTTCAGTTCACATAAACTGACCCTTAGATTAGTCCTTTGGTGCCATTTGTAGCATACAGTATCAAACATGATCCTGGGGATTTTTAAAAGGAAGTTAGATGAGCACCTTGCCGGGGTCATCTGACCCCGGTGCTCTTTCCTGCCAAGGCAGGGGGTCGGACTAGATGATCTACCTAGGTCCCTTCCGACTCTAGCTACTATGAAACTATGAGACCCAATTAAGAGGCAAGACTATTTATGGTGCCATGCCCTGAGTGCTCAGGGTGTAATTACCCCGCTTTGGTGTCAGCTTGAAAGTGCAACTGTCACTGATCCTAAGTACCGATCTGTCACGCTCAGGCCATTACAAGCCACATCCAGAATGGGCTTCCATAGCAACCCGGGCCACCTAGACACAAAAACCTGTTCATGTCTGCATCTGGGACTGAAGCTTAATGCTAAATCATAGTTATGGATAGGATGCTCTTAGGCTTGTACTGAAGTATAGAGTCATTGAGCAATGGTGTGAGAAAGTAGAATAAAGGAGATTGGCCAAGGCCACCAGTAAGTGACCGTAGCAGTGGGACCAGGTGGGCCAGACAATCCCTGCCAGACAGAGCCCTGGGAATAAGGGCAGGCAACCAGAGGAAGGTCTTTTGTAGCCCAGTAAGCTCAGGAGACAACCCTAACTTACCTGCAGGCGAGGAGCCATGGGAGTCGGAGTGGCACGCCACACTGCTGCAGCGGTTTATCGGTTTTAGCTTCATTCAGGTTTTGCTTTGATCTTGCTTTTTAAGATCAAAGGTGTGGCAGGAGAGTTGAGGGTGGCAACCCAGGCACTCGCTCTGTCAGCACCTACCCATCCTGGTGCTAATGTGACAGCGACCAAGTCAGCCAGATGCAGAGAATAATTTTTTGGGAATGCACAAATAGTAGTTAAAAGACAGGAAGGTGCTATAGCTGTGACCTTTAGCTACATTTTTTTTTTTTTTAGAAAAAAGAATCCAAGAAGGTTCATGTATTTGTGTCGAATGAACATGAAAAAGCAGGAATGTGACTAACTCAATTCTATCATCACTGGCCATTTTGAAGGGGCCTATGCCAAGCTACAGAAGGGCAGCTGAAGCAAAAGGCCCCAAAAGCCTGTTTGTTATTCTTCCTTTGCTGATGCAGCTAATTGAGGAATGGACATGACAACTAGCACTCCCAAGTAAACCAGATCAGATACAAGAAGACATGTAAGGCCTTCTTTTATATTTTCAGGCCTTGTGAGGTAACCGAAATATTCTAACATCTAATATAATAAAAGCCTTACCACTTCTGGGAGTATGTGTTTCTGTACGTAACACTGCGGGCCAACTGCGCATGTGCAGACAGATAGAGCACACACTGGCCCCCACCGCCTCTGCCCCCGCCTATCTGCCATGTGGGGGGCAGGAGAGACTAGGGGAGAGGAGGTGAGAGGAAGGAGGCATGGCTAGCAGTCATAGGGGGGTCACGGTGCGTGGCTGCAGGGTGCCGTGCAGGGAGCAGGCACTGGGTGCACCAGCAGAGCCCACCAGCTGCAGCACATGGTTGTGGGGCTGTGTGTATCCTCCTTGTGGCACCCTGAGGCCAAGTCCCGCCACGCTACACCCCCTTCCCCATGTGGGGAATCGCTTACTGGCTCTAGCCCTGGGGCACAGAGCACATGGGGAGCCGACATAGGCACATGGGGGCGGTGTCGACTGGCTGCAGCACATGGCCACAGGGCGGGTTGCACCCCCCGCACATGCTCCCCATGTGGCACCCTGCAGCTGTGCCCCCACTCCTCTCCATGGGGAGTGACTACCAGCTGTGGCCACAGGGTGTGCTGGGCGTGGGGGATGCATGGCACGTAGCCACAGGGTGCTGCGCAGGAAGCCAGTATGGGAGCGCCTGCCAGCTGCAGCATGTGACTGTGGGGCGGCAGGGTGCCCCCTGCAGCTGCAGGGTGGGGCATGTCCCCTGTGGCTGTGTGACATGCCTCCATGTGTGGATCACCTGCCAGCTGTGGCGTGCGGGGGTGTGGGGGGTGTGGGGTATGTGGGGAGCTGGTGCGTTGAGCACAGGAGAAGATGGTGTGGAGCAGTGTGCCCTGCCCTGCAGCCATGGGCTCCCCCCATGCTGGCTTCCTGGGTGCCCCAGCTCCCTGTGAAGCACCCTGTGGCCACACCCCCACTGTATCCCCCCGCTGCGAGGAGAGACTGTCAACTGTGGCCACTGGGCATGCTGGCCGTGGGGGCAGGGTGTGGCATGGAGGGGATGGGGTGCACAGCTGCAGGGTGCCATGCAGGGATCTGGCATGGGAGGCACAGGAGTGTTCTCTGGCTGAGGCAGGGTGTACCCATCCCTGTGCCTGCTCCCTGTGCAGCACCTTGTGGCAGTGCACTATGCCCCCCACCCCAGGGCTGTGCCCCATGCCACGCAGCTGGTGGGTACTCCCCCCACCATGGCTGCTCCCTATGCCATGCTCCTTGGCCAATTTCCACCCACTGCAGCCACGCAACACCCCCCCCATGCACCCTGCACCACACCCTGTGGATGCTCCCCGTGCCACATGGCCACAGCTGGCAGGCATTCCTTGCTCTGTGGCCACTGCCCATGCCACACCCTGCAGCCATGTGCCACCTCCTAAGCACATCCACGTGGCACCCCCCTCATGCACCACGCTACCTCCCTGCATGCTACATCCCCTGCTACTCACTGCGCCACGCACCCCCCCCTGTGCACCATTCTATGCCCCACCATGCCACACTCTGGGGCTGCTCCCTGCACCATGCAGGGAATAACGGTCACAAGCTGGCAGAGGGTAGGTTTAGGTTAGATACCAGGAGGCGCTACTTCACAGTCAGAGCGGCTAGGGTCTGGAACCAACTTCCAAGAGAAGTGGTGCAGGCTCCTACCCTGGGGGTCTTTAAGAAGAGGCTGGATGAACACCTTGCTGGGGTCATTTGACCCCAGTACACTTTCCTGCCATGGCAGGGGGTCGGACTAGATGATCTGCTCAGGTCCCTTCCGACCCTAGAAACTATGAAACTATGATACTAGGTGCAGCCTGCAGCTGCTTCCTGCACTGTGGCCACTCCCTGCACCACAGCCCGGGGCTGCTGCCTACGCCATGCAGCCCCACATGCCTGCATGCCATGGCCCATGGTCACGTACCCTCCCCCCCACCCCTGCACACCCTGTGCCACTCCCCACACCATGCCTCTCATCAGGCTCCCTTGCCAGTCTGGCTGACAGGCCCCTTCAAGGAGAAGCCAGAGAGGGACCCAGCAGAGTCCAGGCTTCAGTTGAAGTGGTCAGGAGGCTCCTGATCAGTCTGGGGGGAGATCCCACAGGTGCTTCCCTGCTGCATTCCCCCAGCTATTTTCTCTGTGGCTGGAGTTGGTGCAGAAAGGTGACTTCGTTGGCTTTTATCCCAGCTAGGCAGCATTGTTCAGTGGCAGGGAAAGCAGCTGACAAGCGCGCGGGCGTCCCACCCCTCGGCAGCTTGTCTAGCCCAGCTGCCACTGTTGAGGGCGAGTTTGCCCTGTTATCAGAGTTTTTCTCCTTGGCATCACAGTGGGTCCCTGCCATGATACACACCCTGTGAGGGGTATCCCACCGCTTTCTCATCATCCCCCTGGGACACAAGCCTTATGCCAAAGGTGTATACCGCAGATTTAAAAAAAACCCTTCTATTTACAGACAGATGCCTCCAGCACAGCCCTAGAGGCGATACTCTTTTAAAAAGTTCAAGGGGAAGACAGACCCATGGCATATGCTAGTAAAAACTTGTCAGCAGCCAAGACTCCTTACCCCACCATTGAATGTGAATGCCTGGTAATTCAGTGTGGAGTGGAATTGTTTAGATATTGTGTATTAGGGAGGTGCTTTGGACCCATTTAAGTGAAGCACGGTCTGTTATGAGTACAGTCTTCCAAGATGCACAATAATAGGTTGACACGGTAGTAATTAGCCTTACAATCTTTTTATTTTACAGTTGGCACTGGACAGGAAGAAAGAATGTGAATGTGGACTTCCTATCAAGGCCTGAAAATTGAGCTTGAAATTCCCTGACATTGACCCATGTTCTTTTTAAGGTTTGTCTGCTGAGCCCCTTCAACCTCCCCTTAGGGTAAGGATTAACCCTGTTCCTGTTACACAACTCCCCTCTTATGTCTGTCATGAGGTGGGGGTAATCCCCAGGAGTTTCATCTTGTATACAATGACAGGGCAAGGGCAATTACTCACAAGGTTTGGCTGAGGTGGTAGCACACCAGGAAATGATTATCTCTCCATCGTGGTCCCCTCCTAGTCCTTTTATTCATCACCAACTACCAGGTTGATCAACCACTAGGATGATCATGGAGTTTTAAAGGAATGGTGAGGGAAGCCAGCTCACAGAAAGAGACGGTGGAGAAACACCACAGTCGGCCTCAGCAGGTGAGGATATAACCATAGTGAGACCCACTCATAAAGAGGTGAGGAAAGAGGTGAGGTGAGGAAAGCCGTAAAGCTGGAAAATCAGCAACACTGAAGTCCTTGACTTCAGGAAAGCTGACTTTGACAGGGCCTCGCTGACAAGCCTCCTGAGCTTAAGGGACCATGACCCCATGGGGAGGGGAGTTCAAGAAAAGTGGTTGCTCCTCGAAGAAGCGATCGTCAATGCACAAGCTCAGTCTATTCCATCTTGGAGGAAAGGCAGCAAGAGGGCACAGCAGTCCCCCTGGCTCTCCAAGGATCTAGCAGACCTCCTGAGGCTAAAAAGAAAGGCCTACAAAGGATGGAGGATGGGATTCACCTCCAAGGAAGATTATGATGCACTGGTCCGGTCCTATAGGGAGCAAACCAGGAAAGCCAAGGCTGCAACTGAACTACAACTAGCTTCGAGTATCAAGGACAATAAAGAGTCCTTTTTCAGATATGTGGGGAGCTGGAGGAAAAGCAAGGGCAACACCGGGCCCTTGCTGAACCAGATGGGGCAACCAACAACTGAC
Organism: Crocodylus siamensis; assembly: GCF_052110815.1. Lineage (NCBI taxonomy): Eukaryota > Metazoa > Chordata > Crocodylia > Crocodylidae > Crocodylus > Crocodylus siamensis. The sequence continues at coordinate 422,944,293 of NC_143395.1, read as the reverse complement.
GCCCAGGAAAAAAACAACCTATTGAATGGGTACTTTGCACCAGTCTTTCATCAGTCCCATGGGATGCCCATGCCCACCATGGGACAGGAAGGTCCGGGTAGGGGAGATCCCCTACCCTCCATTAATGCTGACCTCGTGAAGGAACATCTTGAAAAGCTGGATACCTTCAAGTCAGCCGGCCTTGACAATCTACACCCCAGAGTACTCAAGGAGCTGGCGAGCATCATAGCCCAGCCCCTGGCACGGGTCTTTGAGAGCTCCTGGCGCTCTGGCCTTTTTCCAGTCTTTGGGCACTACACCAATGTGGTGCCGATCTTCAAGAAAGGGAGGAGAGTGTATCGGGCTAACTATAGGCCCATCAGCCTGACTTCTCTCCTGGGGAAGATCTTAGGATGTTGGCGTCGGCCAGTCCATTAAGGATGGCCTCTTTAATAAACTTTTCTAAGGGATAGCCAGCACGGGTTTGTTGTGGGTAGGTCTTGCTTGAACAATCTCATTTCCTTCTACAACCAGGTGACCTATCAGCTGGACGAGGGAGAAGAGATTGATGTCATATATCTTGACTTCAAAAAAGCCTTTGATCTGGTTTCCCATTATCACCTCTTGGCAAGACTGGCCAATTGTGGCTTTAGGTCCATCACGATCCACTGGCTGTGGAATTTGCTCCGAGGTCGGACCCAGAGGGTAGTAATTGATGGCAGTCACTCATCATGGTGTCCTGTGACTAGTGGGGTCCCCAAGGCTCTGTCCTTGCTACTGACTCCAATGTCCACATCATTAATGAAGATGTTGAACAATACGGGTCCAGACTGGCCAAGTTCGCTGATGACACCAAACTTTAGGGCAAAGCATCCACACCAGGAGACAGGCGGGTGATCCAGGCTGACCTGGACAGGCTCAGCAACTGGGTGGATGAGAACCTGATGGTGTTTAACACTGAAAAATGCAAGCTTCTCCACCTTGGGAGGAAAAACCTGCAGCATCCTTATAGGCTCAGCAGTGCTACGCTGGCTGGCTGGGGGTCATCATTGACGACAAGATGAACATGAGCCTGCAATGCGATGCTGCGACTAGTAAAGCGACCAAAACGCTGGCTTGCATCCATAGATGCTTCTCAAGCAAATCCCAGGACATCATTCTCCCCTTGTACTCGGCCTTGGTGAGGCCGCAGCTGGAGTATTGTGTTCAGTTTTGGGCCCCACAATTCAAAAAGGATGTGGAGAAGCTTGAGAGAGTCCAGAGAAGAGCCACGCGCATGATCAGAGGTCAGGAAAATGGACCTTACGACGACAGGCTGAGAGCCATGGGGCTCCTTAGCCTGGAAAAGTGCAGGCTCAGGGATGATCTGAAGGCCACCTACAAGTTTATCCGTGGTGACCACCAGGATCTGGGGGGATGTTTGCTCACTAGAGTGCCCCAAGGGATGACAAGGATGAACGGTTATGAACTCCAGCAAGATTGTTTCAGGCTGGACATAAGGAAGAATTTCTTTACTGTCCGAGCCCCCAGAGTCTGGAACAGCCTGCCAGCGGAGGTGGTTCAAGCACCTACATTGAACATTTTCAAGAGAAATTTGGATGCTTATTTTGCCGGGATCCTATGACCCCAGCTGACTTCCTGCCCCTCAGGCAGGGGGCGGGACTTGATGATCTTCTGAGGTCCCTTCCAGCCCTAATGTCTATGAAATCTATGAAATTTATAAAAGAAGAGGTACTTAACTTTCTTTACTCCACTGGTGGTTCTGATGTCCTTCCTCAGGGGTCATCCTGACTTTCGGCCTCTATGAAGGTATTAAGGAGTTAGGCTCCCTGCCTGTAGGTCAAGGGAATGGGGAGGGAGCACGGATGTTGACCGGTCAGTTATCTACAATAACTTTCTGTGTGGGATGATGGAATAAATGGCAAAGAGAAAGTAAATTCCCCAACGAGATGTTAAGTTAATCAGTCGAATCAAGATGTGGCAGAAGAGTCCCCAGGGAGAAAATTCATTAATCATTCGGAATCCAACTGTGACAGGAGTCCTACTCTCGAAGCCCCTCTGGATGTAAGGCTCCACCCTCCTGCAATCGGCCAACCGCCTGCTTACTCGCCTGCCATGCCTTGATCTTACTCTTGATTGGAATCAGCAGGAGGCTGCCCATATTTTTATGCGCCCCGATGACAGGGCGCTGTCTGCAGCTCCTTTTCCTCCCTACACCGCAGCCCAAGTCTCGCAGATGGTGCTGGTATGATCTGACTTGGGCCTTGTTATTATGTCTTGGCCTTTCGTTTGCTCTCGGGGCTCCTTGCCGCCCGTCCTCACTCTTGGGGCTCCTCACCGCCCCCCTAGTTCCTCCTCCCTAGGCCGCCAGAGGGGAACTGCCCTCCTGGCCTTCTGCCTGGGCTTAAGAAGGGCTAAGCTCTACCCCTTCCTGGCTCTAGGTTTCCCTGGTTGCTCGGGCAACCAGCACTTGTGCAGCCCTGGTGACTGGCAGCGGCACTTCCCCCTTCCCGCCATTAGGGGTCTCTCCCGAGCCGTTTCTGCTCTCAGTCACAGGGCACCTGAGAGTTCTGCAACACACCTCCCACCCTTCAACTCCAGACTCACCGAGTCGATCTTCATCCTTGCGGGTGTTGTCTCCACCTGGGCTCCTCTCTGGGCCTGTCCTCTGGTACCCAACAATCTGGATACAGGAGGCGGAGGTTTTCAGGTGCCTCCTACCTGCCTATTCCCCAAGGGCGCACCATGTGGGATTTATTGGGAGCTACCTACCACAGGTATTCCCCCCACATTAGCTAGCCTTGGTAAGGTGCCCTTTGGCCTGTAGGGCCCTAGATTTGATGTATCCTTTGGCCGGGATGTTAGACGTCGTATCATACCTATGGAAAGGGGGGGGGTCTGTCTCTTTGTGTCCCCCTTTGTTTCTTTTTTTTTCCTTCTTCTCTTCCTTCATGAGGTGCTGACTGTTCTCCTCTCGTCTTCTGACAGGCCAGCCCTGCCTGAAAAGATGGGTACTTAGAGGGATCGTCGTGCCTTCTAGTAACAGGGTTAGATTTCCCTGCCACCCAAACTCTTTTCTTCTTCTCAAGGCAATACGAGGAAGAAGAGGGGCCTGGGGAATCAGGAGGATCCCAGACTAGAAAGAAGTCAGCACTTGTATTCAGGGCCCCCGAGCAATGCTTTATCTCAAAACAATATGGTTGTAGACTCAGGGCCCACCTCATCAGCCTAGCATTGTCCGTCTTCATATTCTGTAACCAGCGTAAGGGCGTGTGATCCGTAATCAGTGTGAACTGACGTCCTAATAGATAATACTGAAATGTTTCGATAGCCCATTTAATTGCCAAACATTCCTTTTCTATCGTGGCATAATTCCGTTCTGGAGGATGCAACTTCCGACTTATGTAGGCTATGGGCCGTTCTTCTTCACCCTCTCTCTGCATCAACACCACTCCAATAGCTACCTTTGAGGCATCTGTCTGTACTTGGAAGGGTTTATTAAAGTTTGGTGTATATAAAAGGGGTTGCAAACACAGTGCATCCTTTACTGCTCGGAAAGCTTCTTCCGCAGCCGATGTCCATCTCACCTTGGTCGGAGCTTCTGCCTTTGTCATCTTGGTCAAAGGTTCCATCACCTCCGCAAAATGAGGTACAAACCTCCTATAATAATTTGCTAACCCCAAAAAGGCTCTCACTTGCCTCTTAATATGAGGAGCTTGATACCTCTGTAATGCCTCCACCTTGCTTAATAAGGGTCTTACCTGTCTGCTTCCTACCAGGAATCCAAGATATTGGGTTTCTTTTCCTATTGTGCATTTCTTCGGGTTGGCTGTCAACCCAACCCTTCTCAGGCCCTGCACCACCGCTGTCAGTGCTGTGAGGTGTTCTGCCCAGCTTGCAGTGTAGATTACAATATCATCAATGTAAGCTGCCGCGTAGCCTCTGTGTGGAGCCAAGACCTTGTCCATCAGACATTGAAATGTAGCTGCAGCTCCATGTAATCTGAATGGCATATGATGGAATTGGAAAAGACCCCGGGGGTGGCAAACGCTGTCTTTTCTTGATCCTCAGGAGCCACTGGGATCTGCCAGTACCCTTTTGTCAGGTCTAGGGTGGAGATAGAGAACATCAGGCAAGCTCGCTATATCAGCTCATCTATTCTTAGCATTAGGTATGCATCGTATCTAGCTACTGCATTCACCTTCCGGAAATCAATGCAGAGGTGAATTTTCCCATCTGGCTTAGGTACTGCCATGATAGGGATCCACCAATCACTGTGTGATTTGGATATAATGCCTCTCTCCAGCATCATTGCAATTCCCCAACGACTGCAGAGCCAAATAAAAATGGAAATCCGCTGCCAGTGCTCACGGACTACCTGGCCCGGAGGAGTTCTTATTCGATGTACCACACCTCGAGCTTCCCCAGGTGTTTCCTGGAATACATCTCTATACTCCTTGATTAGCTCGGTAGCCTGCCTCCTCTGCACTTTTGATAATTGTGGGGCTAGTTCCATGTTCCCCAGTCCACTCTCCTCAGTCAATGAGGGTCCCAATTCCAGTTCCTCGGGATGGGCGGATAGGTACATGCATTCCTGGTCCTCCCACTTCTTTAGCATGTTAATGTGGTATACTTGCTTTTTCTTCTGTTTATCGAACTGGTACACCTCGTAGTCTATGGGCCCTACTTGGCATACCACTTCGTAGGGTCCTTGCCACCACGCAAGCAGCTTACTTTCTCAGTCGGGCAATAGAACCAAGATGCGGTCTCCCACCTCCAATTTTCTTGCCCGTGTGCTTTGGTTATAATATCTCGTTTGACGCTGTTGTGCCTCCTTGAGATTTTCTAGGGCCACACTTCGGGCTGCTTTCAGATGTTCCCGCAGATGTATGACATATTGGATTAAGTTCTGGTCTCTACTCTGCTGTTCCGCCCAACTTTCCTTAATCAGATCCAGGATCCCTCTTGGTTGGCGGCTGTATAATAATTCAAAGGGTGAAAACCCCGTCGAGGCTTGCGGTGCCTCCCTTACTGCGAACAACAATGGTGGTATCATTCTGTCCCACTCCTGGGGTTTCTCGACCACGAACTTCTTCAACATTTGCTTTAGCGTCTGATTGAATCATTCTACCAGCCCGTCTGTTTGGGGGTGGTATACTGCTGTTCTCAGATGTTTAATTCCTAAGGCCTTGCTCACTCCCTCAAACACCCGTGATGTGAAATTTGTTCCCTGATCTGTTAGCATTTCTTTAGGGAGTCCGACGTGGGAAAATACCTTCACCAGCTCATTTGCCACTTTTGGGGCTGTTACGGTTTACATTGGCATGGCTTCCAGATATCTTGTAGCATAATCCAGTAGCACTAAAATATACTGGTTCCCGGTGCTACTTTGAGTGAGTGGCTTTGGACATTGTGGGTCCGCTTCCCCGAAGGGAACTTCCACCAAAGGTATTGGAACTAAAGGAGCCTTTGGGAGTGGTCTTGGATTCACTTTTTGGCACACTGGACATGAAGCGCAATACTTTGTCACTTTTTGCAACCGTCCTGGCCAAAAAAACCTTGCCCAAACACGGGCTTCAGTCTTATCCCTGCCCAAATGTCCCCCCATAGGGAGCTCATGAGCCACCTTCAATAAAGCTCGTTGATAGCGCTGAGGCACCAACAACTGTGCAACCTCCTTGCCTTCCCGCTTCCCCAACTCCACTCGATACAGGAAGTCGTTCCTGATCTCGAACCTTGGCATTGTGTTCATCAGCGCCAGCTGTAAGATCTCTCCATTTCTTTGGGCCAGATGTTCTCGTAATGCTGGCTGAAAATCAGGCTCTTGACTTTGCTCCAGCTGGAAATGCTTGTCTTCCCATAGGTGTGAGATGTCCATTTCTTGTTCACCCCTGTTGTCGGGAGGGCGTGCTTCGGTTATGCCTATGAATACTTCTGCCTTCTCCCCTAGTGTCACATTGGTTATCTCCTCCAACAATTCAGGCCAGTCGCAGCCCAACACTACTGGATAAGGCAAATGTTCAACGACTCCAACCAGCATCTGTCGGGTCTTCTTGCCCACTTGCAGGGTGGCCCTCACCCTGTCGATCTCGAGGGGGTCTCCACACCAACACTGCACTGTCACCTGATTGGCTCCCCCCTTCTCTTTTGTTGGTACCACATCCTCCCTTACCATAGTCTGTAGTGAGCCAGAATCTAACATAGCTTGTACCTTCCTCCCCTCGACTATCACCTCCACCGTTAGTGTGGGAGGTTCATTTCTTGCCTCAGTGTCGACTTGGGTCTCGTAGCCACACATCCCTACCCAAGTTGTTGGTCGCGGGTGGACGCCCCCCTTTGTGTTGGCTACCAGTGCCCTTTGCCCTATGTCACGGTTCCGTAGGCTTAGTGTTGTCCAGTAGGGCTGACCCTCGACTTGCTGTTGCGGCTCGGTGTCTGGCATTGGTATCCATTCTCGTTGCACTCTCCGGATGGACCCAAGGGCTCACCTCTTTACAGGAACCAACCAGCCTTTTAGGGTGTGGATGGCTGTATGAAAGTTTCCCGGCCAGTGCACCATTGAGACAGGAGTCCTAATCTCAGAGCCCCTCTGGACGTGAGGCTCTGCCCTCCTGCAATGGGCCAACCGCCTACTTACTCACCTGCCATGCCTTGATCTTACTTTTGATTCATAGATGGTTGGAATCAGCAGGAGGCTGCCGGTTTTTTATGCGCCCCAATGACAGGTGGCATTGTCTGCAGCTCCTTTTCCTCCCTACACCACAGCCCAAGTCTCACAGATGGTGCTGGCATGATCTGACTTGGGTCTTGTTATTATGTCTCGGCCCTTCGTTTGCTCCCAGGCTTCTCGCTGCCCCCCTTAGCTCTGGGGCTTCTCGCTGCCCCCCCCAGCTCCGGGGCTGGGCCAATGCACCCCCAAACAAAGCTGTGCCCTCTCCAGCACCAGAAGACCCCACGCTATCGTGGAGCTCCTATGAGGCCTCCTTCAACCCCTTATAGCCTCACCCAGTCCTCTGGTGAAACAGAAAACACAAAACGCAAAGCCCCCCGGCTACAACATAAAAGCTAGACTGTTTTGGTCAAAATACAAATCTCTCCCTACCAGAGAGAGAGAGAGGGCGAAGGAGAGAGAGCGCATCGACCCCCAGCAGGAACCAGGGGATGTTGCGACCGTCAGAGTTCTCCCCTTTGTTCTGGCTGAGTTCCTCCTCCCTCGGCCGCCGGAGGGGAACTGCCCTCCTGGCCTTCTGCCTGGGCTTAGGAAGGGCTAAGCTCCGCCCCTTCCTGGCTCTAGGTTTCCCTGGTTGCTAGGGCAACCAGCACCTGTGCAGTCCTGGTGACTGGTAGCGGCGCTTCCCCCTTCCCCCTTCCCGCCACTAGGGGTCTCTCCCGAACCGTTTCTGCTCTCAGTTTCAGGGCACCTGAGAGCTCTGTGACACCAAGGCATGTGGAGCCCATCTATGGTATGTGGGTCCCATGGTTCCCATTGTGGCAGAAATCAAACTTCGCGTTGTGGTTGAATCAGAACGACAGAGCCGGCTTTTCTTTATTGTGGGCTATACTGTGATCACAGGGAGGATTTCATACAGCAAGGGAATCACTCACTTGTCTATTCAAAGGAATCCTCCCCCTCCCTCAGTTTCTAAGCATTTTTATAGTTAAGACACATAAAAAAAAATAATTCCTGCATTATTACTCTGGGCACAGATGTCCATTTAAATGTTTGTTTTAGTTTCTTCAAGGTTGTATTTTTTCTTCTCTTTATCTCAAAACATATAACTGAAATAGACAGAGACCAGAAATGCTAATGCTGCTTGTTTTTTTCTAGTCAGAGAGGCCAAAGCCTGACTAAATTCACTTCACCATGCAGTTTGCTAGGTATGAATACCTGTGCTTCATAATTACCTTGAGGTGCAATAAATTTTGACTTTTCTCCTGGAATTCTTGTCTCTCATACATTTGCCAGTGCCCTTTGATCTGGTGCAAATACAGTGTTTGCTACCCTATGGAGCCTCCTGAAGTTCACAAAAATGCCACTTAAGATACTAGCACTTGATCATCAAGCTTACATACTGACAGCATAAATTGGCAACATGATATTCGCATGCATCTATCTGTTAGACTACATGGATCCACAACTACATCCCTAAGGTTGAGTGGAACAGCATGTCCTCAACCACCTGAAAGAGTTTGCCATCAATTCTGCCCAACAAGTGTTCAGTCAGGGAAAACGAGACCCAAAATTGGGATTCCAGGTAGGAAACGGGAGCAGTGTAACAGGTCCCTTTAAGACTAGGACCAACTAAGCCTTTTCTCTGTCCTGCAGTTTCTTCCCATTAACAGAAGTGAAATCCCCTGAGTCAGAAGGGGTGAGAAGCCAGTGAAGGAGGGTAAAGAGATGCAGCTAATTCAAACAGCTGGTCACCTGGCCCTGCCTGGTCAAGCTAGTACAAGAGGTCCTCATTAAAGGCTTGCAGTCTCTAGGAGTGGTGAGTCTGCAAAGGGGAAGGGTCTGGGTACATAAAAGTAGAAAAGTACTCGACCACCAGGCTGCCGCTACTTCTCTCTCCTGCCTGTCACCCACTTTGCTTCCTTGCTGCTGGAGTGTCTCTCCTCTTCCTCTCAAAAGATGATCCCAAACAGCTCTGTCCTGGAGTACATGGGGGAATGGGCCTGAAAATGTGGGGATCTTAGCAGTGATGGCAAGATGAAATTTATCTTATGTTACACTTTTTGGGCCTGGGGGTGTGGGGAGGAGTTTTACATTGTGGACTTTCTTTTTACACTAGGTGGCAAATGAAGGTCCATTAAATATTTGTTGATAACAATGGTTAGACAGGATGTGGCTATAAGGAGAGATGAAGAGGCTGCACTGCAGAAGGACTCTGCAGTTCTGGACCCTGAAAGCATTGTGTGTACTCACTCCAACGCCTGGAATCCCTGGTAGGGGGCCTGGACTGAACCATTTGATAACAGTGATGTAGACAAGGCATACAGGAAGTGACACTTGGCCTTAAATCCACACGCCTCCCTTCCTGGAGAGGATGAAGTAACCTCTCCAAGTTATTTACCAATTAGGTGTGACAGGCACGTGAATGGTGGTCCCATGCTCCCCTCTTGTCACCCACAAGTGGTACCCTGTAACAGGCAGATGCAATCTGTCATTGACAAAGTCCAGGAACCATGGGATTATCAACAGGGATCCGGGTTTTCTGTTTCCCATGGAAAAACAGAGAAAACCATGGATTTCCCATTTTAATTGGAGAAAACATGGATTTTCCCTTCTAGCAGAGAAACCCATGGATTCCTCCCTTTGCAAAAGGGGTGGCAGAATTCCAGCCTGCAAGTGCTGTTTGCAAAAGAGCAGGCAGGGCTAGGGCTTAGCCCAGCCTGCAGAGGATGGGGGAGGGAAAGGGCAGACCTGATGAAATCACTAACCTCCAGGCATAAACCAGAAGCTGCCATGGGAAGAGGATCAGTCTTCTAAGTGGGGCTTGGGGGTTGCAGGGCAGGGCTGGGGGGGAAGATGGCTGGGGGATGAGGGAGCCAGGATGAGTTGGGGGAAGACATGGAATGCCTGCCAGCCAGCAGGCAGTCGTGGGTGAGCTTTCCCCAACACTTTCCCCTTCCTCAGCCCCGAAAGGCAGGTAGGCAGGTGGGGAGGGAAGGGGGGCGGGGAACAGGGTGTGCCCTGGGTTCAGTGGTGAAGGAGTGAGGGGCACTGCTGGCCCCCCACCTCAGTTCACTTTGTACCCACTCCCAGGAGCAGG